>NC_090450.1:874357256-874685256 GCF_031143425.1 Pleurodeles waltl
CAATATCAGGTGTGCACATCAATATACTTCAACAAAAGGTTTTCACTGACTTATCTCACAACTAGTCTGCGAACATCCTTTGCAATTAAACGAAAATACTACAATGTCTGCCCTCCCCTTCCTCTCCCCTTCCACCAAAGCTTCTATGGAAGGTCCATCATACTCTTTCCATCATTGTTTGTTATAATTATCCCTTTTCGATCCTGGTTGGCCATAATGACCATACAACAGTTAGTGAACCCACAAACCCCCCTCCACAGTACCCCTCCTCAATTATTATTGTCCACCGTCTTGCGATAAGAGGGGGATGTCCATCGGCATATCAGTATAAAAGAACAATGCTCGTGTCATCTCTGCCCAGGCAAGCAATATTTCTTGTACTTTGTCTTCCCTCCTTGTCCTTCTCATGTGGACTTCTTCAGCCTCCATGCACTCCACCAATGCTTCTCTTGTTGGAGCCCTGGGAACCAACCCGTGGATTGCAATGCATTGCTTTGCAACTACGAGGCCTAAAATAGCGTAACAGCCACTGAGCCTCATTTTCATATTCTGTGGAGGAAGTCCTAGAATGCATTTTTCTATTGTCAATGAGATATGCCAACCCGTTGCCTTCTTCAGCTGATGGAGGGTCTCCATCCAAAAATACCATACTGACAGACAATGCCATGTCATATGAATAAAATCAGCGCATTCCTCCTTACATTTGGGACAATTAGGATCCCTAGAGGGATGCATGGTGTGCAGGCATCTGGGGGTTAAATGGGTCATATGTATGAAATTGTATTGGATTAGCTTAAAGCGGGTGCATACCACTACCTTTCACATGCCTGTATGTATTTTGGTCCAGTCCTGAGAAGACATTGCATTCCGAACATGGTGTTGCCATGTACTTTCCTTAGGTAGGGGTTGTACTGTCCTGTCTGAGCGCAGTGCCCGGTACAAATGAGTTATGAGTTTGCGTTCCCCCAACATCGCAAGTAGTGTAACTAGTGTTTGGGTCAGTGTTGGTGCTTCCGGGAATGTGGGGGATAATTGTCTAGCTTTTGCAGCCATTTTTGCAAATTGTAGGAAGTGCCCTGCACCAAGATTAAACAACTCCTGCGTCTCTTGTAATGTGATAAATCTACATGCTGGCTATAGGTCAGATAACATTATGCAACCACCTTCCTACCATCTAGTCACCATCATTGTATATTTAATTTGTACAAAGGGGGACAGAATCCAGATATCCATATCTGGGACATAGAGTGCTCTCTTAAGAACCCTTCTAACTGCTCTCTCCCATATTCTACGCATGGGTCTGATTAAATGGGGAAATGTGTGAGGTGTTCCACCTCCCTTCCTCATCAGTTCCCCGAACTGGTAGTTCCCATGGGACCCCCCCAACAAAGTCAATTTCCAATTGTGTTCTCTATCCAGCCAGTACATTGCATGCTGTAGTTGCGCTGCCAAATAGTACAGCTCGTGTTCAGGTACCTCCAACACACCCTTTTCCCATTCCCTTTGAAGTGTGGCCAAACTGACTCTACATCATTTGCCATGCCATTGGAGATCCACCATTAGATGGTCCAATTCCCTGAAAACCTTTCTAGGGATCTCATGGAAGGAGTAAATTGCATCACACAAAGACACCGCAACAGCTCCACCATTTTCAATCAGCGCTATCTTTCCCATCAATTATGAATTTAATGTACTCCAAAACAGTATGGAGTGTCTTAGTTTTGCAATTACCGACCCCAAGTTAAGATAATAAAAGCACTTCTCATCATGGGTAATATGCAGGCCTAAATATTTTACTCTGCCTGTCTTCAGTGGAAGGCTCATCCATGGCATTTTTCAGACGGTTGACTAGCCAAGCAGCCCAGCAGGTATAGCACCAATTTTGTTACATTCACCCTAATCCTGAGAACTCCCAGAATTCTTGCATTACATTCAAAAGAATGAGGATCTATATATCTGGCTGTCTTAGGTATACCATGGCGTCATCTGCATATAATGAGACCATATGCTCCGTGGCTTCCACCATTATTCCCCATCCTTTATGGATCTGTCAGAGTCTTCATGCCAGTGGCTCCATAGCTAAGGCAAAGATTAAGGGAGACACATCCCTGTCTGGTGCCATGATTAAGGGCAATTTCTTCTGAGACGTAATGCCCGTTCATTCTCCTGCTCGAGGGTGTGTGTACTGTAACCTAATCCAATCAATATAGGGGAACCAAGCCATGCCCTCTCTGAGACCTTCCACACATATGCCCAATTTAGGGAGTCAAATGCCTGCTGGATAACTAAGGAGGCCAGAGCATAGCATCCCTCATGCACTTGTGGCTTGTGGCTTGTGGATCACGTGTGCCAGCCACCACAAGTTCTGCTGGATGTTTCTCCCAGGAATAAACCCCAATTGATCCTCATGGATCAAACACGGCAGGTAGTAAAGAAGTCAGGCAGCCAATATCTGACTAAGGAGCTTAAGATCAATATTTAGCATCGATATGGGGTGGTCAGACCCCGTTTCTAACTGGTCTCCCCCTGGTTTCGGTATCAGCGAAATCAGAGCTTCACTCATAAAGTGAGGAAGTTCTAGTCTTATGTAGGCTTCTGCATACACCGCGACCAGTTTATCCAATAATATAGACAGGAAAGACATAAAATTCTGAAAGTAGGCCATCTCCCCTATGCGCTTTAGCCGATTTTAATGATTGTAGTGCTTGTAAAAGGTCTCGTTTTTTAACCTTATGTTACATTATTCCAGAGAACGTTAACATATTCATTATATTTGAATATGTTTATGTAGCCCTCCAGCTGTGCTGCATTCCATTAATTATAGCAAAATGCTTAGTAGTCAAAAGCATTTAATAATAAGCAACCGTTTCTATTTTTTCGCAGTTAAATGTTTGCCAGCAACAAAATATTGTGCCTCGTGTTATGTGTCCCTGGCAAAAAAAATTACTTACACTTTCTTTCATCCCGCATTTAGCTTCTGGCACATGTGATTGACAGGTAAAAGTGGCAGAGTTCGCTATAAAACATTGAAGGTGACACCACATTAAGCAAATTTTGCTCCCATATTGTCTAGCTATGCTTCTTGAGATCCTCCATAAATATGCATGCTTCTAGTTGTATTTATTCAGACATTCATCATCTTCCTTTATTTTATAGTGCAGGAGTGATACACTTTTAATGATGAGAGTTCTACAGGTTCAGAGGTTTTCCTGGAAGAAAAGCAAGGTACATGAGTAATAACTCAAAATATAATTCACAGGAGATAGTAAAAGTGCAACTCACCAAAGTAAATAAATGATATGGTGCCCTGACTTAGAAATATATATTTTTATTATGCACACAGTTCCAGCTGTGACTGCTACAGCTGCCTGCGAGTAATCAGATACTCCGACACAAACACAAAAGTAAATGTAACGGGGGACGCGAAAATAAACCACAAACAATCCTTTTTTGGTTTTGCCATGGAGGATTTTTTTTCCTCATTATCTGCAACTCCCAGCCCCAATTTTAGCAGTAGTTTCTCCCCAGTCTCAACATGAACAGGTCCATAAGAAGAGTACATTTTGGACGACATCCTCAAATAGAATATGTTTGCCAAAATTCTGTAAATACCTGCAAACTCCGTAGTTTGTGGGTGTTTTAACCATCTAGACAAGCATCCATGCCTTGGCCGTTCATAACTCGCACTTGGAAGCAAATTTACCAACATCTGAAATTACACAATACTGTGAGCAAATCCATTCAATTTATGAATGTAAATTGTTCAACTGTCTTACAATCTATTGCTGTTCAGTCTTTTAATTGGACCAAACTATTTAAGTGCAACAACATAAAAATAGGACATTTGCTGTATCCCTTCTTCTCAGTCCCCTATTCTCCTCCCTTTGCTGAAAGGCTGTAAAGAAAATGCACATTCAGTATGATCCATGCACCAAATTCCTAAAAAACACTTCTTGGGCCGGCCAAACATACATGCACATTAGGCTCTCTCCAGACCTGCAACACAGTTGAGGGTGCTGGAGAGAGTATGCACAGGCTCCAAGTCTGCCTGGGAGCACCCTGGCGGGGGCACCCCCAGCCAATCCTAATGCTGCTTTGAGCAGTGTCAGGATTGGCTGCAGGGCAGGATGGGAGCCTGTGCCTGCCTGCAGTGATGGGAGAGGAGCCACGCGGTAGCGGAGAAGCAGGTAAGTAATTTTTTTATTTATTAATTGACCCCCCCCTTACTCATTACCCCCTGCCCCAACAAAGCCCAGCGACCCGCTCCTGCCATTACTGAGGCTGGCCCACGATCCCGCGGCTGGCCTGAACTGTTGGATTTGTTGTTCACAACACCGTGATACCCCCAGACAGAGCTATCAACTTTAAGGAACTGTATTTTTAAGTTAATCTTTGCAAAATGTATATCTTCATTATTGTATGTTGGATTTTTCTCATTGATACATCAGCAGTTTGATGTCGCTGATTGGGAGGTCAGAGATATGTGATGCCTGCCACTCCTCCACCCCTCACCTTATTTTAACATTGACGAGGCTGATTAGGATGACCATACAGAAACTCAACATGAATGGATATCCTGACACAATACAAATTCTTTACCTAGAATATTAGTGGGATGAATAATGCCTCTGGAAGATATAAAATACTATCGTGCATTATGAAAATCCAGGTAATCATAGCTTTTCTATAGGATAACTGCCTCACAAGGGAGAAAAAATTAGCACTACAGAGGCGCTGGAGGGGCCAACTGTATTACATAACATTTTCAGCATACGCTAAGGATGCTTTTGTGTGGCTATGATCAGGTGTTCCTTTCCAGATTACTAAAACACTAATTGGCACAGAGGTATGCTCATTGATAATATGCGGCAGACTGAATAGAAGAGACCTGCTCCTGGCCAATGAGTACACCCGCAACGTTTAGCAGGCAATATTATTTGGACACTTTCGCTAACAGTGGCAGAAGTGACACACTATCCTATGGTGGTTGGGAGAAACTTTAACAGTATGTTAGACTTAAAGTGGACAGATTGCATTGGCCTTGCCTTCCTGTGCAGTGGTGAAAATGTCTAGGGTGATAAGGGAATGAATGACATATTGGGGCTGACAGACTTGTTGAAGGTTCTTAACTGATTAACAGAAAATATTCATACTATTCCTGGATCCTTGATTTACATTTGAGATTAGACAGGTTATCACGTACTGCCCAAATGCATTCTGCAGTTATCTGAGTGAAGTATCATTTTAGGAAACCTTCATATCAGAACCCCTTCCTGCTGGCCTTACACAGTGGGGTAGATAAGGGGCGGTGGTTCCTACTTGGTGACAATAGGTCAATGCCCTGAAGACCTAGAATTTGGGGACTTGCTACAGGACACAAAGAAACAGTATTTCAGGGTTAATGGGGACTTGATGTCTAGCCTTTCAGTGGAGTGGGAAGCCTTTAAAGTGACAGAATGCAGGCATACATATCTGTATTTGGGCTAGGCAGACTCTCGTTACAGATATGGATTCACAGAGTAAGTTTTGGAGCCTTGAGAACAGGAGGCTGAATGATTCTTCAGTATAGGGAGGAAAAGAAATATTGACACAACTGATGGAGTGACTCAGATGTTTTTATTATTGGGAAAATCAGTTTGTGCCACACAATAAGTACAGTAAGTCAGGGAAAGTGCTGGCCTAGATGCCAATACCAGAGCTGAAGTTATCATTAGTAGCTGGAACCCATGCAATGAACTGTGACTTTGCACAGTACCAGATAGAGATAACCCACAGAGTACTCGAATGCTGGATGAGTGCACTGAGAAAGCAAGAACAGAAATATTTCCGAGTGAAGTGGAGGAAGACCTGAGAGCTAAAATGAGATTAGCGAAAATAAAGGTTGCAGTCCCAGGGATTGTCAGGGGTAAAACACCAGACTCTGACAGTCTGGAGCTTCGTGGGTGGAGAGGCATCTAAGACTGTAAAAGGATAGTGGGAAGAGTCTTATTGGGGGGATCTGTAAGACTTATATTCAATATACAGCTAATTGATATCAATGTCACATTCTTTGGAAGTCAGCTCTTCATTTCACAGGGTAGTTAATGGGTGGTTTAAGTATGTATGTGCTGGTGGCTAAATGTTTATTCCTGGAATAGTGGAAGAAAAAGTGGCACAGAAACTTGTATACGACTTATATTGGTTAAATCCTATTAACTGGGACCCAATAGCCCTTTACCTCCCAGGGCGTGTAGAAATGTATAGATTTTTAATGTGACAAAAATGTATCATTATTAAATTACCAAGAAAATGCTTATACGTGTTTCGGATTATAGGATGTTGAATAATGAAGTATGCAGATACTTTTTAGCGATAGCTTTACAACAAGCACATTAGCATGGATGACCGGGTTTTACAGGTCTATAAGAAATAATGCTATCAGAGAACTGAGTCAGCATCACGAGATGGACACTAAAGCAAATTAGTTTTAGATGTTATATAGAGAAAGTACTTATTCCGCACTTATCAATTCAAATTCAATATCATGTCATGCGATATTTACCACTAATATGATAAAGGGTTCATGTTAGGAAAGGTTTGAATAATCTATTATCTCTGCCTTCTTCTACTTACTATCATCCTTGTTCATTTACTACTAGGTTCTTTAACTGGCCACATTTTCTTTTGCCTTTCACTTTATAGCAAAACATGCACTCAATTAAGACATGAAGATGGATTTTTCATTTATTGGTACAGTATATGAGTACAGTATATGAGCGATTGCCCTCATTAATCTTTTTTGCGAACATGTCCTGTTTTTCAAAGATGAACTAACCTGTTATCCTTTGTCAATACACCTTCCAAGGGCTCTTGTCAATCTCAGTTGAACAGCTCACGGCTTAGGCTAAAGCGCAGCAGAACTGCCGGTGCACAATTAAACTTACCAGAGGAAAGGGACAATCTTCCCCCTCTTAAATGTCTATAATCCCAGTGCATTTCTCCTGCTACATATGGGGTTAGGACGTGGGGTTACCACAGCATTTCTTCCCTCCAAATTGAGGAAAACCACATTTGTCAGAGACTCACGAACTCATGTCCAGTCCCAGTTCTGTTATGCATTCTGACTTATATTTGCAATACACGACGGATAAGGTTAACTTGGCACCTCTGCTGCTGTGGGTTAGAGTGTGGTCCAATCCTGAGGTGTTTGTCTGTAGAGGTATAATTTTTGATTGCCTCAGTTTGGACAAGCAACGCACAACCCCATGGTTTTATTACATTTTTAAATATTTTTGTGCAATGGATCTGTCCGACTTATTTACAACCCCTTCGGCTATCAATAAAGATTACAAATTGAGAGTCAAGCACCACTTTTTAGAACTTTGTACAACAAGAAGGCTGAACTTTAAATTGCCTAACGAATCGGATTCAACCTTGTATAGATATTTTGTAACTATTGAACCTACTCTATATTTGTTTTTCCCCCTTATGACCTGGGAGAGGTCTCTTCTCTTTCGCTTCAGAGCAGGCACGATTTGGGAGTTCTTGTGCTTTTGGGTTGACAGGAACCCCATGGTGGGAACGGTCCTGTCCATCCTTGCGATTGCTCAGCAGAACAAACTCTGCTGCATTTTATGTTTTTTTGTAAATGTTTTAACCCTTAATTCGGACACTTTCTTAAACCATTTTAAAATAATTTTGGTCACCCTAAATGTAGAGAATCACTATTTTATTTGCAATTGTTGAATACCCATGACATATGTTTGAGGGTTAGCTCCTGTCTTAAAACTTCAGTGAAATGCAGAAAAGCAATGGAAGGTTAGCTCTTGGCATGGCCTACTTTTAGCCGCTAATTAAAACAAGACCTTCCCGTTTATTAATAGCATTTGTTAATGACATTTATTTGTATGTTTTCACAGAGTATGAATTTTACTATGACTTTATATTTTTAATATACATATATGACTGTTGTTTTTAAAATCTTAAATCATTTTCATTGCAAAGTTTAAGCCACAACTAACCAGCTGTCCATCAGGTTACGTGTTGCTGTGACTAATTAATGCTGCTGTAACACAGAATGTGCCTTCTTTTTTTTTACATAATTCTTAGTATTTATTTGTCTTTTTGTGTGTTTTTAACACGTTGTGCATTTTCTTTTATGGTCAAATCTTGGCCGAATAACGATTTTTAGAACTGAATAGAATAAACCTTGGTAATTATTTACCTTCATGAAAACTTTTCTACATACTAGATGCAATTGGAAATAATATAGTACCAGTAGGAGGAGGTGTATGTGTACTCTAACCCAGCCTTGGTGCAACACCACACATGATCCATCACTGGTACTACAAAACACTCCTGTAAAAATCAGTGGAAACAAGGAATTAATATAGCACCCCTCAGCAACTAATGTTCAATTAATTAAATCAGATGAACAATTAAAATTATACAAAAAGTATATTTTAAGTGATGGTGTGGTGAATAGCAAAACATGGAGAGTTGATCCTAGCTGTAGGGGTAATGATACATGTCAGCAAGTATAGCCAAATATATTCACTTTCATAAAGCAGTCCCTTTACATTAAAAGTAATTATGCCTTTGTGGGCGTGGCTTGGCATGCAGCTAAGATGGTGGCTTATCTTTGATCTCGGACGAGACTCTGGCGTGTTTTGAGGTAAATATCTCACCCAAATAACCCCAGCTGAAAACCAAGCAATGGAACACCAGTTGAACAGAGTGAGCACCTGCTAATCCCCAAAAGAGGTTGGTACTGAGGCAAGCTGAGCCGCTTTACCTTGCGTGCTTTGCCTGCTCCAGGGCCCAATCCTAACGCATAGCTATGATGGCGGTGACCTTCTAAACCACCGATGATACTTCTGAACCTCATAGACTGCCAATCACCACTAATGACCTGTGTAGAGAAATAAAGGTCCACATCAAGACTGATCATTGATGCATTCTCATTTGAGGATGAGGGTACCTCCGAACAGCTACCAAAACTGGTAAGTGGACCCGCTAGCCATCAAGATCTGCTGTGCTGGCTATCAGGCTGGTTACGCCGCTCATTACTGTAAATGCAATTCACCGCCTGACTCAAAATCCAAATCGATGTTGGTGAAGGCAGCTACCCGCCCCATGCAGCTTATAACATTATCAGAGACTGATTAAAACTGAGACAGATTAAAACTGTGCCTGCCATTTGCCTGACACTATATACTCAACATCACATTCACGCTACAGCACTCGAACCCAGAGTAGGCCGTTCATAAATTGATCCTAGATGGCGGCAACCTCCTAACCCATTAGAGGCTCCTCCGTACTCGGCCTGGCGCCATACACCAGCTTCTCCTCGGAGAGAAAACAGAGGCCGGCTTCAAATATGATCAATAGGGCGTACCTGAAAGTACTTGAAGCTCCTATGGAAGAGTACACCCAAATGGAAATTTAGCCATTGTGCCACATTGCAATTAGGGTGGGCAACAAACTCCGCTCTGCCAGCGGAGTTCACGGATTTTGCCCTATCTTAGTTGGCAAAAACTCTGCAATCACAGTGTGGTGTGACTGAGTTTACCGGTGCCTGGCCCACCCCCAATTAGCCCACCCAAGCTGTCTATGGCCGGAGTCAACATCTCCGCCTGCGCAATAGGCACCTTTTTAATTATCTTCGCCTGTGTTCATTAGTACTACTTACTTAGCAGCTTTGTGTAGTGGCTAATGAAGGATCAGTCATGTAATTAAGAAAAGGAATCACTTTAAAGGGAAGGCAGTTAGCAGCTGTGTGCAGAGAGGAGTCACATCTGATCCTCTCAGTGAAGCTGCACTATGTAAGTGCTGGAAATAGCTCAGGCTTTATCATTTCCAAGCTCCCACCCAAAATATAAGAAGAATGAAATCTGTAGATCTATAATTACAATGCATTCTTGATACTTGTGCACTTGATGTTCATGGTGCCCATGTGCTACAAAATTAGCTGCATGAAGTGGTATAAATAGAAAACAAACAATCTATTAACTTTTCTCCATGAACTGACATCTTGCAGCTCTAGCAGTGGGTGCTCTATTGAAAGGAAAGCCACATGCTGCGCACAGTTAAGACTGTGGAAGTCAGCATAAACTGCCCGTTATTAAATGGATGACACTTACGAGCAATTATTTAGTTAGAAACCTATTTAAAACATAAGACCAAAAAATGATTCTCGGTGGCACCAATAAATGGTTTGGTGGGTAGGGGTAGGGGGGAGGGTGAAACCTGCAGACTATAACAATGATTTCTCAATCTATTGGAAGAGTTTGTTGAAACCCCCAAGTAGTAAGCATCAGGGTACACTCACCATGATATAATATATACCAATGACTTCATGAATCGTGTTCTTAGCGTGTGAACCAGGGAGTAGGACATTAACAATTCAACATGACAGTGACACTATCTGATGAGCGCAGACCCAGTGGTTCTCACAGTTTTAGGCTTCACGAAGCAAAAATCTATGTTTATGTATGTTTACCGTGTCTATTCTTTAGCCACCCACTCCTTATATACTTGCTGTCTTTTTTATGTCCTGACCTTAACAATGCTCAGCAATTATGCATGTAGCGCATATCATTGCGTTTATGGGGATGCACATATTATTGTCTAATTAAAAAAAGTGCTTTTAGATGAAACCATCGAAAGTTTGTATTGCTGCAAATAATCAGAGTATTTATCTGGCTTCCAGTTTGTGTCGAGATGACAAGAGTTTCTTTGACTGGTGCTAATTCTCTTGAATCTCTGCACCCTCTACTCTGCGCTTGCATTGGGCTTACTCTGCCTCTCTGTGGTCCTGCTATCAGGCCAGCCAACACAATGCGTTGGGAACTATGAGAAGGCTGCGTGGTAAAGGGCACCACTAGACTTTATCTG
Source organism: Pleurodeles waltl (assembly GCF_031143425.1). Lineage (NCBI taxonomy): Eukaryota > Metazoa > Chordata > Amphibia > Caudata > Salamandridae > Pleurodeles > Pleurodeles waltl. The sequence goes on from NC_090450.1 coordinate 874,368,132, forward strand.
AAGGATGAAGTGCTTTCCCTAGAGGGCATGCTGGAAGAGCACACTGCAATGAAAGAAGAGGTGTGCACTGTGCTGGGTGGCAGCGACCCAGTGGTCTTACCGCCAGGTAGGAAAACATTTATATTTGACCCTTAGCCATATTGCATTCACACGAGGCTCTGCACACTTCCCTACTTATGGTGGCTCATGTAATGGAGTGCTATGCTGTGAGCTTTTACTGATAACATTGCATTGCTCTACACTTTGATGATTTTGCCCTCCAAAACGGTCTGTGGCCAGAGTTGACACGTCTGCCTGTGCAATAGGCCGCCTTTTTATTATCTCCACCCTCTCTGTGTTCATAAAGACCTCTGACCTCAGATAGGTTTGCGCTATAAAAAATTGAAAACAAAGATCAGGTTTTTTACTAGGACCAGGCAGCATTCCGCCACATGCAGAACTCCGCATAATATCACACAGCTCCGCCCACCACTGATTGCAATCCAACTTAACTCTTCACATAGTGCACCCATAGGTGGGTAACCTCCCGGCGGCCCACCGCCCAACTAATTGCCCTATCTACCTACAGCAGTGAAGACCCAAAATAACAACAACAACTTCTCTTCTTGTGCAGGGCAATAACCTTGTCTGAGCCTGACTCATGAGTGCTGGCATTGCAGCAACCTTGCGCATAATGGCCTAAACGCCAATAATGACTGAAGATATGACCCACATCCAATAAGACTATCAAAGACACCACCCTGTCCTAACACCAGCTACCAACGCTCTTCCTGCATTACAGCGGTAAATGCGTGGCAACTAGCTTGGTAGATATCATGGTAACTAGCTTGATCTAAGTCACTGAGTGGTAGACGACATACTAATGAACAAGCTGGCCAAATTTGGGAACACAAACCAAACCCTAGTTCAAAATCCAGTTCGAGATAATGTCTTAAGAGAAAGTGCCACAAATGAGTGCCTTTCAAGAACCCACCTCCTGGCCTGCTTTCCAGTACCATGGCAGACCCCCAGAGAATCTAATAAGAAGGAAAGAGAAAACAAAGCAAGCCTGAAATGAACTAAGCAATGTCCTCCTATTACCGAGTCTCCAGTGAAGGAAAAATCAGACTCATCCTCCACACTAGCTACCATCCTACAAAAACTGAATATGGTCAATGAAATAGCTCAAAGCACAAAGACAAACACTAACTTGCTTCAAGTTGAGGTCGCAGGGATCCAGGAAGATCTGAAAGATCTACCAACAAGAATCTCCAACACCAAAACAAGAATTTCTTTTATCAAAGACTTCAACAACAATCAATCCAAAATGGTGTCCTCACTCAGGCGTGAAATGATGGATCTTGAGGACAGAAATAGGATGAGCAATTTTTGCATCTTTGGATGACTGGAGGAAATCAAAAATGCTTCCTGGTTGTTTGCAGACTTGTTAATCAAGTGGATACCCGCAGATTTCTTTCAACAAGGAATTTGAGATTGAAAGGGCACACAGGGTGCCAACCTTTAAACCTAAAACACATCAAGTCATCCAATCTTCAAACCATTATGCCACTAACACATAGAGCAAATACTATTTCACATGAGGAAAATAAAGTGGTAAACAGGCAAAAGGCCATAAAATCTCCATATCGCTATGGAATAGAAACTGTCATCCATCGGAAAGGCTTTTTGGCTTTGCAGAAAAGACTGTTGGAAATGGAAATTCCACACACATTCACGGGCCCTTCCACATTTTGAATAACATTTAGGGGACAAGCTAGGTTCTTTACTGACCGAACTGAGCTATCTACCTTTGTAGACAACAAATTCGAAAGACAGATGGAAGCTGCCATCTCCCAAGGAAACACGTCACAACATAGTCGATCATGAAAGACAGAACTAGAGTGCTAATGCTTCACAGATGATAAGCACAGGGATATATAACTATGTGCTCTAATGAAAGGATTGTAACTGCTTTAACGTTGTAGGGTTGAAATTATATGCTGTGTTCCTAATGTTCATAATGTTTTTGCTTATGTCCAGAGATGACCATGACAATTCTCACGTGCACTTATGGAATCACTCATATCATCCTTCTCTCCAGCTCTTCTGCATAGATACTTTCTACAACACTATGTACTAAGATGTTCAATGTTATCGACTACATTCAACACCAATGAATATGATGTTATCCTGAACATTAATTTTTCGGTCACTTAGTTGCATTGGACAAACTGCCTAGTTTAAATTGCTCTGTAAGATGTTCTGGTAGTAACACATACAATAAGTTAGTATGCAATAGATCTTTATTGGCCACAGTCATCAACCGCTCTCCACAACTGTCTCTTGTGGAATCACCCTGAGGTGTCTCTCAGCATTCAGCAGTCCACATTCCACAGTGACATGTAGAATGTAGAATGACCAAGATCACCACAGATGTCTTTGAACATCAGTGTTGCATACAAGGCTACTCCATGGCCAAAACTTATATCCACATTTAGGTCTTGTATGACATGCCTTATTTATCTGTGTGTCAGTACACTACCATATCCTCCTACCTGCTCCTCAGCACAACAGCTGGTCAAAGAGGCTACAATCATCCCTGTTAGATCTGACCTCTTACTCCTACTCAGATCTCTTGCAGGAATACACATTGCTTAGAAAGTGCATACAATCACGGGCACTCTCTCAATTGCCCACTCCTGCACATCTGCACGATTGCTCAAATTCCTGCCCCCCCCATGCCGGAATCCGCCACCACCGGATGTTCTCCAGTGTGCACTCCCCACTGCATGTGGTCACCAACAGACACCCACTGGTGGGAAGGTGGTCAAAACCTCCAACATATGACCCTAAAACACATGCAAGCCCTAACTGTTGGTTGTTAATATCCCCTCTGATCCCTACTACACTCTCCCCTCCTACACTATCCCTGAATGACCCAGAAAAAAGGAACTAAAATACTAGATTACCATAAAGACCTATCTGTATCTAAGGAAGTCACATCAATGAGAAGTGGATAGATTACAGCAGTAATCTACTCAGTGGCATGTAGGAAAAAATTGAGTACTCATTCTACTATTTAAAAGATCTGGCTTTTCTGTCTTCGCCTCAGAACATGATAGTTATGATAGATGGCTAATCACAAGACTTAATAATGGGGAACATGATTTATACGTAATAAACATATATGCACCTAACGGAGATGACCCATTATTCTGGCGCATGTTTAATAAGAAATTAGCAGTCCATGTGACTCCAAAAAGATTGTTGGATGTGACCTTAACCTTCCAATGGTCCCTATCTTAGACCACCAGTTCTCCTTCATATTCAGACCCCCCTAAAGCTTGCAAACAAATACTCAGTTTATGCAATTCACACCGCCTCTTAGATGTCTGGAGGATACACCATCCAAAAGGCAATAGCTTTAGCTTTTTCGCAATACCTCACTCAAGGTTTTCTCGTATTGACTATCTTTTAGAAGAAGCTTCCCTCTTTCAGACCACCTCCAAAGCCACAATACATCTGATCACTATGTCAAATCACTTGGCAGTCACAATGTTGATTCTAAACCTCCCCAATAAGGAAAAACACTATCTGGCTTTTAAACGAGGAAACCCTAGAAAAGGAAAATGACATATTAGACATACACAATTAAATCATCCTCTTTTTCAAAGAAAACAAACTCTTGATCTCCTCCCCTGCTGTTCTATGGTTTTTGCTCAAAGGCACTATAGGAGGTCAAGTCCTTAAATGTATGTCCAAAAGGACCAGAGACATTGAAGAAACACTACAATAACTGGGCAACAAAATTAAAAAGAAAGAACTATTATGCAGACATTCCATGAATAGTAAGCTACTCAATGACACAAAGCAATTAAAATACAATTATAATTCTATAGTGAATAAAAGGGCATACCTTAGGCTCCATGCCAAAAAATAAAAATAAAACTACTAACTCTCAATAGAGCAGGGAAGACACTAACTGCCATTCTCACATTTAAAAACCTCAGTAAGCAGGTCAAACCAGGATTACCAAAAAAGACTGTAAAACATTCCTCAGCTCTCTTCCTACTAAATCTGCATCCATGACAGACAGAGACCATCTAAACCAGTCAATAACAACCGAAGAAATTACAAATGCAATAAAATCAATTGGCTCAGGGAAAGTGCTATTCTCCGATGGCTTCCCTACCATCTTTTATTTAAAAAGAAAAAACCTGAAGTCTATAATCGCTTCATTTAATAACACACTGGACCACTTTGTGTCTCGAAGGAAAGACTGCCGAAGCCACAATTGTGATTATCCCAAAAGAAGACCACTCGGATCCCAAAAATTTCAGATCAATCTCACTCCTGAATATGGAAGCCAAAATCTTTGCTAAAATTCTAACCAAGAGATTAGAACAATGAATCTCTAATCTTATCCATGATTCCCAAAAAGGTTTTGTTAAAAAGAGACTAGCAAGAGATAATATATGTGCATATTTGAAAAGGCACGACACTCCACCACACCTGCAGCAGCCATTGCACTTGACGCCAAAAAGGCATTCAACAAAATCTCCTGGCCTTTTCTCCATGCTGCCCTAGAGTCACACAATCTCAGGAAGACATTTATTAACATGACCATGAACCTTTACGCTAACCTGAAAGCTAATATTAGAGCAAATGGGGCATTATCACCACTTTTTGACCTTCACCAAGGTACACGGCAAGGTTGCCCTCTCTCCCCCCTACTATTCCTTCTTTCAACTGACCCCTTACTCCAATTAATCAGTTCCTCCAAGAAAATTACTGGCTTTCAATTTGGCACTAAATTATACAAAATGGCTACATAAGGTGACAAAATCCTTATATTTTTGCTCAATGTTGAAAAAGCTATCCCAGAGATCACTAACATCATCCAAGACTTTCCTAGAGTTTCTGGATACATTCTAAGCAAGGACAAAATGAAGGTGTTCCCACTCAACCCATACTGCTTACCTGCACACCTGGGAGATTCAGGACCCAAATGGCAAACCAAGGGGCTTATTTACAAGCCCCTAGCAACACCAGAGTGTCACTTTCAGCGACGCTCTGGTGGCATTGTCCCTATTTCCACATTTAGAAGGGGGCACTAAGCCACTTTGCATGGCTAAATGCCGCCTTGCAAATATGGGTCCCCGATGCAGTTTTCTGTGGCAGACGGTTGTGTGCAATGGGTGTGGCTGTGGGTGTTTCCACGAAACACCCATTGTTTTTGACACTGCCCCAGATTTACGAGAAATCGTTAATACAAGGCAGCACCAAAAACTAACGCCAACCCCAGGGATGGAGTTAGAGTGGCACAACGTGGAAAAATACTTTAATTTCTCCTCATTTTTGCTTTTTATATGTGTGCTGCATTCTGCAGCTGTCAAGGAAAAAAACACCATTAATGATAATTTACATGCAGGAAGGTGTCCCTTTCTGCAAATAATCAATCATTAAGTAATGATGAATTGCTAGTTCTATGTGTGCTTCATTCTGCAGCATACATAGAAGTAAACAAATTGCCTTTATTGATTGCTTGTGTGCAGGAAAGAAGGAACACCTTCCTGCACATAAACAATAATTCCCTGCAATGCAGGCACCCTTGCACTGTGGTGCAAGAGTGCCTGTGTTGGCGCTATGTAGCTAATTTTAGTGCCAGCGCAGAGGGAGAGGGCAGAAATGTGCTGTATCTTGTAGATATGCTGCATTCCTGCCCTTTCCCAGTGCTGCATGGTGGTACAGCAAGACACTTGCTGCGGCACCCTGCACAATGTTTTAAATATTTGAGGATATGGTTCACCAGCAACTCATCCAAAACAATAAAATAGAATTAATCCCAAGCCATCTCCAAAGTCCAAAATCTGCTCTCTTCCTGGTTCCCTAAATTCATTTCATGGTGGGGCAGACTCCAAATGCTTCAAATTATGATTAGCCCATTGGTAAACTTTGTATCATCCATTTTACCTCTAAAACTGTCTCCTTCTTCAAAATGTGAGATATAATAATGTTAATTTCCTCTTGAGCAGTAAAAAAGTGAGTCTTTCTTTAAAAAACCCTAAGATTAAGCTTTGAAGATGGGCGCTGCCAGCGTTAGAATTGGGATCTATACCATTCAGCCTTTTTAGCTTCACAAGAGACCTTCTCATTGCTACCACACACGGTTAGTCACCCACACTGGGTTGATATAGAACGCTCACTACTTTCCCCCTGTAACATCACCTCCATTATCACAATGCCAAAAATCAATTATGCACACTTCCAGCAAATATTCACTGATACCTCAAAGGCACATAGGGCCAGATGTACAAAGCATTTTTCTAGTTGCAAAGGGGCCGATTTTCAGAATCGGCCTGTTTGCGACTAGAAAAATGCTTTTTGGGATGTACAAAGCCCAAACTGTGATTCAGTAACTTGTTCACCGAAATTGCAGTTTGGGTTTTGCAATTTGGTATTAGGAAGGGACGTGTCAAGAGCGTACCTTCCTAATACTGAATCTAAATGGTATGTATGATTGTTATCCATATCCACCCGTCACACACCTGCAAGATTATCACTCAAATTGAAATGGTTGAGTCCTCTAGATCCTGGGAAAGTCAATTTCATTACAGATATTAATTGGTCTAAAATAGGTACAACAGCACTGTATAACAAATATGCAACCTCCCTCCTACAGTTAAAATTCTTCACCGTGAACTTCTTCCACTGGACACCTGCCAGGCTATACAAAGTGAAGCCTCAAGATAGTGATATATGTTGGAACTGTAACATGTCAACCGGTTTTAATAAACATATGTTCTTTAGCTGTCACCTCCTGAACTCATACTGGTCCTTGATCCAAAACCTTGTAATGGAGCTATTCAACACAACAATCTCACTAAGCTTACCAATGATTATTTTGGGACCCTGGGCCTCTCCAACGCCCCTAAAGCTCATGCCCCTAGACATGGCCCTGTTAGACCTTATATTAACAATTGTATTGAAAGTCATCCTCTCGAAATAGAAATCATTTTCTAATATATCATACCACACATGCTTGGCATGGACTACATGTCTAAGAGGAGCACACAACTCACGGAATGACTCCCCAAACAACCCTATGATATTGACAGATGTTTGGTACACCCTAGATAAACGCATAACTCACCACAGTAACATAACTTCCATGTTGGAAAATGGGTTATTGGTAAGGGCAGGTAGGTACCTACACCTAGCAACAAGCCACTAACCTCCACTTAGGTCCAGTTAGGTCTCAGTAAATTAACCCCAGCTCAACCCTTGGTAGCTTGGCAACGAGCGTCAAGGCTTAACTTAGGAGACAGTGTATAAAGCATTCAAATATCACAAAACAGTAATTAAATAAAACACAGGAAACAGTTTAAAAATCCAAAACCAATTTATAAAAATAGATTATATTTTTATCTTTAAAATGACACAAAAACAAATAAAATCGGATAAAGGGAACCGGAGATATGAATTTTTAAAGAATTATTATTTTTCTAGCGCTTAGAAACAAAAAGCGCCAATCGGGTCATCTGGTTGCACCTCGACCGGGGCAAAGTCAAAGTTTCAGGCCGACCGCGATGGAGCCCTGCTCGGCTACAGGTCGCGGGAGGCCTCGGTTAAAAAGTTACCTTCTGACTTAGTCTTTATTTTGAAGATTTTCTTCAGCGGGACGAACCTGCCAGTCCTATCCGACCTCCTGGAGCCCTTCTCCGGAGACGCGATGCTGGATTCCTCGGTGGAGATTTTTACCTTCGGACTTAGTCGTTTTTTTCGAGGTGAAAATCCTTCGACCGGGGTAAACCTGGATCTTGATCCGACGTCCATGGAGCCCTTCTCGGATACGATGGCTGGGAGGTCCCGGTCAACTTTTTACCTTCGGACATAGTCTCTTTTTCGGAGATTGTTCTTTACCGGGACGAACCACCAAATCAGGCCGGGTCGCGGTTGAGGCAAGCCGGCTAGAATTTCCGCTGCGGGTCGGTCCCTCTATGGAGCTTTTTTACAAAAATTCTCAAATCTTCTCCAAACTTCTGGGGCTTCACCCAGATGTTCTTTTAAGGTTCTTTTGGGGTCCACAGATCACCCCAAGGGTCCAGAAGTTCTGAGATGGTCCTTGGGGGTGCGGACTACCACTCCCAGAATGCACCTGGCGCAAACTCCTTTTTGGCCACTGGACAGTGGTCAGCTGGTCACTTTCTTCAGGAGTTGGTGCAGGGGACTCTGGATAGCAATTTTTCACCTGTAGCAAACAGGGAGTCCCTCCTTGAACCAGTTGAAGCCAGGCAAAGTCCTTCTTGTGGTGAAGCCCAAGTGTGCAGCTGGTGCAGTCCTTCTGAGTGCAGGTTCCAGGTGCAGGCCAGGGGTCCAGCAGGGCAGTCCTTCTTCTCCTTTAGTTCTTTTCTTGTTGAAATCTGGTGGGGATCTGAGGTGTGGGTGCAGGTCTGCCAGTTTTATCCTTGCTCCTGGGTGAAAAGCAGGGGGGTCCTGGTTCTCCAATCAGGTACAGGGTCGTCCCCCTGTGATGACCACTTCCTGGGAAGTGTGGCAAAAATCCATCCCAGAAGGCAACATTCTCTAAAAATCCAACATGGCTGAATCTGATTTTTGGAGGTTACGTCTGGCTGAGCCCACCCACTGGTGTGGCTAAAAATCATAAACACACCCCTCTCCTGCCCTCTCTTAATCTAATCAAGGGGGCACCTAGTTGTCTGGGGTTGCAGGATGTGGGGGTGTTGCTGGTTGCTCCAAATGTCTTTCTCTGCCTTTGAAGACCAGTTTGGCAGCCCTCCCCCTTCTTGCCTCACCATCTGCTGAGGGGAGATTTTCTCCCACAGGCACATTCCTTTGTGTGAAGCCAGGCCACTTCACACCTCATCAAGGCAGCTTGGCTAAGCTGCTACAGGCTGGCCAATCAGAGCACAGCAGCAAAAACAATGCAGGGCTGAAATTGGCAACTTTTTAGGTAAAGTCTAAAACTCTTTACCTGAACAAGTTATATTAAATCCCACAACTGGAAGTTGTGGGATTTATTACAACAATTAATTTGATACCAAATTCTTGGTATGCATCTTTTAAGGAGACTTTAAAATTTAAAACAAAGTCTCCCCATTCTAGCCTATGAAGGCCATTTACTACAATGAGGGAAAAACGAATTTGGCTGTTTTTACCTCACCAGGGCTTATAAAACTATTTTTATAATGTCCCTGCTTATAGTTACATGACACCCAGCCCTAGGGGCACATAGGGCACACCTTAGGGGTGACTTATATGTAAAAATAAGGTAGTTTAAGACTTTGGAACTACTTTTAATTCCAAAGTCGAATTTGCATATAACTTTAATTTAAAAGCAGCCAGCAAGGCAGGCCTGCCTTTAAAATGACACTGGGCACCTCAGCAGTGCACCTATGGGTGCACTACCTATGCTGTGGTCCCTAAACCTACATGCCCTACCATATACTAGGGACTTATAGGTAGGTTAACTTAGCCAATTATAATTAGCCTAATTTGCATATTGATTTTACACAGAGCACAGGCCCTGGGACTGGTTAGCAGTACCCAGGGCACCATCAGAGTCAGGAAAACACCAGCATAAAGTGGAAAATGGGGGCAAAAAGTTAGGGGGCCTCTGCAATCAGCCCTGATTTCTCACATTCCACAAAAGTACATACTAGACCCACTGCTTAAGATAGTACTCAAGCTCAGATACTCATGTTACCTCACTGCAATCCCCCCTCCCTTCTCCTCTCCCAACCTACTACTTGTTTAGTCTGTTCTATCTGTGGTGCGCATGCATGGTACATCTTTTACGAATTGGTACACACAGTGTAGCAGACCCGCAGGGCCTTACCATCTTGCCTAACATGACCATAAATCACAACACTTTTATTAGACTATAACCTGAACTGAACACATTCAACACAATATAATTGGCATAAACTCCTAAGGCCAATATATTACTTTTTTTACCAGTAGATGCATCAATAATAAATATATTGTGATAAGTTTTGATACAGTATCGCATGTATTACTACCTATATATTATGTTGTCACACCAGCATCTATAATACTACATATAATTGCTTTATGTAGAATACATCCTATACCATTCTGAACTTCTTATGTATCTCTATCATGATGTGTATCACATGTTACTTCTCACGTTCTCTACAACTGTAGATTTTCAAAACCTCTAATAAAATTGATTGAAATATGAAAAAAATGTATTATGCTTTCTATGGCAGTATTATCTAACAATATGATAGATAAGGTTTTCCACAGTTATAAAAATATGAAAGAAAAGTCTAAGGCCCTCATTACGAGTTTGGCGGTGAAGCCCGCTGTTAGACCTGACATGCCTTAGGGTGGTTACCCCTAACTTTTTGCCTGCCTCCCTCCACTTTTTGGACTCTGTTTTGCTGGCTTTTAGACTCTACACACTTTACCACTGCTAACCAGTGCTAAAGTGCATATGCTCTCTCCCTTTAAACATGGTAACTTTGGATCATACCCAATTGGACTATTTAATATACTTATAATTCCTTAGTAATGTGCACTGTATATGCCTAGGGCCTGTAGAATAAACTCTACTAGTGGGCCTGCAGCACTGGTTGTGCCACCCACTCAAGTAGCCCATATACCTTGTCCCAGGCCTGCCAGGGCAAGGCCTGTGTATGCAGTTTGACTGCCACTTCGACTTGGCATTTAAAAGTACTTGCCAATCCTAAAGCTCCCCTTTTTCTACACATAAGTCACCTCTAATATGTGCCCTAGGTAACCCCTAGAGCAGGGTGCTGTGTGGGTGAAAGGTAGGACATGAACCTGTGTAGTTTATATGTCCTGGTAGTGTAAAACCACTAAATTCGTTTTTGCACTACAGTGAGGCCTGCTCCCTTCATAGGCTAACATTGGGGCTGCCCTCATACATTGTTGAAGTGGCAGCTGCTGATCTGAAGGGAGTAGGAAGGTCATATTTAGTATGGCCAGAATGGTAATACAAAATCCTGCTGACTGGTGAAGTTGGATTTAATAGTACTATTTTAGAAATGCCACTTTTAGAAAGGACTGCTGCCTTGCTGCCTTGCTGAACTCTTGTCTGGCTGCAAAAGTGCTCTCCAAGGGCTTGGATAGAGCTTGCCTCCTGTTCCCTGAAGTCTCAGGACCAAAAGACTTCTCTTTTTCATTTGGACTCCTCGTGCGCTGAAAAATTCGACGCACAGCTTGCTCCGCGTTGAGAAAATCACCGCACGCCGACGCTGCCCGACGCGACGCCTACGGGGCGACTGGAACTTCGACGCACAGCCTCGCATGGACCACACCGCCCGGCTTCCAAGGAGGAAATCGACGCAACGCCTGCCGTGAGAAAAAAAATTCCACACACAGACTCTCAGAACGACGCGCAGCCGGATAACAAGCCGAGGAATCACCACACGCCGAGGCTGCCCAACGTGACGCCTACGGGGCGACCGGAACTTCGACGCACGGCCTCGCATGGACAACGCCGCCCGGCTTCCAGAGAGGAAATCGACGCAACGCCTGCCGTGAGAAAGAAAATTCCACGCACAGCCTCCCGGAACGACACGCAGCCGGATAACAAGCCGAGGAATCCACGCACAGATCCTGGGACATCTGGTAATCCCGTGAACCATAGAAGGAGTCGGCCCGCATGCCGGAAAACGACGCATGTCTTCCCCGAGTGAAAAATAACAATGCACGTCCGTGTGTGAAGGGGCGAAACCGACGCACACACCATTTTTCCACGCATCTCCTCCTCTGCGGCCCTCTGTGGAGATTTTCCAGACCAAACCAGGTACTTTGTGCTTGAAGGAGACTTTGTTTGCTTTTTAAAGACTTAAGACACTTTATATCACTTTTCAGTGATACTTCTACAAATTCTTATTGCAACTTTGATTGTGTTGATCTACAAATATCCAGATAAATATTCTATATTTTTCTAAACACTGTGTGGTGTATTTTTGTGGTGCTAGATGGTATTATTGTATGATTTATTGCACAAATACTTTACACATTGCCTTCTAAGTTAAGCCTGACTGCTCGTGCCAAGCTACCAGAGGGTGGGCACAGGATAATTTGGATTGTGTGTGACTTACCCTGACTAGAGTGAGGTTTCTTGCTTGGACAGAGGGTAACCTGACTGCCAACAAAAAACCCAATTTCTAACACCCGCCATGTTACAAGTCCTGGAAAGGTACCTGCATATCACAGCTAAGTCACTGTTCGGCCCACTACAGCAGAAGTGCTGGTGCGCCAGGCAGTAGCCATCGTCAGTCTGGCGGACAGACAGCATCCCACATCCATATTACGAGGTTGCACACCACCAGGATTTCTGGGGCGGAACCACCGCCACCAAAGGCCTTGCAGAAACTAACAAAATAAAGGGAACATCCACCTTCAGGAACACAGGCACGTCTGTTGGCACCATGTCATGCAAAATGCAACTCCTTCCACTACTCTACCTGGCCCTGCAACTCCCAGACCTGCGACAGCGACCAAGACACCAACCAAAGTACACCAGCCTAGCGCACACTGGAGAGAACGACGTTAGTACACACACACACAACATGCATACATCACGGGAAGCCATGCCCACACACACACGCAAACACCTGTACAAACACATACACCAATACCCACCATCCCCACACATACACGGTGAATGAAAGCCAGGACTAGGTAGGAAACAACAACACCAACGGTGTAGTGCCGCATGATAACCAAAAAAGATATAAAACCTATGTACATACAGGGCCAAGAACCAGTCCAAAATCCATAGTTGCCCGATCACACTGGGCACAAGATGACACCCCAACTTGACTCCTGACTGCAAAGTGCAGACCTCCACAGGGCAGGGGCATAAATGGGAAAAGCAGGCACCTCAGGAGTGAGGGTGTGTGTGGCAGGGGGGACCTTGGGCTTGGAGTGAGGTCCTTCCATCTGGGCCTGGAGGGGGGGCCCTTAGATGGGGGGGTCCCTGTGCTTGCCCTTGGATGGAGTGGGCTTATTAGTGGGCTGTGTTTTGGGCTTGCTCTTAAATCGTGGAGGCTTAACAAGGGCTGTGGGCATGGGCTTGGCCATGGAAGTGGAGGGAGTGGGCTTTGCCTGGGAAGAGGAGGGAGTGGGCTTGGGTTTGATAGCACAGGCACTGGATGTGACAGGGGTGGAAGTGGCAGGTGGTAGAGGGGCATGGGCAGGGGCAGCGGCAGACTGAGATGCGGAAGGCAGGAGCATAGGAAGGGTGGCAGGGTTCTTGGGGGGAACAGGAACTAGGTCAGTGGTTGGGAACATGGAAAACTCACACAGAAAATTATTTTTGGGTACACATGGGAGGGCACTGGAAAAACGTTTGGGAGTGGAGGGAGTGGGAATGGTTGTGAGTTGTGTACATGGATGTGCCATGGGTGCAGGTGCCTGGGTGGATGAAATGTGTGTGCTGGGGACTGTTGGGTGGGTGAGTGTGTGCGATGAGATGTACTGGGAGGAGGTGAGGAGGAGATGAAGCGTGATGGCATGGGGGAAGTGTGATTGAATGTTGGGGTGGTGTCTGCAGGTATGGTGGATATGCTGCATGTGGGTGTGTTGACAGTTGTGGTGTCTGTGCCTGTGGTGTATGTGGTGCATGGATGGGGGTCAGAAGATGTGGTGACGGTGGCAGTGAGGGCGCATGTGGCAGGAACAGTGAGGGATTGGGAACATATAGTTGGAAAGGGGACGGAAGAACAAGGGACACTGGCTGCTGTCAACGCGGAGGCCAGAGCCTGAAACTATATCTGTAGGCCAGACAAGGCACCGTGAAGGTCTTCCAAGAATGAATTTGTCTGTTGCATCTGGGATGCCAGTCCCTGGATGGCATTCACAATAGTTGTCTGCCCTACAAAGATGGACCTCAGGAGGTCAATAGCCTCCTCATTGAGCGCATCAGGGCTGACTGGAGAAGGGGCAGAGGTGACTGTGGCAAAGGAGATACCCACCCTCTTGGGTGAGCAAGCACGGGCAACTGGGTGGGGAGCTACAGGGAGGGTGGTGTTGGTATGGGGGGGTGGCAGACAAGGATGGTGCTGGGGTGGTCCCAGATGGGTCCACCACTGCCAGGGAGCCGCCATCGGAGGAGGACTCTGAAGATGCAGTGGTCGATCATGTCTCCCCCGTGGCACTCCCCTCACCCTCTGCTCCACTGGTGTCAGCCTCCTGGGTCCCATGGACTGCAGCTACCCCACTCGCCGGTGCCACTTATCCTTCGCCAGATGATGCTGATACACACAAAGACAGAGGAGGACAGGGAGGGAGAGAAAGAGAGACTGGGTGCAATTGGTCATTGCCAGCACAATCGTCACACAGGCTAGAACATCAGCATTTGATGCCATTACATTATACATGATGCCCACCTCTAAACATTCTACTACTTGGTGACACCATGGGGGAAAGTGCAACAATGCACATGTCAACTGCTGTCGATCTGACTGAGGCAATTCTCTACATGAGGAGTGTCATACCCACCACACCTGGCCAGCACCTGGTCACACCTATGGCCATTGATACAGGCATGCAAAGGACTGGACACCCAAGAGGATCCTGCACAGCTAGTTGGCAGCCCCCCTTGGCTAGTGCCAAGAAGCACTGTCACCACTTTGTGCACACACCCACCATACATGCATTTCCTGTGAGATGATTGTGGACATGGATACACCCCTAGCACAGTGGTTGGTCAGGACCAATCACAATGCCCTGACACCCAACCTGGAAGATCCAATTGCCATGTGCTGGTAAGCAGGTACAGCCAGTGGATGGCCACACAGTTTTGATTTAAGCAGTTTGGCCCACTACCACTGACAGCATGGCATCACTAACACCAGTGATGTAAATCCTGCCCAGATGGACACAACCCGTTGTGGACATCAGTGTACCTAGCATCCACACCACAGCTACCAAATGGTGCCCATCCAGAGCCACCATGTCAACACATGTCACAAGTGACAGTGAGTACTCACCCCCATGTGGCTGCTGTGCTGCCCTCAAATGCCCATCCACCTCAGGGTCTGCCACCACCAATATGCGGGTCATTAGGGGGGTCAGGGTCCAACAGGCTCCTCTCCCTCATTGGGAGGACGTCCCCAGCGGGGCCTCTGCGGTCTTCCGTGCCCAGAGTCTCATGTCGTCCCACCGTTTTTTGCAGTGGGTGCCCTGCTGGGCCTGGACCCGCAGGGTCTGCACTTGCTTGGCGATGGCACGCCAAATCCTCTTCTTCTGATGGGCGCTGACCCGCACGGATGACACAGACAAAATAACACAATCATGTAGGGTGGCATTCCTGGGACAGTAGTGGACAGCACACATCATACTTTTACAGCGACACGTCATCAGCCAACGTAGCCCTCGACCCTCACCCATGTCCATGCTCCAGTCACACTACCTCCTACCAAGGGCCCCATCCCCATGCACACAGCTCACATACAGGACAATGACAATGTGCTCACCTGCTGCTCTGGTGCCCCATAAAACTGTCCATACAGGGGCAGGACCCCATCCATAAGCTGTTCTGACTCCCCCTGGGTGAAGGCTGGGGCCCTGTGTCCTGCTAAGCACAGCATCTTGGCTACCAAAGTCAGTACACAGCAGCACATGCAGTGGAGGTTTTCAGTGCACGAGGTTCCGGAGTCAAGTGAACAAGAGCACATGAAATGGTGGTCATGTCCGCCGCGGACATTACCGTCACCGCTGGCGGTGATCACCATTGGCAACAGTGTGAGCCAATGGTGAGTTGCACGGTGGTCGTGACTGCTTGCTGCCACGACGTGTTACACCGGCAGGATGATCTCACTTCCACTTGTCCCATGCATGCAGACAGGCGGCAACCATTTCACATTTAGATCGTATGATGAGTGTGAAATGTAATGTGTCATACGTCTAAGCTGCATAACATGTTAAAAGCTCTCCCCTGTTCTCAGGTACAATGCACGGTTGAGGATGAGGAATGCACCAGTGTACATGCCCCTAGTCGACCTTGCCACCCTGGAGTAGCCTCACATCATCCAGACCTATCGCCTGAACCGTGTGACCATAATGGAACTAGTGACCCATTTGGAGCCGGATGTTGTGCCTGCCATACGCAATCCCAATGCCATCCCTCCTACAGTGAGGTGTTGTCGGTCCTCCACTACCTTGCTTCAGGCTCCTTCCAGGTCACAGTGGGCCTTGCAAGTGGGATGTCACAGCCCATGTTCAGCTCCGTCTTGAGGGATCTGCGGTGTCCCTGATGAAACATATGTGCAACTACATTCAGTTCCCCCGACGTGCAGATTTTCCCACTGTCAAGGCTGCATTCTACGCTGTGGCACACGTCCTGCATGTTATTGGGGCCATTGATGGCACCCACATTGCCCTTGTGCCACCCAGGAGGAATGAACAGGTTTACAGAAACCGCAGAAAATTTCATTTGGTCAATGTACAGGTGGTTTGTGTCGCAGACCAGTACATCTCCCAGGTGACGGCCAAGTACCCAGTCTCTGTGCATGATTCCTACATCCTGCCGAACAGCAGCATCCCACACATGATGGCACCACTCCAGAGGGACCGGGCATGGCTCATCGGTATGTACCCCTGCATATGTGTGCCCTTTAGCTCACTGCACCCTTCTGTCCCTGCCCTATTGCCCTCCTGGTCCTGATATGCATCTTCCCTCTATGCACACAGGTGACTCTGGCTATTCCAACCTGCCCTGGTTAGGCATCCAACCTCAGCTGCAGAGAACAGTTACATGGAGGTCCACGGTCGTACCAGATGGATCATTGAGAGATGCTTTGGTTTGCTGAAGGCCAGGTTCTGGTGTTTGCATGTCTCCGGGGGTGCCCTGGTCTACAACCCACAGAAGGTGTGCCAGATCATTCTGGCCTGCTGCATGCTGCACAATCTGGCCCTGAGGTGTCACATCCCATTGCAGGAGGGGGTAGCTGTACCAGTGGCTGATGAAGGGGACATGGGGAGTGATGAAGAGGAGGATGATGAGGATGCAGCTGATTCCAGGGCAGAGCTGATTCGACATTATTTTGGCTGAGATGCAGGTATGTGCAAACTGTGTGGTACGTGTCCTCTACAACTGTTTGCCTTCTCTGTGATGCCACCTGTTGTCTGTGACCATTGGTGGTGATGGTTGCAGATCAGACTTTGGGTGGGTTGAAGGGCGTCACATGTGCCCATGACTGAGGTAGTCACAGTGTACAGGTCAGGCCCATGATCAGGCAGGTGTTGTGCTGGTGCACTAGTGTCATCATTGTGTAAGTGGAAAGTTTCCTGAGTTGCCACTGCAGGTGCTATGTGTGTGCCACACAGGGTTGTTGCATGTGTGCAGCATCCATCCTGGGCGTAGACATTGGGTGGCAGTGCAGCATTGTCATTGGTGGAAGTGGGTATGGGGCCAGGTCTGGCGATGGGCATTGTGATGGTAGGACCATTGGGATGGTATGTGTTGTGTATGTGTGTTGGTACTGGCCATTTGGTTATGGACCTGCCTGGCATATCTACCCTGGATACCTGTTCCTAAAGTTCATTTCTCTGGAGTTGGCATCTGTGACTCCGACAGTGATTGTTGTCCCTGTCTTGCTCTCCTTCCAGGACACTGTTGTGGTGTTCTGTGCTCCCTGCCTGGCCTGTAGCCTCCAAAGACACATATGTCCAGCCATTGCCTGCTCTACGATCAACGTGCCAGCATTTTGCTTTCTCCGTTGTCACCCTCTCATGTATGTGCTGGACGATGGGTTGCCACTTGTACATGTATTGGCAGTTCCATACACACTCATTGCAAATAAATACATAGATATGGACTGTGCTCAGTTATAGGTTATTTGTGATGTACAAATGTGAGGGGTGATGATTGGGGTCATGGTAGCGGTGATCATCAGAATGTTAAGGTCAGCTGTAGGTAGTCCAGGTCCAGTCTGCTGGCCATGGGTAGACAGAGTTATGGGAGTGGACAGTCAACAGGGTCTCATACAGAAGGGAGAATGTTCAGGAGAGGGTCACTTCCTGGCGGTGGTCTTGGTCTGGGCATCATTTCCAGCTGGGTGTCTACTTGGACGTCCTCGCTTGCGTGGGGGTTCCCCATCTACAGGGGGTAGGGATACTGGTGTCCTGCAAGACCTGTGGTGGGACCTCCATGCCACTGGCTGCTGCTGACGTGGAGGGCTGTGATGCGATGTGGCCAGTGGAAGGGGCCTGCTGGTGGGTGGTGGACTCACGCATGACAGTGGTCAGGTCCTTGAGTACCCCTATAATGGAGGTCATGGTGGCATTGTGGGCCTGCCACTGTTGCATGGCCTCCTGATGGTATTGTCCCTGCAGCCACTGTGTCTCCTGTACGATGGCGAGGATCTGGCCCACTGTATCCTGGGTGTGCTGGTTCACTCCCAGGACTTGGTTGAGGCCCTCCTGGCAATAATTTGGTGTGGCTATCCCGACCCTTGGGTTACGGTTCCCCTCCATTAGCCCTAGTCCCCTGTGCCTGTGCCCCTGGCACAGTGTGCCCACTCCCCGTATCAGCAGGGCCATCTTTGGCTGGGGTGGGTGCCCTTGATCCTGGCCGCTGTACTACGGGGCACACCTCTGCTTGTTAGGTCCCTGGGGCACAGACTTGGGGTTCAGGGTCTGGCTGTGGTGTTGTTGCCACATGGGTAGGGTCTTCTGGTGTGTCCAGGGTGAGTGTGCCCTGGGTGGACTGACCAGTGGCTCCAGATGGCCCAGGCAAGTCATCCTCATCCTGACATCCAGTGGGGCCTTCATCCTGGGGAGGGCTGTCTGAACCTGGAATCCTCTGCAGGCTGTCAGTGGCAGGGGTACCTGTGGAAGGATACGGTGTATGTTAATTGTGTGACTATTGTTGTTGTGTCCCTGTTGTGTAAGCATGCAGTTGCTCGACATGTTTCCCTGTGTTAGCAATAACATCTGCTGCACTACAGACATTGGTTTGGATCGGATTGTGGGAGATGTGGTTCTTCACATTGTGGTTGGCATCCGTGCATTCAGGGTGTGTGAGTAGGGATGGTGGGAGTGAGGTGGTGTGACATGCAGAGGAGGGGTGTGGGGTGTTTGGGACAGGGTCAGTGGGTGGGTTGCAGTGGGTTGGTGAGTGGAGGGGTGGCATGCTGGGCATGTGTGGTTGATGCTTGGGGGTTTTGCTGACTCACCAGTGCCGAGCCCTCCACTGATGCCAGTCAGGCCCTCTGGAAACATGATGTCCAGGACCTTCTCCTCCCAGGTTGTCAGGTGGAGGGGAGGTGGTGGGGGCCCAC
This sequence comes from Pleurodeles waltl, assembly GCF_031143425.1. Taxonomy (NCBI): domain Eukaryota; kingdom Metazoa; phylum Chordata; class Amphibia; order Caudata; family Salamandridae; genus Pleurodeles; species Pleurodeles waltl. The sequence goes on from NC_090450.1 coordinate 874,387,418, forward strand.
CGCCGGTCTTGTTACTGGCTATCCTCTGCCTGGAGGCCATGGCCCCAACTTTCCCTCTGAGGTCGTTCCACCTCTTTCTGATGTCCTCCGTTGTGCGTGGGTATGTGCTGACTGCATTGACCCTGTTGACGATCCTCTGCCATAACTCCATCTTTTTGGCTATTGATGTCTGTTGAACCTGGACTCCCATGAGCTGTGGCTCTACTCTGATGATCTCATCCACCATGACCTGCAACTCATTGTCAGTGAACCGTGGGTGCTTCCAGCGTGACATGTTGTAGGGTGGGAATGTGTTTTACATGTCGGGTGGACTATGGGGTGTGTGGTGATGTGGGGGTGTATGTGTGTGCTGGTGAGATGCGGTGTTGCTTTGTGCAATCTGTGCTGTGTGATTTTTGTTTGCTGTGTTTGGTGTTTGGTGTGTGCTTGGTTTCGGGTGTGGTGGTGGGTGCTGGTGTTAGTCGCTATTGATTGTTGGGGGGAAGGGGTTACATGGTGGCGTGGTCAGATGTGCGTGATGTTTGTATGGTTATCAGGTGTAGGATATTTGAACTAGCTACTTTTTGCGGTGCCTTTTTGTTCCGCCACGGTGCCAACTGCCTACAGTGTCCGCCGTGCATGTTCCGCTGTGCTGGAGGTTGATTCCCCTTCCCTTTTGCAAATGGATTACCACCCATTTGAAATGGATGCAAAATGCGATTGGTTTGCAAACCGCGTTCGCGGTCACAAAACAATCCTACATTGTAGGATTAGTAAGGGAACACCCCTTCCTAATTGCGAGTCGCAAACTCATTTTACGATTCGGTAACCAGGTTACCGAATCGCAAAACGGGGTTTGTGCATCACGATGTGCTTTTTGCATGTCGCAAACAGCGAAATTCGCTGTTTGCGACATGCAAAAAGCTACCTACATGTGGCCCTTAATGTTTTTATCTTGCATGGAAGCACAGAAATGCAATTTTACTATGACCATCTTGTCTTACCAGGAGGCATTTGGATTTGGACCGAAAAAGAAACACAGTAGCCTTGGGGTTCTTCTAAAATGTTTGTGCCTTCTCGAAATAATCACTGCTTTCAGAAAAGTGTCTGTGACATAGAAATGCGTTAACATACATAATGAAACAAAACATTTTCGTGTGCAGGAATGAATCATTATTTAAGCCGTCTTAGAACTGTATTTAAGTACACAAGCTCTTTAGTTCCTATTGCAGACAAAAGCCCTTCACCCAGACAATCAATTAAGGATGTTTAAACTCACTCGGTAAAATTGTGGCTTCTTTAAATGATTGAAAAGAGCAATCAACAGCTGTAAAGTCATCATAACTTTTACAATGTTTCAGACCTTTTTGTAGACACTCTAGTGTCTTTGCTCTGCCTGACACTGGAACATTTATTTTTTCTTTTTAAAGACCGCAGATTAAACAGCAGACTCTGCATTTTGCGGCAAGTATGCTATATTCATAGTAGCTCAGAAAAATCAGCAGCCCTGGAATTTGTTTTCCAGTGGCCATGGCTATAATATATTTACGTTTTCGTAAATTCCCTCTTCCTTGCCTCCTTGGCCACATTCTAGCTTGTACTTTTTGCACACCAGCATCTGTTTGAAATTGCATTCATTTTTACCGCTGAAAATAATAAGATAAAATGGTAAATCATGTTCGTACATCATATGTATAGTACTAACCAGATAATTGTTGATTACCATTTATCAGCAGCAGCTCTGGCACTCTCCAGATTCCCTGTCTTTGTTACAACTGAGCGAAAGTAGTGGATTATGCGCCTGCCAGTTTTAGGAACCTTATTACGTTTTACAACAATAAAAGAAAAAAGCTTTGAAAATACCCTTTTCATGAGAAAGGTCCCAGAGAAAAAGGTATTGCACGGGAAAACGTCATCAAAAAGGTTGTTTAGAGCCAATTAAACACGCATGTGAAGTTGTGCTAAGCTGAAAAACTTCACAACCTCACAAAGTTGAATATGTCCCTACTTTCCCAGCAGAACTTAAATCCTGCATACCCTTACCCAACATTTATGCAATCACCTATTTTTTTATGATGTACCACATTGGAAGGTTGCTATTATTACAAGAGTCTTTACATCAAGAATCTAGGATGTTGGGAGCGTGGCCAAGCCGGCAATGGAGTCGCATGCATAGTTTAGACCATCCTGAAGCAGGGCTGTCCGCCCCCTCCCCCAAGGCCATAGATGTGATCGTGGTCCCCTGCTGGGTCACGGGCATCGGTGGAACAGACGGTGGAGCTGGCAACAAGGATAGCCAGGGAAGGATGGAGGCAGGCGCAGGAGCATGTACAAGGCTGTTCTGAAGCTACTGCAAGCCGTGGGGATGGAGCAGTGCAGCGGCAGAGTGAAGGCAGGAAGGCGTCTCCCCAGCTGGGGCGGGAGCCAAGGGGGAGCCGGGTGATCAGAGGGGAGTGAACCCAAGGCAGCCTGCACTGGGAGGAACGTGGGAGAAGTGCGGGCCTGGCAGCACGTGCCTGGCAGTGCACCCCCCCAATTCCCACCGGGACTGCTATACAGCCTGCGGGGTGATAGTGGCAACTACCCTGCAGGCATAATTGGGGCTGGATACGGGAACTGGGGACGATGGTGACCCACGGGGTGGCAGCTGGAACCTTCTTCACCTCCACCCCTCTCCCTTGTTGGGAGTGATATCTTTAACCTGAATAAGTGGTGGGGGGCCACCAGTGCCAGAGGGGGACCGGCAGGCAGTGAGGAGACAAAGGCAAAGGTGGTGGACATCAGCACAGGAGATGTGCGGAGGGATAGACAGCACAAATAATTATTGGTTGGGCAGCCCTCTTGTCTGGGGCCCTCCTCTCCCCATCCTGCCTGGCTGAATTGGCAAAATAACACTCTCTTGCTGCAGTGCCAGTTAGGGCCCATTCAGAAGTGACACTGGTGGAGGACCATGGGGAAGCATTGGGTCGGTAAGGTAACGCCCACAGAGAGTACCCTCCAGGGTCCTGCACAGCAAGATGGAGAAGGGAATGGGGCCCTGGCACAGCATACCACAGCAATTTTAGTAGCCATACAGGATACCAAGATGGCTCTAGAGACTCAGATTGCAGCACTCGCAAGGAGTTTGGCCTTCAGCGAGAGGACCATGGGAAATCAAAGGATTGCGTCAAAGAAACTGAAGATACATTGGAGACAACTGTTGGAAAGTAGCCTCTTTCTAGCTTGGTTACCCCCACTTTTCGCCTGTTTGTCAGTGTGTTTGACTGTGTCTACTGGGATCCTGCTGACCTAGAGGCCTCAGGTTGGGCTGAAGTAGAGTTTCTTATCCATGTATCCATGCTGGGTATTCCGAAACAATTGTTTCCCTTAATCTTAAGCGAGGTTAAAAAGCAAAAAAGGGAAGGAGCCTTGGAGCCTGAAATAATGGCCCAGGACACTCCTAAAAACACAGGCACAGAGGATATCAAAGTATCCTCTGCCCGCCCTACCACTAAGGATATCATTCATCTGAGGGGGGATACCACCCCTAGGGGGGAGCCTGTATCAAGGGAGTCAAAAGCTACCACAGCTGGGCTCCCAGAGGTAAAAGTACCTCTCTGTGAGAAACCTACGACAGAACAGCAACCCTGCCCTTTCTTACAAAACTTGGAGCAACCCTCCAGCCCTCCCAGAGAAACCTTAGTGCAGCACCCCTGCACTACCTCTAACACCATAGGACAACAAACCTGTCCTTATGTAGAGCCCTTGGGACAGCAACCCTCCCATGCTCTATCCCAAGAAAGACAGCAACCTTGTCCTCCTTTCAAGACTAGAGAAAACGTTTTGTCCTGCTCTAGCCCTGCTCAGACAGCACCCCTGTCGAGCAATACGACCCTTAGGACAGCAACTCTGTCCTAACATAGGGACCCAGAGTCAGTCATCCTGCCCCACTTTAAAACTTTTCCCACATCTTAAAAATGGGGAATTATAGGGTCCACAGTTTCAATGTACTTCAGGTAAAAGTAATCAAACAGGGTGGGTTCTCCTCCCCACAGGGAATGAACCACATAGTGGATGATAAAGGGAGTAACCACTCTACTGCAGAGCTACTCTCCACTTATCACCACTTAGACAATAAAGTCTCAACTGGCCAAGGTTAGCCTTATTTTCCTTCATTTTGGGTGAGGGAGTGTTGTGTAGGAAAGTAGCCTCTTTCTAGCTTGGTTACCCCCACTTTTGGCCTGTTTGTCAGTGTGTTTGAATGGGTCTACTGGGATCCTGCTAACCAGGACCCCAGTGGTTATGCTCTCTCCCTTAAGTTTAGTTGTTGGTTACTGTAATCACAGTAGTTCAACCACAATTGACACACTGGTGCCCCATTAGAAGTCCCTAGTATATGATACCTAGGTACCCAGGGCATTGGGGTTCAGGAGATCCCTATGGGCTGCAGTATATATTTTGCCACCCATAGGGAGCCCAAGTAAAGGCTTCTACAGCATTTCCATTGCAGCCTGTGTGAAAAGGTGCAAGCACCCTTTCACTACCATTTTTTACTACACCATGTCACTTATAAGTCACCCCTATGGTAGGCCTTCCAGCCCAGAGGGCAGGGTGCAAAGTACATGCATGTGAGGGCACCCCTACACTAGCAGAGGTGCCCCCGTAAACTCCAGGCCCATTTTACTGACCTTCATGAGTGCGGGGACGCATTTTATGCGTGGACTGGACATAGGTCACTACCTGGTTTTGTATCAAACATGTTAGAATCATACCCCAAGGCTTTTGCAAGCATTGGCTGTATGATTTCATGCACTCTGGGGGCTTCCAGACAGCCCAAGCTGATGCCACCTCCCAGACAGGTTTCTGCCCTCCTGTTGCTTGAGAAGGATTTCCTTTGGGAGAGGGGTGTTACACCCTCTCCCTTTGCAAATAGGTGTTACGGGCTGGGGAGGGGTAGCCTCCCCAAGCCACTGGCAATGATTTGAAGGGCACATTTGGCGCCCTTCTTGCATAAACCAGTCTACACTGGTTCAGGGACCCCCAGTCCTTGCTCTGGCACGAAACTGGACAAAGGAAAGGGGAGTGACTACTCCCCTGTTCATCACTACCCCAGGGGTGGTGCTCAGAGGTCCTCCAGAGGGTCCCTAGGGTTTGCCATCTTGGATTCCAGTTTGGCAGGGAACTCTGGGAGCATCTGAGTGGCCAGTGCCAGCAGGTGACGTTAGATCCCCCTCCTGATAGGTGGTCACCCAGCTAGGTGACCAATTCCCCTTTCAGGACTATTTAGGGTCTCTCCTTTGGGTGGTTCCTCAGATTCGGATTGCAAGACTTCAGCAGGAATCCTCTACACCCTCCACTTCAACTTCTGACCGAAGAAACTGCATGTGGACTCACAACTGCAACAAAGAAGCACAACACCTTCTGCAACACTGTATCTCCGGATCCTTCCAGCAACTGCAACATTTCCCCAGTCGTGCATCCTCTGAGGACAGCCCATCTTCAGCCCTTGATCAGAAGGAAGAAAGAATCTCCCTTGGGGTGAAGGAGTCCCTCCCATGCTTCTGCAGGCACCAACTGCAACGACGACTGGCTGCATGGATTCCCTCTCCTGCTGAGCTTCGTGGATGCTGCATCATGGGTGGTGGACTGAAGTGCTCCTGAAGGTCCTCTCTTCCAACTGTTCAACTTGGGTGAAGGTAAGCCCTTGACTGCCCGCGCAGAACAGTAACCCTTTGCACCCCATCATTTGCTGCTGCCAACGCTTGTTGGCATCCTTCCTCCAAGATCCTCATGCATCTTTTAGCTCCTGCCCCAGCACTCCTTCCTGTGATGCACAGCTCCCTGAGTGCTTATCCGGCAGCGTGGGAGACTTTCTCATAGTGCTGCATGGGCCTCTTCTGTGACTCTCCTATCCCCGTCCTGTGGGACTCCTGTGGGTGCTGCCTGGTCTTTTGTTGGCTCTCTGTGCTACTGAGGGCCCCTTCTGACTTCCATTCCTGGGTAGGGTCCACCTGGTCCTTCCTGGTCCCCGGCAGCGCCATTTTCCGCTAACTGCGAGCTATGCGTGGGCCAAGACTTGTTACACTCTCCAGGAACCAGACTCTGTCTTCTTGGGTGCAGTGCTGCCTCTTCTTCTTCACAGGTGGTTCACTTCTTGCACCTTCCTCCTGGTGAGTTGGGGCTCCTGCCCTTTCTGGACTCTTCTTTGCTTCTTGGACTTGGTCCCCTCTTTCCACAAGTCCTCCTGGTCCAGGAACCCACTGTTGGTGTCTTGCAGTCTCTTCTGGGTTTTGCAATATTCTTCTCCTTTTCTTTGTGTGTGTTCTAGTAAACTTACTGTGATTTACCTCTGCTTTCCTGGTCACTGAGGTGGGTTGTGGCACTTACCTTTGGGCTTTCTAAGTACTCCCAGCTCCCCTCTACACACTATACTTGCTTGGGAGGGGGGCCGACTTTCTCATTCCACTTTCTTAGTATATGGTTTGTGCTCCCGCTAGGCCCATTTCTAACTATTGTGTTTTTCACTAATTGTACTGTTTTCTTACTTTTTTATGCCTATTTCTGCATACTCGTGTATATAATTTGTGTATTACTTACCTCCTACGGGAGTATAGCCTCTATGGTATTTTTGGTATTTGTGTCATCAAAACAAAGTACCTTTATTTTTGTAACACTGAGGGGGTTATTCTAACTTTGGAGGAGGTGTTAATCCGTCCCAAAAGTGACGGAAAAGTGACGGATTTACCACCAGCCGTATTACGAGTCCATTATATCCTATGGAACTCGTAATACGGCTGGTGGTATATCCGTCACTTTACCGTCACTTTTGGGACGGATTAACACTCCTCCAAAGTTAGAATAACCCCCTGAGTGTTTTCTTTCATGTGTGTGAGTACTGTGTGACTACAGTGGTATTGCATGAGCTTTGCATGTCTCCTAGATAAGCCTTGGCTGCTCATCCACAGCTACCTCTACAGAGCCTGGCTTCTAGACACTGACTACACTATTCTAATAAGGGATAACTGGACCTGGTATAAGGTGTAAGTATCATAGGTACCCACCACACAGCAGGCCAGTCTCCTACAACAACAGTCCCACAGGTGAAGGATCTCACTCAGAAGATGGCCATCATGAATAACGAATTAAAGATAATAGCGAGTAAGCTGGAGGATGCTGAAAGTAGGTCCTGAAGGGCTAATATGCATCTGGTGAGGGTCCCGGAGATGGTGGATGGCCCATCGCTAGACTTATGCATAAAGACTTGGCTGAGCGATGTAGTGCCGGGAGTTTTTCTCCATGAAGCAGATCCATAGGATCCCAGCAGTTCCTCTGCCACGGGGTGCATATCTGAGGCCGATAACAGTGAAGCTAATGAATTTCATAGATTGAGATGTGATCCTTCAGACGGCGAGGAAGAGGGCTCCTTAGAAGATTGAAGAAGAGATTAATATCTATCCAGACTACCCGACCTGGTCCAGAAACAGAGGGCTGCCTTTGCCCCAGATAAGAAGGCCTTGCGACAGCTAAACTTAAAATACACACTGATGTATACAGCAAAACTTAGGATTGAACATGGAGGGAAAACACTTTTCTTAATGTCACCATAGGAGGCATGGAAATGGCTGGAGACGCACAGACTTCACCATGGCAACAGACCTGGATGGCAACACACGATGGACAAAGCAAAAGGTGAAACTAAGGGTGTCAAGAGCCCAAAAGGTGTCTGCCACTACCCCGACACATGAGCAAATCAAGGCTTCACAGGTGAAGATGCTCCAAGACCCCAGGGGAAAAAACAGAACCCAGACAAGGAACAGGTGTAGGGGGCTCACCCCAGACACAGGCGGAAATGGTACTGAACAGTCGAGATCAGAGCCGGGATCGGAGGAGAAACAGCTTCCACAGGTGACCCCGATGACGGCTGACCTGTTGGGCTGACAAACCCAAACCATTGAATTGAATATGACCCAACTGGACTGGACATGGGGACTGTTTGGGGGCTATACATAGGGCCTCCCCCATTTTTGAATGGACAAGACAGAGGAACTTAAACACAAACAAGCAGAAGGTTTTCTGCAGTGATGGCACCTGGTCATGCCTCAGAGAAATCTACTACAGGGGAGCAAGTCTTTCCATTTGGGGTTGGGGTTGATACATGCCGTGATTTGGGGGGGGGGTTAATTCAAAGATCACTGAATGGTAAGGTAGGGAGGGGAGGTAGTTGGGGGGTTAGATTGTTCTATTAATTTTGCTGGTTAAAGGGATAACTCACAATGGTACAATGGACAATGGGTGTCTAAGGAGAGAGAACCTTGAACATATAGAAAGGCTATTGACTTTTGAACCACTATGACGTTTGCTGAGAAGTTATTTCTCTTAACATGGAATGTGCACGGGTTGGGGCACAAACTCAAACGGGGTCTGCTATACAAGGCACTCTCTAGGTATCAGCCCGATATAATTTACTTACAAGAAGCCCACTTCATGGCTATGCAACGTAGGGCCATGGAAAGGGGAAATTATATGGTAGTGGGACATGCAAAATATACATCGAGATCTAGGGGAGTCATAGTGTTCAAACAAAATCCCTCCCATCCATTTCACACAACCCACACATGGGTGGACCCATACAGCTGTTTCATAGCAATACTTGGGGAATATGATAACACCTCTGTATTACTATTTAATGTATACCTACCCATGAGATCACAGAGTGAGGTACTCCAAAAGTTAGGTGCAACTCCACCAGCCCATATACTACTGGGTGGAGATTTTAACCTAGTAATGGATTCAGGGATGGATAGAACCAGTGGATCGCATAAAGGGCACCCAGCAACTGATAACTGGAAAAGTTCACATACGCAATGGGCCTTAGGGATGTGTGAAGAATCTTGCATGGACAGGAATGTGGATATTCATATTATTTAGTTGCTCATGATGTCCACTCAAGAATAGAGTATGTTTTCACCACTACAGATCTGTTACATAGAATTACAGGGGCAATATACCTGCCATGGGGAATTAGTGAGCATGCTCTGTTGCAAGTGACTATATCCTTGGGAAGCTGACCACCGGAGGGTGGATGGAGGAAGGAAACCTGGTGACTCCAAAACACAAAAGTTGTGGAAGATCTAGGAAAAGCATTCCAACACTATTTTACAGAGAATACAGGCTCAGTACAGAGCTCAGTGACCGTGTGGGAGGCATACAAGTCTGCCATCAGAGGGGTGGCCATAGCGGGAGAAGTGGGGAATGGAAGGAAGAGACGGAAGAGGTTACTCACATTGGAAAATGAACTCATAGCATTAGAGAATAGATATGCAGTTTCACCAGATCAGGAAACAAAGAAATAATGTAGAGGCTAAAGATGAAGTAAAGAGCCAATGGCGGTCATTCCAACCCTGGCGGTTGGGGACCGCGGGAGCACCGCCAACAGGCTGGCGGTGCTCCCATGGGCATTCTGACGGCAGCGGTACAGCCGCGGTCAGAAACAGAAAACCGGCGGTGTACCGCCGGTTTTCCGCTGCCCTGGGGAATCCTCCATGGCGGCGCAGCTTGCTGCGCCGCCATGGGGATTCCGACCCCCATACCGCCATCCTGTTCCTGGTGGTTTCGGCCGCCAGGAACAGGATGGCGGTATGGGGTGTCGTGGGGCCCCTGGGGGCCCCTGCAGTGCCCATGCCAAAGGCATGGGCACTGCAGGGGCCCCCTAACAGGGCCCCACAAAGATTTTCAGTGTCTGCCATAGAGACACTGAAAATCGCGACGGGTGCAACTGCACCCGTCGCCCCCCTTCCACTCCGCCGGCTCCATTCGGAGCCGGCTTCCTCATGGAAGGGTGTTTCCCGCTGGGCTGGCGGGCGGCCTTCTGGCGGTCACCCGCCAGCCCAGCGGGAAACCCAGAATAACCGCGGCGGTCTTCTGACCGCGCAGCGGTATTCTGGCGGCTCCCGCCGGCCCTGCGGTTACCGCGGCCGGCGGGAGTCAGAATGACCCCCTATATCTTTTGAAAAGTAAACACCTCTACGAGACAGGCAACAATTCAGGCAAATTAATAGCTGGGATAGGCAAGAATTAACAAAGTGACTCATTCATCAGAGAATTACGAACAATTAAGGGGGAGATAAATAGGGAGCCCAAAGGTATAACGGAGGAATTGGCTGCCCAACTGGCAGAATAACTATGAATCCTGCATAACCATACCAGAAGAGGAAGTAGACAGCTTCACTGCTAAGTGTCCCATGGCACAATTATTCCTCCTTCAGAGCGCTGAGCTAGAGGAGGATATCACTGAGGAAGAACTGATGGAGGCGATGGGGCAATTACAGATGGGAAAAACCCTATGACCCAATGGGTTTCCGATCGAGTTCTTCTGAAAACTCTGTAAGTGGATGATACCACACTTGCACGCAGCTTGTACTAAAAGCCTTTGAAACTGGGGAACTTCCCAGAGATATGAGTTTGGCAACAATTGTCCTGCTGCCTAAACTGGACAAGCCTGATCTCACACTCAATGTTGATATCAAAATCCTAGATAAAGCACTGGCAATCAGACTCTGGAAAGTACTGATGATCTTGGTATATCTAGATCAGAATGCCTTTACACCTGGCCACTCCATAGCATTAAATCTCCGGCAGCTTCATAATAATCTGACCTTCATAACAAACTCCACCAATGGGGGAGCCATACTTTCCCTGGATGCTAATAAAGCATTCGGCTCCATGGAATGGAGGTAAATGTTTGGAATCCTGGGAAAAATAGTCTTCGGCCCGAAATTCGGAAGGCGAATTGGGCTATTATATGACAACCCTGTCGCAAAAGTGAAAGCCAATGGCTATCTCTCGCAAGAATTTAGACTATATAGGGGATCAAGACAGGGCTGCCTTCTGTCACTGATGTTATTTACATTGGTGATTGATGGCCTGTCCAACCGGATTAGGATGGATGCACTGATATGGGGATGGCCACCTGGCAGTGGCAAAGAGGAATGTATCTCTTTGTGCGCAGACAATATCCTGCAATATTTAACACAGGTACCCTTTTCGGTCAGACTAATGGGAGATATCTTCCAGGCATTTGGTGAAGTCTATGGGTTTGGAATTAACTGGGATAACTCATTGTTATTCCCGGTGGACATATGGACACCTGGGCAAACCCTGACATTGCCATTGAGGGTGGAACTAGACAGGTTTAAGTACCTATGTATTTGGGTCACAAGTCGGCCCTCCCACTACTATGACACAAATCTGTTCCCCTTCTCAAAAGGTTCGAAACAGAGGTTAAACACTGGCACTCTCTTCCAGTCTTTCTGATGGGAAGGGCTGCACTATTTAGGATGGTGACTCTCCCTTGCTTCCTTTTTGTTCCTCAGGACTCCTCTTATCCATCCCAGGCTCGTACTTTATCAGAGTGTATTCTCTGGTCCGCACACTCCTCTGGTCAGACGGGCAGCACAGAGTCGCTCTTTGCACACTGCAAAGGTCAAAATATGAGGGGGGCATAGCCCTTCCTAATATTCAGAAATACCATGAAGCGGCACAAGTAAGCATAGTTAACCACTGGGCATTTGCTTCATGGGAGGACAGGGAGTCCATGCACAATAATAGCTTATTACACTGGTTATACGGGGTTAAACTAGGACCCACATTCATCCCAGCAACAGCGAAGGTCATTCAGATATGGTGGAAACTTACCAGAAAAATGGGATGGGCCAACTGTCTGACTCCAAGGACACCATATATATCGAAGGGCATACGACTGCCCTGTGAGGGTTTAGGGGTTGGGATGCCGTAGAGATATTGTCACTGCTTGAAGTATGGAATGCGAATGGGGTGGTACCATTTTCACATCTGAAAAAACAGTTCCAAGTGTCAGATACACAATGGCTACAAAATGCTCACCTGAATGCAGTTCTACTCCACTGCATCCCCATAGAGTTGGAAACACAGGAGAATACTCCACTGGAGCTACAACTTTTGGAGGGTGAGATATCAAGGAAACTAATCTCCCTGACATATGGTACTATAATGAGAAATATGCAACCTTCACTAAATTTTGGGAGAGTTGGAGAGGGGATTGTGGGGAACTGAAGGAGACTGATTGGGTGGAAGCTCTAATGTTCCCAGCAGAGGTAGCCATCACGGCATTGCTTAAACTGATACAATTTAAAATACTGCACCGGGTGTACTATATGAGATCTTTGCTTTACAAGATAGGGAAGGCAACAAATGCAAATTGTCTGCGGGCAGTGGGGACACTGGCAAGTTTTATTACACCCTATGGAGCTAACATTAGAGTGCAGGGTTCTGGAGGGAAGTAGGACAGGCCCTGGATGATGCCAAGGGGAACTCTTTGGAACTGAAAACAGAAGCAGCACTCCTGGGAATATGGGGCCAAACTGATCAAACCAGGTATCAAAAGATCAACAAACAAGAGGCACTCGTTAAATCATCAAAAAACAGTATTAAGTTGTGCTTAAAATTATCGCATTTTATCACATACAATGTATCTAAATGCCAAGTCCCAATATGTGAAGTATCAATATGCAAAAAGTAAGAGGCAAGGCAGTCACTATTATATTCCACAAAGATTTAAATGTACTGGCAATATCTCCATCCAAAAAAAGGGGATCAGTTTGAACAAGTAAAAGTTTGGTGCCAAGAGTAATATTCCAATTCGAACACCACAATCAGGTGTCAATGTCCAAATCCATTCCAATAGGTTCTTTTAATTTCTGAAGAGATAACCAAAGATGTTGATCCAATCTGATTCCACAGCCAACACGTGTTTCATCTGGGGTATCCCCACTGACTTGGGACAACAAGTGCCTCTTGTTTGTTTCTCCTTTGTAGCTGTTTGGACTTCCACACAGTCGGGGACTAAGGGTGTGGTCCTCTTAGAGTGCACCGTATTGTTAATTGTTTTGCATTATTATTTTGCCTCACTGCCTTGAGTGCCATTTCATCCCATAGTGACACCCACACAGGACAAAAGCAACAGGTATCAAAAGATATTGATCAATCTTGGTTTCATGGTAGCTAAAAGAGACATAGGTGGTCATTCCAACCCTGGCGGTCCATGACCGCCGGGTTGGAGGACCGCGGGAGCACCGCCAACAGGCCGGCGGTGCTCCAATGGGCATTCCGACCGCGGCGGTAAAGCCGCGGTCGGACCGGCAACACTGGCGGGCTCCCGCCAGTGTACCGCCGCCCATTGGAATCCTCCAAGGCGGCGCAGCTAGCTGCGCCGCCGAGGGGATTCCGACCCCCCCTACCGCCATCCAGTTCCCGGCGGTCAGCCCGCCGGGAACCGGATGGCGGTAGGGGGGGTCGCGGGGCCCCTGGGGGCCCCTGCAGTGCCCATGCCACTGGCATGGGCACTGCAGGGGCCCCCGTAAGAGGGCCCCTAAATGTATTTCACTGTCTGCTGCGCAGACAGTGAAATACGCGACGGGTGCAACTGCACCCGTCGCACAGCTTCCACTCCGCCGGCTCGATTACGAGCCGGCTTCATCGTGGAAGCCTCTTTCCCGCTGGGCTGGCGGGCGGCCTGAAGGCGGCCGCCCGCCAGCCCAGCGGGAAAGTCACAATTACCGCTGCGGTCTTTCGACCGCGGAACGGTAACCTGACGGCGGGACTTTGGCGGGCGGCCTCCGCCGCCCGCCAAGGTCCGAATGAGGGCCATAGCCTGGAAATGGGGATCAGGGACACCGTCAGGATATAATGAATGGTGGGAGGGTATGGACAGATTCCGAATCTTGGAAAGGAAAATATATCGGGACAGAGGTAAAGAAAAGAAATACGAGAAAAAATGGGGTGGATGAGAGGTGGGATAGGTACAATATTGGAACCCCAGATGAACTCCAGGACTTGGTGTAAGATCCCAGATATGGAGGGAGAGATGATGGCTAACAGGATTCCCAAGGGATACTGAAGGGACTGCAGAAGTAAAGTGTACAAATGCTGAATGTTCATAGTGCCAGACCCCCATAGGTATGAGTAAGACAATACTATGACAAGGAGAAGGTACCGAAGGGGGGAGGGAGGGGGATGGTTTAGATTTCTTTCTTGTTTTCTCTCTTCAGTGCTGTCAGATATGTATGTATCTTTGATTCTGTTTGAAGTACACTCAATAAAAAAAAAAAAAAACTAGGATGTTGGTGGCCGGCAAGATGGCTGACCGGCAGCACTAGCGGGAGGCTTTCAGCCCATACAAAACATCCTTCATAATCCTAAAACTCTGAGGCATTGACAAAATCCATAGTAACTGTCACTGAAGGCAGACTCTGACACTGCATGGACTGCCTGCAGCCAGGGCTGGTTTGAGAGTTGGGAGCCTGCCACCGGGAGATGCCCCACACTGGGCCTGTGGAAACCTTGCAGCATGCGCTCCTCATGCTTGGGGTCCTCCCCGGGGACCAAGTGTGGTGGGCGCTGCAGTCCGGATAGCTGAGGACAAGAGCGTTGAGTGAGGGAGTCCCCACCCTCATGCTTAGATTGGGGGTGGGGGAAGACGGAGTGAGGTGGTAGGAACCGCATCGCTAAAATGGACATGAGCTGGGCCTAGTTTTTCTTGCGCTAAATCCCGCAGAAGGAGCCGGGGAAGCTGAGGTGCTGAGATGGTGAGCAGAGCCACTGGTGAGGGATGAACTGAAGAGAGTCTGGAGCAGGGCTCCCACAGGATGGATTGGAACCCTCCCTCAAACCTGCAAGTTTTGCAGCCTGATGCCCACAACTCTGCTGGGAGAGATGGTCTGGGGGAAGCTGGCAGATGCTGGGTGCAGGGACTCAACATTTGGAGGCCAAAGGATGCTGCACAAATAGAGTCTGACCATGACTGTCAATGTAGCCGGCCTCTGATGCTCTGGACACCAGTAAAAAAACTGCTGCTTGAAGGGGGTGGCAGCCCCTGACACACCGCTTTACCTGAACCCCCGAATTGATGGCACTACCTCTAAACTGGGGGCCCACATTAGACTGACCTTGTGGGCCTGTGGCGAGATCTCTGACGGTGGCAGCAGGCAGAGAGGGTGCTTGGGTGGATGGCCCAGTGAGAGCTACTGGGGTCCCTGGTGTGGGACCAGAGGCCTGGAGGAACATTGAATCACAAGACCTTTCCACATATGGTGCGGCTGCTGAACCAGTCTGGCTTGTGTGGGGAGGACATGGACCTTAGCAATGACGCACATATGTACGCCTGAACGCAGCTGACTGGTGAAGTGGAGTATGTGGAGGTACATAAAATCTGCAGAACATTTGGCTTTTACCCAGCTGGGGGTACTGTTGGCCCTGCAAACCCGGATATACCCCAGTAAAAAGCTTCTGAGGTTATCCTTTGCCAGGACCAATGCTTGTTTGGACCAATGCTTGTTTGCAGAGACCGATGCTTGTTGGAACTAATGCTTGTTAGAGACCAATGCTTGTTTGGGAACATGTGTTGCACAAGCCTTTAGCATCCCTATGACTCAAACTGGGTGTGGCTGGATGCAGAAGATATTTAAACCACACCAGCTGCAGAGAAGAAATCTCTGCTCCTCCACTTTTGATCCTCACCTACTGTTGTGTCTAGCATCTTGGAGGCTGTTTCTGGAAGAAGAAGAGACAGAGGGAATGCGGTAACACGCTGCACGTGATTTAAGAACATATATTGCTAAAACTTGATACTTGCTGACTTGAAACTTGATAAGTGAATGTTCCAAGATGCGATAGGCTTAAAAGTGCACATCTTTGTTTTTTAAGGTCATTGGGATTTTCGTTGCTTGTCATGCTATAATGCTTATTGTAGTTGCCTGCATTATACCACAGAAAGGAGTTTCTATTGAACAATTATGAAAATGATATACTGTGAATACGTTTATTATCACTGAGTTCAAAGTGGTATTTTCTATTATTTCAAAATGTTGCTGGAGATGCAGAACATTCTGTGTTTGGTGCTTGAACGAAATTGAAGTTTAAGTTTGCCATGCTCAAAATTATGCTGCGATGTAACAGTGATAAGCCAGTTGTTCATGAAGTTGAACTCTATTGATCAACCACATGTTTTCATATTAATACAACATGAACCGTATTCTTTGCTATTAACCCTATGTTTTCAGTGTGATTTAAACACTGAATTGTGTTCCTTGCAATACTAGCACAGTACATTGATTAACCCATTAATATTCAGAGAATCTAATTCCCTGAGAGTTTGTTCTTATTATTGTTGCCTATGCAAATGTCTATGAGTCAAGTGAGTCAGCATCTTGGGAAATCTCATAACGGTGAAACACGCTGAACTTCAAGGAACATCTAGGTAAGCTTAATTGAGGTGACGAGGGACTAATCTGGGATCACAGTGGGAGTAGTGATAGACTGTCTAGGAGGTTCAAGGCTCTTATTTAATTACAGGTAATCCACATCGTTTACGAAAATTCCTAGAGAGAGGGAGAGCCATCAAAAGCAGGAAAGAGAACCCCAAAAGGTACATCTAGCTTGCACATCATAGTTTAACTGTAGAGTATGCATGGGCTATGAGATATTAGTTATTTGACTGATGTGTAAGTTTTCATAGGAAAGACTGGCTCTTCAAGAACCATCACTAGGCGTCCGGATCCAGCCCTGTGACTCCAGTGTCTTTCTCCTTCTCTCATCATCCCCTTTCCCCCTGAGACGTTGAGGTGCCAATCATGTGTATTTAAATGGGAGGCACGCAATGGTTAGGTGGAATTGGGAACAAGCAGTTTGGTCAACATTGTGTCTCAGTGGGACGAACAGGTTAGTGCTTGACCGGTACTGAACTGGTGGTCAAGCCATGTTCTTTAAAATTGGGCAAGGACAGAGTGTCTAGAGGAGCCGGGCAAACAAAAACAAATCAATTTACTGCTTCTGATACAGGGGGAACCCCACCTGCTTAGCCCAAGGGAGGATTGCATGACTTGTAGGGCCTTATGGAAGCACAAATCCTGGCAGCAATCAAGGCCTCCGGTGCTAATATGCAGGCGAAGATTGAATCAGTCTCCCTAGCGTTAAACCTCGTAAGGGTGGATTTGTCAAGATTTCTGAGAGGTCTTTGGCAACAGAACAGCAGGTCAATAAGCTGCAGGAGGAGATGACTGCCCTTAAAACTACTGCAGCTACTCTCACAGAGCAGATGAAGAAGTTGGAAATGTGCCCCACTGATGCTGACGGCCTCTCCTGGAGATGTAACTTGCCCTTTGTGGAAGTCCCAGAGGGAGAAGAAGGTACTGACTTGAAACTCTTCCTGCAATAGTGGCTTAGGTCCAATCTTCCAGAGGCTGGCTTATAGCCTGTCCTTGTGGTGGAACAACCCTGGTTACCCTCTTGTGTGATTAGTGAGCTATACAAATCAATAACACACACACACACACACAAACTCTGGTGCAGCCTCTGGCACCATGGGACCGTTGTGGACTATAATTCCAAAGATTCTTAATTACAGGATCAGAGACACTGTCTTACAGGCAGTCCGGAGGCTGGGGGATCCCACTTTTGAAGACCACATTATTCAGAGTTTCCTTGATTACACACAGCGAGTCTAACAGCGGCAAAAGTTTGCTGGTTTCAAACAGAAACTGAAAGTCATGGGCCTAAAATACATGTTAGTATACCCCACAAAACTGAAGGTGGTGCTGGAGGGATGATCCCATTTCTTTACAAAACTGGAGGAGGTGTGGGATTGACTGTAGCTTGACTGGGATGAACCCCACCCAGCACCGGGCTCAGATGAAGACCATGACTGGACCCAGCAATTACATCAGACTGGATAGGCAGAAAATCGAAGGAGCAAACACAGAAGGAGCTCTGCCTCAGATACTCACATGGTGGTGCAAAAAGATGGAATGCTTGATGTGGAACGTAAATGCCAGAAAAGAGCCCTGATGGAGATGGTTATGTCTGCGGCCTCCACTGACAGTGGCTCAGACATGGTGGAGGACACACCAGACTTTGCTGCCACATAGGCATGAAGATAGTAGGATAGAGACTTTTGGGTGTGCTGGACTATCGATTTGGTATGAGCCTGGTGGACAATGTGTGTTCAGAAGACAGTTCGGCGCAGGTGGCAATGAACGGTCAGACGCTACAGCCCCAAGAGGCATTAAGGAACACTCTCGTAGATATTTGCATGTTGCCTATTGGGGTGAATGTGTTCTTGGCTGTTGTGTCAGGCTCCACTCAGAACTGCAAATGGTAGGAGGGCAAGCCCCTCCTCTTTTATTCTCTTCATCTTTTACTTCCTTTACTTCAGCATTCTACTCATATCTTGCAACCAAGATTGTGAGTGTGGGGAGTAGTGGAGGATGAAGGTGGGACTTTGGCACAAGTGGTGCATAATGACTAACATTTGAGGGGTGTGTGTGTTGGAGTAGTAGGGGAGGGAAGTCAGTGATCACAGCGTATCTCGAGCTGATTATTCATGGTCATTCCTGAAGTTTTGTTCACCCCCAAGATACTATTTAGTTAGTCAAAGGGGTCAGGGTTTGGATTCCACCACATTTTAGGGATCTTGCTTCTATAAAGTCAAGTTGGGATGGGGTGGGAGTTTGAAATGGGTGGCGAGACACAATTTTGTTTAGTTAGTGTTTACCTGGAAAAAGGGGAGTGGAGGGGGTTGTTTAGATGGTTTTAGTTAATGCAGAGCAAAGTAGTCCTTTCTCCCCACAATGGGTGTGCAAGAGTGATGCAGTGGACAAGGATTCCTGGGAAGGGGCATGGGGGAGGGGACCTGTCTGGGCTGACAGGTCTAATGATGAACGCATCACATAATGTTGGGGACTATGCGTATGGTCACCTGAAATGTTACGGGACTGAATTCCTTCATTAAACTTTATATAGTCAATGCCTACCTCAGACTGAGGGTGCATATTGCAGGGATTCAGGAACAACCTTGATGGAGGGGAAAGTGCAGAAGTTGCATTCCAGTTATGTCACGGGGGCCTTCATTTGAATATCACCTAATGTCCCATTCCACTTGCGTAGATACAAGGTGCTTATAGGTGCACATGGGGGGGAGAAATGTGTTGGTGTATGGAGCATTGGATGTGTTGGAAATGTGCTTTCTTAATGTCTGTGCACTGAATGAGGAGGACTTTTCCAGCACATTGGAGGAGGAGTTACTGATGTATGTAGGAATGCCGATTATTTGGTTAGGAGATTTTAATTGTGTGCTTGATGGCCTTCTGGATAGACACCCTCCCAGACTTGGGACCAAACCCAACATGACTGCTAAATTGCGGGAAATGCAAATGCAAAGCCATATAGAGGAAGCTCCATCTGAACATTGGGGAGTTCTTCTGTTTCACACCCATCCATGGGCTGCACAGCAGATTGGACTGGCTTTTAGCATCAGACAACGGAGCATTCAACATTTAGGGGACTTAGTATTTGGTGCATTTACTATTGGACTATGTGCCAACATTATTGGAGTATGGCTTGGGGGGGACAGTGCTCTAGTATCCCTTTCAGATGTCTCCAACAAGAGGTACGGGGGACTCACTTTACAGAGAAGAGATGAGGTTAGTCCTGCAGGAGGACAATGCTTCAGTAGTGGGCCAGCTCACAATAAATAAGTTGTTGTGCAACCATTTAGCCAGTGTGTATGGGGTGCCTGCTGAGGATGTATGGGGTGGGGCCATAACCTTCCTGGCGTGATCAGAGGTGCCCCACATTACAGATACCCAGAGGGAAGTTGTAGAGGCAGAAATATGGCTGGAAGAATTACAAATGGCCCTACAGGAGAGGTGCCAGAGGTGCCTGGGACTCTCGTTGGAGTATTATCAAATGTACTCTGATGTACTGATCCCCAATCTCCTTGAGACTTTCCTGGAAGCCAAGCGTTGTGGCATACTACCATTGTCCATGTGAGAAGTGCTTGTCATGATGCTCCCTGAGCTGGTCAAGGACCCCAGAGATCCTGGATCCTACAGGCTGCTGTCCGTGTCAAAAGTGGACACTAGGATAATTGTGAAAGTGCTTGTGATGCAATTATGTTATGTGGTCATGGGCCTGATGGTTGAGGACCAGTGCAGTGTTATGTCGGATGGGGGTACCTATATGAATCTCCGGTGCCTATCACATAAGCTGTGCATAACTCAAGGGTCAGACATGAAGGCGGCATTGCTAGCTTTAGATATTGAGAATGCCTCGACACTGTGGGATGGGAACACCTGTGGGAGGTGTTGTGGCATATGGGAATGGGACCGGGCTTCTTGTCCTAGTAGCAATGCCTGTAAATAGCACCAATGGTGTGAGTACAGATTGGAAATATTGTGATGGATGTTCTTCCTATAGAGTCGGGTACAAGGCAGGGCAGCCCGCTGTCTCTGCTCCCTTTT
The DNA here is from genome assembly GCF_031143425.1 of Pleurodeles waltl. Classification (NCBI taxonomy): domain Eukaryota; kingdom Metazoa; phylum Chordata; class Amphibia; order Caudata; family Salamandridae; genus Pleurodeles; species Pleurodeles waltl. Next base: position 874,407,706 of record NC_090450.1, read on the forward strand.
GCACTGGCACTAGAATATATCTACAGTGGGGGATCATGGTTGTGGACAACATCTATACTGTGTCAATATATGCTGATGATACCCTTATATACCTGAATAGGTTGGAGAGTTTACTGCCTGTGCTAATGAGGATAATGGAGGATTTTGAGCCGACATCTGAGCTACATGTCAATAGACATAAGACAGCCCTCTTTCCTCTGGCGGCCTTGGCGATCAGTTGGAAGGCTGACCTCCCAGAAGTAGGAAACGGGGAAGTTCCAATTTGTGGGTATACAGGTGGCACATATATTGGAATAGCATATTATCTGAACATGGGCCAAGTAGTGAATAGTCTGGATACCTCCATTTGGTTTTGGAGCACATTCCTACTATCCATCATGGGCAGGGCTGAATTGAGTAAAATGAATATGCTACTGCAGTGTCTGTATGTAATGCAGAACTCCCTCTATGCCGTGATAAGTTTCTTGTTCAGAAAACTCAACAGCCTCCTAGTGTCCTTGGTGTGGGTGGGTAAGAAGAGCAGAGTCAGATTGGATGTCTTTAAATTAGACTCCGAAGAAGTGGGGTTTGGGCTCTGGACCTACAGTTCTATTTCATGGCAGGACTCTTGCAGTATGGGCTGCTGGGGTACGAGGACAGTACCAACTGGAAGAAGAGGTCTGGTGAAGAATGTAACCTCCACAAAATATTGATGCGCGGCCTTAGGGTACCGGACAACAAACCGTGTACAGTACAAGAAGTAGCAAGGGTTTGGGAACAGGTGGTAACCCTCATCTTGGATAGATCGCTGTGTGCTAGACTTCTTCTGCTCTGGTAGCTTGGGACTTTTCTGCATATGCAATCACTGATGTAAGTGTTGCAATGCACAACAGGCAGTTGTCTGATGGCAGGAGGCCTCTATCTGAATAGCACTTTCATGACATTGGAAGATGTCAGACCTCTGTTTGGGGTGAGCCCGGGACAGTATCTACAATATGCAAAAAATCTCAAGTACGGCACTAGAGAGCTGAACTATATTTTCGGCTTAGCCGGGCGAATCCCATGTCCTGAAGGTAATGCTGGCCTTGAGTAGGAGGTCTCATATCCTAGCTGTACACAGCTTTGAAAATAGACAGGCACAATGATATGGTATCTGTTTGTGATAGCTGGACTGTGGATCGGGATGACCTGCTTTTGGATGGGGAGTGGAAAAGGGCCTGAGCCCAAGTGAAGAACAACCCTCACAATGCGCATTTTAAACTCAGACATTTTTATTATCTACACTGGGCATATATAACACCACAGGGCTTGCACAGAATATACACAAACCATTTGGATGGGTGCACCATGGGCACGGGGCCCTCTGTAGATTTCTTTCATACGGCATGGGGATGCCACAGACTTCAGACTTATTGAGGTAGAGTGGTGCGAGTACTGCGGGAGGTTACTGGTGCCGGTCTGGAGCTGACAGCACGCCATTGCCCCCTGGCCTTCTGCCGCTGAGGAGTGCAGGTTGAAAAGGGAACAGTTAAAAGAAAATGCAGAATGTTGCTTAAAGATGTAGGGAGATGTGGTGGAACGGCTGGAGAATGTGGAAGGGAAGGATGGTGATCCCTATTCGGTGTCCCCTGCCATGGCGGAGACATTTTAGCGAGGTGCAAATGCCTGGTTGTATGAATGATTGATGGGAAGCTGAGCAGCTACCTCCACCCCCTCGGTGGGTGTTAGAATGTCCCACATTGCACACTGTAAAGCCTATACCTGGTCCCTGTGTGCTCTACTTGGTTATAAAGCGAATGGGAGATCGGTACTCCCAGTATGACCTAGTGACCTAGGTTGAATTGGTTTCAGGCACTATGGATATCACCTATATATGTTGGAGAGGGAGGCTGCAAAGTTGGAATGCTGCCATGTTCTATGGCTTTACTTTGTTCATCTTTCTATGTAAAAACGGTAATAAAGACAATTTATATAAAAATGTAGGACACACTTACATGATGGAAGATGCATTCTCTTCTAGACGCTAGAAGTGATCTCTAAATAATTCATTTAGGGTTTGGGGTTATAGATTTCTATGTGAGAGTGTGACTAAAAAGGCATCTTATGTCAATGACAATTTCAGCTGTCACACAAGACACAAGGGGCCTATTTAAAAGGTAAATTTACTCTTGCATTTTAGAGTAAATTTACTACTTTTGGCTAGTCACCATTTCAGTGTGGAAATATAATCCAAAGCATAGACTTTCTTGTCTCCACACTTGAAACAGTCAGTGGAGCCACATTTACCATTGTAAGGTTACTTCTTGTAATTTTTCACACATAGGTGGAGATTCCTACCACACAGGTGCAAATTTCTGCCTCTGTTGTGGTGATCTCCCCACGGGAAAGAAGAGGGAAAATGGTTTCATTTTATTAATTTAAAAACATACTTCATTTACTTTATTTTAAAATATAAATGTAAATGAAATAATATAATTATGTTTACTCTAAACCAACAAAATAAAATAATAGAGCATATTACCTCTTCAAAATAAAATACATGTTCCTTAAATAAATGCGTTATTTACATATTATAATTTATGTTATAAATAATCATTTCTAAATTGTATTATGATTATATTTCAATTAATATTCACATGTTTTTAAAAGTTATGTTTAAATACTGTATACAACATTTTAATGTTTACTAAAAGTTTAAGCATATATTTTATTTTTTAAATAAGTTAACTATTAACTTTTAAACTATTTAAATATTTAATTGTTAATTTTGCATATTTTTACATACAAATGTGTGTGTACAAATAATTTAAAAGCCAAAATATTGTAATTGTGTTAACATTATTTCCTATGGGCTGTTATATTAAGTACATGCCTCCATTATTCACAATGGGAGTGTGTTGCAGTAGCCGTCAGGGGCCTTGCATGGTGCTAGACTTACTGAAAGGCAGGCTGGAGTACATGTATAACCATTTTGTCACTTTTAGGCAGTAATAGGCACTTTGGAAGTGTAGTTGTTTAAATAGCAATCATCTTCCTCTTTTGTGGGTGGGTAATTTTATTAGCATGCCCCTCCCTAAACTGCTTATTAACCATCCCTGAACACTTCCATTTAGTAGTAAATAATCCTCATTTCCCCACTCCTCCCCCTAGTCCCTCCCACATTTACTGCATAGAAGTACACTTACATGTGCAGAGATCTTGCCATACAAAATATAGGAGAGGGAGATTTCCACCCATAGACTGGTGAATTGCATTCTGTATTGAGTAAGTAGTACTACTGTAGTACTACCTTACTTACTACAAAATGGAGTTTGTTAATCGGGCCCTCACAGTGCCCGTGTGGCAACACTGATCCATGTAAGAAAAAGTATGGCTTAGATCACAACCTCCAGTTGCATCTCACCAGGCAAGTGAAGTAAATACTTTTTTGGACCTAGTCCCTACTGACATGTCTATGAAGGTAATTGACAACCATTTGTCAACATACATGATTGAGACTGTTGTGTCTCTGCATTGCTGTCAGGGGGCGCTTCAGATGTCGTGCATGGACTGTGTATGGCATGAGTGGTAGCTCATGGAGGTCACTGAGTAAATCAATGTTTTAAAAATAATTTACTCCAAAAGTAATGACAGTACCCTGTGTCTACTCTACTATTCACAGATATCCAGGTGAGGACACCACTTCCTCACTTGGATGGAAACACGTGTGACAGGGGCAAAGAATGCAAAAACCTTGATCTATTACTCCACCAGTGAGATGAGGTGATAAAATGCTAGACAAGGTTTCGTCCTAATTAGACGGATCTATTTTTTGAGACTTCTACACCACTTTTTATATTTCTTGCCTTTCTACTTTTTCACATTCTTTAATTGGTATTTTGTTAGCATGTGAGAGCATGATGGTCCTTGCACCTTATTTGATGGTGATACATGGGCAGAAAAAAGGTGGCTTGTACTTGTGGTCAAATTAACTCTACGGTCTTTGATCTCAACCGTTGGGGACACAATGAAAAGTATGCCACATCCAACAATAGATAGTTTTTATTCACACTCATTACCATCTGCACCAGAACCCTTCATCTAAGACTGGCACTCTCATCCCACTGAACCCAGTGTGACACAATCTCTGAAATTAGGAACAACTAACAATCTCACTTAAACAGATAGAAGCTCACAGCAGGATTATAAAACCGGTGCCAGAACAGGACCAATGAAGAATCATGCCTCCTACTTGGTGGGTGATGGCTTTTTTCATCTGCTGATAAAAATACCTAAACACACCATGCTCTAGTTATGATACTTTGCTTCCTGACCAGGGTATACTTATTGTGATTACATCCTGGTCTCCTGTCATTTACTCCTGTCAGAAGGGTGCTATGATGACGAAGAGATGGAAGTCTCCAAAGCAACAGTAAGTGTAGAATATGTTCAAGATGGCCCCTTTTAGGCCAACAACCCAATGAATGAGAAGAGCACGAAGGTGCCACCGCTCCATATTCATATGGTGGTCCAGACTTTGAACCTGGTGGACAATTACGTGAATATACACATATATTCCAGGCAGAAGGTTTAGTCTTGCTCTGTTATTACTGGGTCACATAGGCCACTTGAGTGGGTTTCCCCTCAAACCTTCTTCTACAGCCCTGCCATCTCTCTCCCTGCTGTTCTTACATTGGTGTGTAGAAATTGTGACATATAAGGGAAGTTGTTACTGAGCGACATTGGACACAGGAGTGAATAGTTCCTCATGGTTTATATTATGGCCCAGGCATCTGCCTGCCTAGCGACTCGTACTGCCCCAGTGTGTACTGATGGTAAGAAATTAGGGTCGTTCTTAGGACTCTGATGGAGCCCCGTCATAGGTGAGACATTAGAATGCATCCTAATTATGTGGTACTTCAGATATATGTATGAGTAGTCTGATTTGTATGGTCAAACTACCTAGACAGCTGAGTTTCTGTCCTGACAGCTGTCACTAATGATTTTTGACCTGTGGCCAGAAAGACAGTCTTTGTGATTTCTTTATGTACCAGGGAGATTTAGGGGGTTATTACAACTTTGGAGGAGGTGTTAATCCATCCCAAATGTGACGGATATACCACCAGCCGTATTACGAGTTCCATAGGATATAATGGACTCGTAATACGGCTGGTGGTATATCCGTCACTTTACAATTACTTTTGGGACGGATTAACACCTCCTCCAAAGTTGTAATAACCCCCTTAGATTGCTATAATAAACACCCAACCAAGGCACAAAGGGGCATATTTATACTCTGTTTGCGCCGGAATTGCGTCGTTTTTTTTTACGCAATTCCGACGCAAAACTAACTCCATATTTATACTTTGCCGTTAGACGCGTCTAGCGCCAAAGTCCATGGAGTTTGCGTCATTTTTTAGCGTGGACACCTACTTTGCGTTAATGATATGCAAGGTAGGCGTTCCCGTCAAAAAAATAGACTCCGAGGCATGTGCGCCGTATTTACACTCCCGGGCAAAATTCACGCCCGGGAGTGGGCGGGTAAAAAAAAAATGACGTACGGCCGCTTTTGCGCCGTTTTTTAGCGCCTGGTCAGAGCAGGCGTTAAGGGACCTGTGGGCTCGGAAGGAGCCCAGAGGTGCCCTCCCAAGCCCCCAGGGACACCCCCTGCCACCCTTGCCCACCCCAGGAGGACACCCAAGGCTGGAGGGACCCATCCCAGGGACATTAAGGTAAGTTCAGGTAAGTTTTTTTTTTTTTTTTTTTTTTGTGGCATAGGGGGGCCTGATTTGTGCCCCCCTACATGCCACTATGCCCAATGACCAGGCCCAGGGGACATAAGTCCCCTGGGCATGGCCATTGGGCAAGGGGGCATGACTCCTGTCTTTGCTAAGACAGGAGTCATTTCTATGGGGGTTGGGAGTCGAAAAAAATGGCGCAAATCGGGTTGAGGCGAAAAATTTGCCTCAGCCTGACTTGCCCCATTTTTTGGCGCCCAAGCTCCATATCCCCCTACGCCGGCGCTGCCTGGTGTACGTCGTTCTTTTCCACGCACACCAGGCAGCGCCGGCGGCTAACGCCGGCTAACGTCATTGATTAAATACGGCGCCCGCATGGTGCTTCAGAATGGTGTTAGCCGGCGCTAATTTTTTTGACGCAAAACTGCGTTAGCGCAGTTTTGCGTCAAAAAGTATAAATATGGCCCAAAGTCTCTGGATGGAAGTCACTATTTTACATCTGAAGGGGGTTCTTGGAGCATAAACCACCAGGTGGAGGGACATGTACATATGTTACGTTTTAAAAATGTTGTGTTCTCAGTTGTGGGTGGAAGAGAGTGCATCTAAATAATGCACAAGTGCTTGGCACTATCCCAACTTGGGGACCTTCCCTGAACAGCAGGTGCCAATCCCTGATTTCTACCGACAAGTGAGGGGCGACATACTGAATAGTCAGAAAAGCAAAAAGGTGATGGACAAAGGCTGAGATCATCTTATGCACTGATAACTAGTCTGTGCTGCATTCCAGTCAATTTGTGCTTACTCTACCGCTGCAAACAGGGTCCAACCTATGCAAATTAGTTTTGGTCCTGCTGCAATAGGGCCGGTCTGGACTGGAGCAAGGCCATGTCTCCTCAGAATGTAAACAAAAGCAACAGCAAAGCGGTTTCTCCCTTTGTTGGGCGCCCTCAGTGAGTTCCAACTTAGTAACAAACATTTGGCTAAACTTCAATACCTATTGTACATCATATGGCGTGTGAACGTGCCCTGCGATGCACCTTTAAACACTCGTCAAAATGGCTAAATCCCATTATTAGTAAGTCGATGACTTCTTGTGTCTTACTTTTCTTAAATCTGTGGCTCGAATTGTAATGCTATTTCTGTGAGTGCCAGTGCCTGTCTGCAGATCTTCTTCACTGGACATGTTTACGTTACGAGATCCTGTGATATCCCCATAGCACTGTGCCTGGCAGGGAGCCTGTCAGCTTTGATGCTACATTTAACTTGGCATTTCCTGCTCAGGGTTCATTTAAAAAAATTATGGGTTGTCATTTTTGCATGCAAGGCAACTAGGCGTGAGCAGGAAATGGCAGTGCACTTGCCCAATAAACAGATTTCTTTACTCTTTCTCAATTTTCATACCACACCACCATGATTTCAAATCTATTCTGCACCAGTGATCTGCATTGCTGACAACGAATAAGCTGCCAAGTTCCTATCACAGGCTGTCAAAAAATCCCACTTCAGTGGTGTAATTTAGAGAGCATCTATAATTTAAGTAAAAAACACAGCGCGGACTAAACCCTGCTTACTATTGCTTTTTTCTATCTTTAAATACTGTATTCTAATGGTCACTTAAGCATGACACGGTCGTGAATACTGAGCTACGCCCGGCTTTTTCTCCTTTTCAATATCGGTCACTAATGTTTTAAGGCGTATTCTGTTTGAATTTTCCCTTAAACCGCAGTGATCGATATGATAGAGCTGCTATCGTGCACCCACTGCAGAACGCCCTGAAACACAGTTTTTACATATGCAGCGCCCCAGACAAGGGCACTCGTGCACCATGTCTGAGGGTTTCTGCAAAGCACTATGCCCTGCACACTCTGACAGAATAATACCCACGAATAGTAATTAAAATTACTTTATGTTAAAGAACCATAGAAATTCACTGAAAAAATAAAGGTAACAGGGACTTTATATTAGGCTCTGAATTTACACATCAAAACCATAGAAATTCAGCAGTTATAGTTTGAGTTCTTTCAAGTAACTATAATTCGCGCCCTAAGGTAATTATAACTTGTGCCTTCACCATGCACAGCTAATTACTCCACATATTATGTCATTGATAAGATCTTGTATGGCACCTTTGATATCACTGCAATGTTTGCAATAACATTATTGCTAAGAAAACTGTGCATGGCAAGGACGCGAGCTATGGTTAACTTTGGTTGCGAGTTATAGTTACTCTAACTATGACAGCTGAATTTCAATGGTTTTGTACTAGTAAATTCAGAACTAACTATCACGTCCCTGTAACCTTGTTTTTTTTCAGTGAATTTCTATGCTTTTTTAACCTACAATAATTTTAAATATATACACATACACATTGTGCATATCTATCTATCTATCTATCTATCTATCTATCTATCTATCTATCTATCTATCTATCTTTCTATATTACCTGCTGGCAGTCTCCAGTAGGTAGGTATAGCTAGGACCGTGTTTCCATAGGAAAAGCATTTTTTTACTTGCCTATATTTTTGGTGCCATTCTATGAATCTCCATGACATTTTCCAAAAAGTTGTTCCTGAGAATCTTGTTATACATGGGAAGTTTCAAGGTGATCCGTCAAGTGAGGGTTGAGAAAAAAGGGGGGTCAAAAAGTGTGTTTCCCATTATAATTCCCATAGGGATTTGAGATGTCATCAGTGATGTCACTGATGATGTCATAATTGATGCAATATGTGATTTTATAAGCAGTGCGTTGCGGGGGCATAAGTTAAGTTATAGTTTACTCTGGTAATTATATCTGCTGAATTTCAAAGGTTTTGTACGAGTGAAATGTGAGCCTAACTATAATATCCCTGTAACTTTTGTTTTTTTTTGTAAAAACAAAAATGTATATATATATATGTATTTATAGCCGGGAGCAAGAAAAAGAAGGGGTTCCAGAACACTTTTTTGCCATTCTGTTTTTATAGGGATTTTGTGTTCTTCAGACATGGCTACAACCCAAACCACCAAACGGAATTACACCAAGTTTGCACGAAGCTAGATCTTGGACCACAGATTGTGTTTTTTGTGGTTTGGTGTAAATCTGTTCAGTAGTTTCAGAGTTATGAAGGGGAGGAAAATGTACATATCAAGGGATGCAGACCCTTTGTGGACCCACTCGCGAAGGATCTGTGGATCTCAGGGAAAAGCAAGGTCCTGTTTGGCTGGTCACAACCTGAGAGGAAAGTTTTGGTCACCATTTTGTTTTTCCCATCTGCCCAGGGGAGGTCAAAATAAAAGTGGCAAAACTCATAAGGGGTCAAAGTACTGGTATCCTGACCCCATAGGACACATGGAGGGGTCTCTCAGGGACCCCTCATGGGCAGAAAAATGGCCAATTTTGTTTTTCAGCCTATCCACAGATCCGTGGCTCCACCATGGGGCTCAACATGGCCTCCCTCTGTAAACGCGCAAAGGATCTGTGAATCCAGTAAAAAATTAAAAAATACACCTATTAAAACGCCAAAACCTGCTGTGCGTGGCACAGAATGGGTCTAGGTGCATGCAGGGGAAGTGGGGGTATTTGGCCGCATAGTAGGCTCTGCGGGCAAACTCAGCTATGCATGGTGGTGGGTGTATTAATGTGCGGTAATATGATATTATTTAACATTTTAAAAAATATAGACATTTTCTGAAAAATAAACAAATGTTACATGGACATTATAGGTAGGTTGAAGTTTTACCCATACAAAACAATAGAAATTCAGCAGTTATAGTTATACTTATTTGAAGAAGCTATAACTCATGCCGGAAAGTAACTTTAGGCTACGAGTTATAGTTTCTTAACATAAATGTAACTATAACTATAACTGCTGAATTTATATCTAACTATAACGTCCCTGTAAAATTTCTTTTTTTAGTGACATATATATATATATATATATATATATATATATATATATATATACATACTATTGAGACCAATTAGTTCTCTGCTAAGTAGGCTAATGACATCATATGTGTGTGTATGTATAGATAGATAGATAGATGGATAGATAGATAGATAGATAGATAGATAGATAGATAGATAGATAGATAGATAGATAGATAGATAGATAGATAGATGTTATTGTTCAAAATGTATCATTTATCTCATCCCATCGCCGTCTGTATGCATCCACTCTATGCTATGCAGCATTTCCTGTCAAAAGGTTCCTTGGAGCACTAACAAATCCATAAAAAATGGAGCAAGATTCTAAATATGTAGAAGATGTTCTTGTGAGTATAACTGTAAATGAAAACAGTAATTTATTGATCCCATTCTCCTTATACTTCAAAGCTGTAGCATAGTATAAAGGGCAGTTGTGATGTTCAAACCTGTATGTTTCTTTAGTGAACAACCTCAATGACAACATAAGGTGTTTGATGTGCTTGGGCCAGTGGCATTGTTTCTTTTCTCTCTCTCTCAGTGCACAGCAGGAGTTGGGCATCCGTCTAGCTTATTTATGTTCAGATCCCCAGCTCCTTGCACTGATCTCTCTTCAGATGGACATACCTATGGGAGAGTGGTTTGAGAGATCAATAATTGAGGCAGGAGGATGTCTGTGCTCAGTCCCATACAATGAGCACTGCGGCACTTGTAATGTGTTCAAATCTGCTCGCGATATTGGCGTCAAACTATTGGAATTCCCTTTAAAAGTAATTTGTTTATTGTTTGTTTTCCCAAGAAAGCAGTTTGCCACTTTCAAAAGTCTGGAAAATTGATATCTTCTTTTCTTTTTAACGTAGACTGAAGACCAAACTATTCTGGATTCTTCTTGTCTCATATCAAGCTCAAGATCATTTAGTTATGGATTTTGAAAAAAATCTAAAACTGGTGCCTCTGAAGGGTTTATGTAACTATGGGTGTAATAATTGTTTTACAAGGCTTGATTTTCCAGGACAACATGCAAAAGTGACTGTTAGAAATGGGGTCTTTGGTTGACAGTCAGGTTACCCCCTGTTCAAGCAAGGACCCTCACTCTAGTCAGGGTAAAAGAGAATCACCCTCAGCTAACCCCTGCTTACCCCCTTGGTAGCTTTGCAGAGCAGTAGGCTGAACTTCAGAGTGCTAGGTGTAAAGTATTTGTACCAACACTCACAGTAACTTAATGAAAACACTACAAAATGACACAACACCAGTTTAGAAAAATAGGAAATATTTATCTAAACAAAACAAGACCAAAACGGCAAAAATCCGACATACACAAGTCAAGTTATGATTTTTTAAAGATTAAACTCAAAAAAGCGCTTAGAAACACAAAATGTTTCGATGGGGTGTTAACACGGCGTCGTGACGGAGTCATTCCCAACAAGCTGACACCAGTGGTGCCGGACACAGAGTCGCGTAGACCCCCAAGTACAGTACCTTTGGTGAAGAGTCGATGCGCGAAGTAGATGATCACGGCGTCTGTGCGAAACGTTGAATCCGTGCACTTCGAGCGGCATCGGTCACGACGTGGTGCGGCGACTTCCACTGAGTCGTGGACTTTAGCGGGGCTGCAGCGGCATCGGGCCTGCGAAGGTCGTCGCATTCCAGCGAAGATCACGGAGTCGGTTGCAGGCGGCGTCACCGGATTCAGCAGCGGCGTCGGTCCGAATTAGTCTAAAGTCGATTTCCTTGGATTTCCACCAGCTTTCCTTTCAAGGGCCCAGGGACTGGATAGGGCACCAATTGTCAGAGCAGGAGTCTCTCCAGAGACTCCAGGTGCTGGCGGAGAGAAGTCTTTGCTGTCTCTGAGGCTTCAAACAACAGGAGGCAAGCTCTAAATCAAGCCCTTGGAGATTTCTTCACAAGATGGAAGGCACACAAAGTCCAGTCTTTGTCCTCTTACTCTGGCAGAAGCAGCAACTGCAGGATAGCTCCACAAAGCACAGTCACAGGCAGGGCAGCTCTTCTTCCTCAGCTCTTCTCCAGGCAGAGGTTCCTCTTGCTTCCAGAAGTGTTCTGAAGTCTGTGGTTTTGGGTGCCCTTCTTATACCCAATTTCTCCTTTGAAGTAGGCCTACTTCAAAGTAAAGTCTCTTTTGAATGTGAAATCCTGCCTTTCCCAGGTCAGGTCCCAGCCACTCACCAGGGGGTCAGAGACGGCATTGTGTGAGGACAGGCACAGCCTTTTCAGGTGTAAGTGACCACTCCTCCCCTCCCTCCTAGCACAGATGATCAGGAAATGCAGACTACACCCCAGCTCCCTTTGTGTCACTATCTAGTGTGAGGTGCAACCAGCCCAACTGTCAAACCAACCCAGAAAGGGAATCCACAAACAGGCAGAGTCACAGAAATGGTATAAGCAAGAAAATGCCCACTTTCTAAAAGTGGCATTTTCAAACACACAATCCCAAACTCAACTTTACTAAAAGATGTATGTTTAAATTGTGAGCTCAGAGACCCTAAATTCCACATGTCCTTCCGCTCCCAAAGGGAATCTACACTTTAATCAGATTTAAAGGTAGCCCCCTTGTTAACCTATAAGAGGGACAGGCCATGCAACAGTGAAAAACAAATTTAACAATATCTCACTGTCAGGACATATAAAACACATTACTATATATCCTACCTTAACCATACACTGCACCCTGCCCTTTGGGCTACCCAGGGCCTTCCTTAGGGGTGTCTGACATGTAAGAAAAGGGAAGGTCTAGGCCTGGCAAGTGGGTACACTTGCCAAGTCGAATTTACAGTTAAAACTGCACACACAGACACTGCAATGGCAGGTCTGAGACATGAATACAGAGTCACTTATGTGGGTGGCACAACCAGTGCTGCAGGCCCACTAGTAGCATTTGATTTACAGGCCCTGGCACCTCTAGTGCACCTTACTAGGGACTTACTAGTAAATCAAATATGCCAATCATGAATAAACCAATCACCCATTCAATTTACACAGAGAGCATATGCACTTTAGCACTGGTTAGCAGTAGTAAAGTGCTAAGAGTTCAAAAGCTAACAGCAACATGTCAGAACAAATAGGAGGAAGGAGGCAAAACGATTGGGGATGACCCTGCATATGCAAAAAAGTCCAACAGTGACAATTTAGTTTTTTGCAGAGTGCTTTTATTCACCATTCTATTTCATTGATATTGTGTGTGACTGATAGAATGTTTTTTAAACACTTGTATTGAATTCTATATGTATATGAAAGAGATACAGCAGATGATTTAATAAAGAGGTAATCACATCACTATAACAATTAGTTAGTGGTGGAAAATTGACTATTGGTAAGGGCAGGTAAGTACCTACACTTAGTAATATGCCACTAACCTCCACTAAGGACCAGTTAGGTCTCAATAAATTAAACCCAGCTCAACCCTTGGTAGCTTGGCAATGATTGACAAGGCTTAACTTAGGAGGCTAGTGTGTAAAGCATTTAAAAATCACAATACAGTAAAAAAGTGAAACACAAAACACACAAAAAATCCAACACCAATTAAAAACATTTATTATAGTTTTATTTTTAAAATGACACCAAAACAAATAAATTCGGATAAGGGAACCGGAGATATACATTTTTAAAGAATGTTTTCTAGCATATAGAAGCAACCAGCGCTCAAATGGTTACAAAGGGTCACACTGGAAAGGGACAAAGTCCAGAGTTCAGGCCACCCACGATGTAACACTGTCACACTTACTTTCAGAAGTGTTTCTTGAGTCAGGAAAGTGGTCCACATCACAGCATCAGCCAAGGGTTCAGAGGCTCTGGTTTGCCTCTTGGGGTCTGGGACTACAACTCCCACAGTGCACCTCTTCAACTTATGGAGTTCCTCCAAACATCTCCAAACTTTTGGATCTTCTTCCAGAGGTCCGTTTTGGGTCCTTGAAGTGTCCACAACTTGATCCAAGGTACCAGAAGCTCTGAGTTGCTCCTTAGGAGTTGGGACTACAATTCCCAGAATGCACCTGGTCAGAATCCTCAAATGGCCACTGGACACTGGTCAGCTGGGCTCTGCTTGCAGGAATTGATGCAGGGGACTCTGGACAGCTCCTTTATACCTGTAGCAAACATGGAGTCCCTCCTTGAACCAGTTGAAGCCAGACAAAGTCCTTCTTGTGGTGAAGCCCAAGTGTGCAGCTGGTGCTGTCCTTCAGAGTGCAGTGTCCAGCTGCAGGTCAGGGGTCCAGCTGGGCAGTCCTTCTTCTTCTGGTGTTCTTCCTTGTAATGATCTGGTAGTGATCTGAGATGTTAGTGCAGCTCTGCTGGTTTTATCCTTTCTCCTGGGTGAGAAACAGGGGGGGTCCTGGGTCTCCAATCAGATGCAGGATCCTTCCCCCTGTGCCGTCCCTCGCACCCGCCGCTCCACGGCGGGTGGGAGATCTTTCTCCTTCCTGGCGGCCAAGACCTGGAACTCCCTCCCCACCAGCCTCAGGATCACCCAGGACCACTCCGCTTTCCGGAGACTCCTAAAGACTTGGCTGTTCGAGCAGCGATAACCCCCCCTTTCCCCCCTAGCGCCTTGAGACCCGCACGGGTGAGTAGCGCGCTTTATAAATGTTAATGATTTGATTTGATTTGTGAAGAACACTGCCGGGGAAGTGTGGCAAAAATCAATCCCAGGGAGCAACATTCCTCAAAAATCCATCATGGCTGAAACTGATTTTTGAAGGTTACATCTGGCTTAGCCCACCCACTGGTGTGGCTAAAATTCTTAAACACACCCCTCTCCTGCCCTCTCCTAATCTCATCAAGAGGGCACCTAATTGTCTGGGGTTGCAGGATATGAGGGAGGTGCTGGGATGCTCCAAATATCCTTCCCTGCCTTTGAGGACCAGTTTGGCAGCCCTCCCCAGGTCCTGCTTCTCCATCTGCTGAGGGGAGTTCTCCTCCCACAGGCAAATTCCTTTGTGTTCAAACCAGGCTACTTCATACCTCATCAAGCCAGCCGGGCCAGGCTGACAGAGGCTGGCCAATCAGAGCAGAGCACTAGAGGGCACTGAAGTTGGCAACTTTTTAGGTACAGTTCAAAACTCTTTACCTGAACAAGCTATATAAAATCCAACAATTTTAAGTTGTGGAACTTATTATACCAATTCATTTGATACCAAACTTGAGTCATCTGACACTTAAGGGGACTTTATAAATTAAAATAAAGTCACCCTGTTCTAGCCTATGGAGGCCATTCACTACAATGAGGGAAAAATGAATTTGGCTGTTTTACCTCATCAGGGCTTATAAATCTATTTTTATAAGGTCCCTGCATATGGTTACATGGCACCCAGTCCAAGGGGCACATAGGGCACACCTTAGGGGTGACTTATATGTAGAAAATGGTAGTTTAATACTTTGAAAGTACTTTTAACCCCTTAGCTGCTGGGCCTTTCCCCCCCAGTGCTGAGCCCTTTTTTGGCTATTTGGGGTAGTTCGCGCTTAGGGCCTCATAACTTTTTGTCCACATAAGCTAACCACGCCAAATTTGCGTCCTTTTTTTCCAACATCCTAGGGATTCTAATGGTACCCAGAGTTGGTGGTTTCCCCTGGAGGAGACCAAGAAAATAGCCAAAATACAGTGAAAATTTAGTTTTTTCCAAAAAAATTGGAAAAAAGGGCTGCCGAAGAAGGCTTGTGGTTTTTTCCCTGAAAATGCCATCAACAAAGGGTTTCTGGTGCTGAAATCACTATCTTCCCACCTTTCAGGAACGGGCAGACTTGAATCAGAAAACCAAATTTTTCAACACAAATTTGGCATTTTACTGGGACATACCCCATTTCTACTATATTTGGTGCTTTCAGCCTCCTTCCAGTTAGTGACAGGAATGGGTGTGAAACCAATGCTGGATCCCGGAATGCTAAACATTTCTGAAAACTAGACAAAATTCTGAATTCAGCAAGGGGTCATTTGTGTAGATCCTACAAGGTTTTCCTACAGAAAATAACAGCTGAAATAAAAAAATATTGAAATTGAGCTGAAAACAACAGCCATTTTTCTTTATGTTTTACTCTGTAACTTTTTCCTGCGATGTCAGATTTCTGAAAGCAATATACCATTTTGTCTGCTGGACTCTTCTGGTTGCGGGGATATAAAGGGCTTGTAGGTTCATCAAGAACCCTAGATACCCAGAGCCAATAAATGAGCTGCACCCTGCAGTTGGTTTTCATTCTGTACTGGGTATACAGCAATTCATTTGCTGAAATATGAAGAGTGAAAAAGAGGTATCAAGAAAACCTTTGCATTTCCAAAATGGGATCAAGATAAGGTTTTGAGGAGCAGTGGTTATTTGCACATCGCTGAATTCCGAGGTGCCCATACTAGCATGTGAATTGCAGGGCATTTCTCAAATAGATGTCTTTTTTACACACTCTCTTATATTTGGAAGGAAAAAATGTAGAGAAAGATAAGGGGCAATAACACTTGTTTTGCTATTCTGTGTTCCCCCAAGTCTCCCGATAAAAATGATACCTCACTTGTGTGGGTAGGCCTAGTGCCCGCGACAGGAAATGCCCCAAAACACAACATGGACACATCCTATTTTTTTTATAGAAAACACAGCTGTTTTTTCCAAAGTGCCTACCTGTAGATTTTGGCCTCTAGCTCAGCCGGCACATAGGGAAACCTACCAAACCTGTGCATTTCTGAAAACTAGAGACCTAGGGGAATCCAAGGAGGGGTGACTTGCGGGGCTCGGACCAGGTTCTGTTACCCAGAATCCTTTGCAAACCTCAAAAAGTGGCTAAAAAAACAAGTTTTCCTCACATTTCGGTGACAGAAAGTTCTGGAATCTGAGAGGAGCCACAAATTTCCTTCCACCTGGCGTTCCCCCAAGTCTCCCGATAAAAATGATACCTCACTTGTGTGGGTAGGCCTAGCGCCCGCGACAGGAAACGCCCCAAAGCGCAACGTGGACACATCAAAATTTTTGGAAGAAAACAGAGGTGTTTTTTGAGAAGTGCCTACCTGTAGATTTTGGCCTCTAGCTCAGCCGGCACCTAGGGAAACCTACCAAACCTGTGCATTTCTGAAAACTAGAGACCTAGGGCAATCCAAGGAGGGGTGACTCGCGGGGCTCGGACCAGGTTCTGTTACCCAGAATCCTTTGCAAACCTCAAAAAGTGGCTAAAAAAACAAGTTTTCCTCACATTTCGGTGACAGAAAGTTCTGGAATCTGAGAGGAGCCACAAATTTCCTTCCACCCGGCGTTCCCCCAAGTCTCCCGATAAAAATGATACCTCACTTGTGTGGGTAGGCCTAGCGCCCGCGACAGGAAACGCCCCAAAGCGCAACGTGGACACATCAAAATTTTTGGAAGAAAACAGAGGTGTTTTTTGAGAAGTGCCTACCTGTAGATTTTGGCCTCTAGCTCAGCCGGCACCTAGGGAAACCTACCAAACCTGTGCATTTCTGAAAACTAGAGACCTAGGGCAATCCAAGGAGGGGTGACTCGCGGGGCTCGGACCAGGTTCTGTTACCCAGAATCCTTTGCAAACCTCAAAAAGTGGCTAAAAAAACAAGTTTTCCTCACATTTCGGTGACAGAAAGTTCTGGAATCTGAGAGGAGCCACAAATTTCCTTCCACCCGGCGTTCCCCCAAGTCTCCCGATAAAAATGATACCTCACTTGTGTGGGTAGGCCTAGCGCCCGCGACAGGAAACGCCCCAAAGCGCAACGTGGACACATCAAAATTTTTGGAAGAAAACAGAGGTGTTTTTTGAGAAGTGCCTACCTGTAGATTTTGGCCTCTAGCTCAGCCGGCACCTAGGGAAACCTACCAAACCTGTGCATTTCTGAAAACTAGAGACCTAGGGCAATCCAAGGAGGGGTGACTCGCGGGGCTCGGACCAGGTTCTGTTACCCAGAATCCTTTGCAAACCTCAAAAAGTGGCTAAAAAAACAAGTTTTCCTCACATTTCGGTGACAGAAAGTTCTGGAATCTGAGAGGAGCCACAAATTTCCTTCCACCCGGCGTTCCCCCAAGTCTCCCGATAAAAATGATACCTCACTTGTGTGGGTAGGCCTAGCGCCCGCGACAGGAAACGCCCCAAAGCGCAACGTGGACACAATTAAAATTTTTGGAAGAAAACAGAGGTGTTTTTTGAGAAGTGCCTACCTGTAGATTTTGGCCTCTAGCTCAGCCGGCACCTAGGGAAACCTAACAAACCTGTGCATTTCTGAAAACTAGAGACCTAGGGCAATCCAAGGAGGGGTGACTTGCGGTGCTCGGACCAGGTTCTGTTACCCAGAATCCTTTGCAAACCTCAAAAAGTGGCTAAAAAAACAAGTTTTCCTCACATTTCGGTGACAGAAAGTTCTGGAATCTGAGAGGAGCCACAAATTTCCTTCCACCCAGCGTTCCCCCAAGTCTCCCGATAAAAATGATACCTCACTTGTGTGGGTAGGCCTAGCGCCCGCGACGGGAAACGCCCCAAAGCGCAACGTGGACACATCAAAATTTTTGGAAGAAAACAGAGGTGTTTTTTGAGAAGTGCCTACCTGTAGATTTTGGCCTCTAGCTCAGCCGGCACCTAGGGAAACCTACCAAACCTGTGCATTTCTGAAAACTAGAGACCTAGGGCAATCCAAGGAGGGGTGACTCGCGGGGCTCGGACCAGGTTCTGTTACCCAGAATCCTTTGCAAACCTCAAAAAGTAGCTAAAAAAACAAGTTTCTCACATTTCGGTGACAGAAAGTTCTGGAATCTGAGAGGAGCTACAAATTTTCTTCCACCCAGCGTTCCCCCAAGTCTCCCGATAAAAATGATACCTCACTTGTGTGGGTAGGCCTAGCGCCCGCGACAGGAAACGCCCCAAAGCGCAACGTGGACACATCCAAATTTTTTGAAGAAAACAGAGGTGTTTTTTGAGAAGTGCCTACCTGTAGATTTTGGCCTCTAGCTCAGCCGGCACATAGGGAAACCTACCAAACCTGTGCATTTCTGAAAACTAGAGACCTAGGGGAATCCAAGGAGGGGTGACTTGCGGGGCTCGGTCCGGGTTCTGTTACCCAGAATCCTTTGCAAACCTCAAAAAGTGGCCAAAAAAACAAGTTTTCCTCACATTTCGGTGACAGAAAGTTCTGGAATCTGAGAGGAGCCACAAATTTCCTTCCACCCGGCGTTCCCCTAAGTCTCCCGATAAAAATGATACCTCACTTGTGTGGGTAGGCCTAGCGCCCGCGACAGGAAATGCCCCAAAACAGAACGTGGACACATCAAATTTTTTCATAGAAAACAGTGCCTACCTGTGGATTTTGGCCTCTAGCTCAGCCGGCACCTGGGGAAACCTAGCAAACCAGCACATTTTTGAAAACTAGAAACCCAGGGGAATCCAAGATGAGGTGACTTGTTGGGCTCGGACCAGGTTCTGTTACCCAGAATCCTTTGCAAACCTCAAAATGTGGCTAAAATACCACGTTTTCCACACATTTCGGTGACAGAAAGTTCTGGAATCTGAGGGGAGCCACAAATTTCCTTCCAACCAGCGTTCCCCCAAGTCTCCCGATAAATATGATACCTCACTTGTGTGGTTAGGCCTGGTGCCTGCGACAGGAATAGATCACACAACGGTCAATGTTGGTCCTTACGTGAGGCAGCTGTTGACCCTGGGGTGATCCATTCCTGACACAGGCACTAGGTGTAGGCACTCAAGTGGGGTAGTGTTTTTATCAGGACAGGTGAGGAGTCACTGGGTGGTAGGAATGTTGTGGATCCCAGCATATTCCTGTAGTTTGTGTGACAGAAATACGAGAAAAATAGAGTTTTTTTTCAACATTTCAGCTTTGCAGGGTATTCTGGGTAAGAAAACTTTGGGGAATCCACACAAGTCACACCTCTGTGGACTCCCCCGAATGTCTAGTTTCCAGAAATGTTTGGGTTTAGTGTGTTTCTCTATATGGCCGCCGAATCCAGGACCAAAAACACAGGTGCCTGCCTTACAAAACCAGTTTGTTTTGCCATAGACAATTTTGATGTCTCCACAATATGATTTGGGTGGTGGAATTTGGGGCTGAACTAAATTGGTGAGCTCCCAAGAGAGCACTCTCTCTCTGCTTGCCGCCGCATTCACCTGCTCTCTGGGTTGGCCTAACCCACTATTACCCAGTTGCACGAACAGCTTGCGAAGGGACAGCAGGACTGTCCTCATCACCTCCCTCATAATGTACTGGAAGAGGAGTTTTCGAATGGGACTCCTCTGACTGAAAAATCACTCCCAGAGTCTGCGCCATTGTCCTATCCCTCAGATGCTGTCTCAGTATCTGATGTCCCAGTCTCTGATCCTATGTCAGAGCGGTCCTCTATAACCCGAGTGCAGGCAGCAGTCATCCATCAAGATGCCATCTCTGCTATTGGCTAAACTGTTGCTCTAAAACACTAGCCTACGTAGACAGTCACAAAATCGATGGTGTTTGTGAGATACGTGCAACAGTAGAGGCCACCTTACCTGCGCTTCTTCCCTCAATCAGCACGTACTTTCAAGACACTCAAAAAACACCTTGTCATATACCATTCGTCACAGTCTTTAGCACCTCCTGCGCCCAGTCCAACAATCATTATTGGTGCTCCCACTCCCTCCTCCTCGGATTCCCTCATTACCACCCAGCAAAAGTGCCCTTCATCTCTCCATAGACTTTACTAATGTACTCAGCTATTTACATAAAATACAGATGTGCTCTTTGCAGTAGGCATATAAACCTTCTGCGCTTCTTTATGGCACTAAAACTG
The DNA here is from genome assembly GCF_031143425.1 of Pleurodeles waltl. Lineage (NCBI taxonomy): Eukaryota > Metazoa > Chordata > Amphibia > Caudata > Salamandridae > Pleurodeles > Pleurodeles waltl. The sequence continues at coordinate 874,428,063 of NC_090450.1, forward strand.
CCACTAGACAAGTCGGACCCTTTTCCCCCCAGGGAAACCACACACATATTGACAAAAGTGATGTATATATGACAGCCAACCACCTGAAACTCAACTCAAGCAAAACTGAAATAATCCTCTTTGGCCCTCACCAAAAAAACCTGGGACCCCCCATGGTGGCCCACCACGCTAGGCCCTGCACCCACCCCCGCCAACTACGCACGCAACCTCAGCATCATCCTAGACTCCTCCCTCTCTATGACCCAACAAATCAACGCTCTTACCTCCTCATGCTTCAACAAACTCCGTATACTGAAAAACATTCAAATGGATCCCCACAGAGACCAGAAAAACTGTCACTCACGCACTCATCAGCAGCAGGCTTGATTACAGAAATGCCCTCTACGCCGGCACCACTCTAAAACTCAAGTGCAAACTACATGCATCCAGAACTCAGCAGCACGACTCATCCTCGACCTCCACCGACACGAACACATCTCTCCACACCTCAAATCCCTCCACCGGCTCCCCATTGACAAAAGGATCACCTTCAAGATCCTCATCCTCACACACAAATCACTCCACAACACAGGCCCTGCCTACCTCAGCGAGAGTCACCTTCCACACCCCCACACGAAACGTCCGTTCAGCTGACCTCTCTCTCGCCTCTGACCCCCGCATCAAACACACCACCACCGGGGGCAGATCCTTCTCCTACATTGCACCCAAAACATGGAACGCACTCACAACCCACATTCGCAAGACCCAAAACCTACTTCTTTTCAGGAAGGGCCTCAAAACCTGGCTTTTTGAACAGTGAACCTCCTAGCCCCTTTCCCTCCCCCCCGTACCCCCCCCAGCGCCTTGAGACCCTCACAGGTGAGTAGCGCGCTTTATAAATCTCTTTGATACAGATCTACCTATATATATATATATAAATATATATCTACATAGATATATCTATAGATATATCCATGTACCTAGATATATCTATCTACATAGATATATATATATAGATATATACATATATTTTTTTTTAGTTGTTGTATGGTTTCCTTGGGGGCCAAAATGGCCCCCAGGGAAACCCTACAACATCTAAAAAAAAAATTGCCCCCACAGGGGGTCACCCTGCCCACGGGCGACCCCCTGTCATTTCATTTTTTTTTTTGTATTTTTTTTTTTGAAAAAAAATAAAATCCCCTGGGGGGGGGGGGCGCGATTGCGCCCCCCTCTCCCCCCCCACCCCCCCCAGGGGGCACCTACCTTTTTTTTTTTTTTAAGAAAATTATGCGGGGGGCGGCCCGTTTTCCGTGGGGGGGCCGCCCCCCAAAAGTGAAATCCCTGGTGTCTAGTGGGGTTTCCTGGCCCCCAATCGCAGCTGTGCTGCGATCGGGGGCCAGGAAACAGTTTCAGAAGGCCTCATAAGAAAGGGGAGACTCTCCCCTTTCTTACGAGGCCTTCTGAAACTGTTTCTGGCCCCCGATCGCGGCACAGCTGCGATCGGGGGCCCGAAACAGTTTCAGAAGGCCTCGTAAGAAAGGTTAGAGTCTCCCCTTTCTTACGAGGCCTTTTCAAAATGTTTCCTGACCCCCCCGATCGCAGCTGTGCTGCGATCGGGGGAGCCAGGAAACCTGAAAGTGTTTCATGGCCCCCGATCGCAGCACAGCTGCGACCGGGGGCCAGGAAACACTTTCAGGAAGGCCTCGTAAGAAAGGGGAGTGTCTCCCGAACGTGTAAAAGGCCGTTTTCCCCATGAAAGCAGGAAGCGGCCGCAAGGCTGCTTCCTGCTTTCATGGGGAAAACACCTTTGCAACGTCAGCGCGCCTCGCGGCGCGCTGACGTCACAAAGGGGCGGGTGGGGGGCGGGGGGAGACACGGTAGCTTCCGTGTCTCCCGGGGGGAAAAAAAAAATAAAAAAAAAATCCTCGGGTGCGACGCACCCGAGGATTTATTAATGCCCTTCCTGGTGTCGGCCACTGGTCGTGACCCGCACCAGGGAGGGTGTGTGGGCGTCGGCCAGTGGCCGACGCCCGCACTTAAGAGGTTAATTCCAAACTCGGATTTGCATATACCTTTAATTTAAAAACAGCCAGCAAGGCAGCCCTGCCTTTAAAATGACACTGGGCACCTCATGCTGGGGTCCCTAAACCTATATGCCTTACCATATACTAGGGAGGTATAGGTAGGTTGACATAGCCAATTATAATTAGCCTAATTTGCATACTTATTTTATACAGAGCACAGGCCCTGGGACTGGTTAGCAGTACCGAGGGCACTATCAGAGTCAGGGAAACACCAGCAAAAAGTGAAAAATGGAGGCATAAAGTTAGGGGACCTCTACAATCAGCCCTGTTTTCTCACAGTTAGTGGTGATCAAGAAGTAGTAGAAGCGAGTGTCAAGTTTGTTCGTGACTTTTAACTTGGCTTCAATAATTGCTCAATTACATCATAATAAAATGTTTAAACTATGAACATGGTGGATATATTCAACCCTACCCCCCTTCCATCCTCTACTGCCTCCCCGCCCCTCCATTCCCTCACACTATAACATTTTAGGATTGCGACATTTGCCACTGAGAAAGGATTTCACGCCAGTCCACTTTTGAATTCTTCAATTTTCTTGTGCAATTGTGGGTAAGTAAAGCTGGGAAGCAACTCAGCATGGGCTTCCGTCGTTCTTAGTGAATCCAGGGTATTTGTGCACTAATTTGCCTGACTGTGATGCTGCTGGGGTTTGAAGTTTTCACCATGTCAGAATAAATCATCCTCTCTGCCCACCCACTCAGCCAACGGTCGCGGCTCGTGACAACCAGAAGGGGCAGGACGGATCGCAGGGGGTGGGGGAGGTAAATAAAAATTAAATAAAAAAATAAGAAGAACAAAAGCACTGCTCCTCTGTCCCTCTTAGCTGCAGGCACAGGCTCCCAGCCTCCTCTGAGGCCAATCCTGACGCTGCTCAAAGCAGCGTCATGATTGGCTGGGAGCACCTCTCCTCAAGTGCTCATCACCCCCAATGTCCTGCCCCTTTTCAAGAAAACGATATTAAACACAGTCTACTATGGTTTTCTTGAAAAGGTTTTGCAGCTGCCGCTGCTGGCAGGGGGCCAATGCTCCTCCACCCTAATGGAGGAGCCTCCCCTGTCAGTCAATCCCTTTTGCTTGCGTTTTCTCACTTATTTGCCTAATCACAGGATCAAGAGAAAATAAAACTTCAAATTAATAAAACAATCTCACATCGTAGGAAAGGGTGATTCATTTTATAGCAGCAGATTATCACGGTGACCCTTATTAACCAACTATTTTGTAATGAATACGATGTCATCATTTTCAAAGAGGAGACTTATAGTTGTTCTTTATTGCCGCCTTTCAATGTTTCTAGCCTGCAATGTTATATTTCTTTAGAAACAAATGTAATAAAAACATTGAAATTAAAAAAGATGTAATTTCCTTGCATTTCTTGAGAGCTGTGGTTTTATTTATGTTTTTTTTCCTACTGCACACGCTTTTCAAGTAAAAATGTCAGTGAAAACAACTGTGTAAAATGTTCTATTTTACAAAAATGGAGGAAATGTTGTTTTGCATCCTGTCAGGTACTGGGATTTTCTAAAAAGTTTTGGGCATTGGTGGAAATTGAGCTTAAAGGTTGTAAAATAATGCAAATATATACAAAACATTTAGGGGCATATCTAAGAGTCCCTAGCCCTCTTCCAACGTCACATTATTGTCATTTTTTGAAGCTAATGTAACATTAGAAGGTTCAAAATGTTGTGTCATATTTACAAAGTGGCGCAATGCATGCATTGCACCACTTTGTAACCCTTTTCGCTACATTATGCCTGCACCAGGCATAATATATGCAAAGGGGAAATCCCGCCTTAGGGGAGGGCAAAAAAATGGCGCAAGGAATTCTAAGAGAGTTCCTCGTGCCATTTTTAAGCACTGTTAATCCCTGCTCAGAGCAGGCATTAAAAGGATGCTTCCATTGGTTTCAATGGGCCTCTGGGTGCTTTGCAGGATTAGCGTCATTATTTTTTATGCTTATCCTGCAAAGCACCAGACTAGAGTAAAAAATGTTACACTAGTCCCCTAACTACTGCCATGGTGCGCCTTATTTTATATACAGGGCACACATGGTGGCATAAGGAGGGTGTTAAGGGGCGCAATAAAACTTTTCTTAAATATGCCCCTTATTGCTTAGTACTAATTTTTGTTGAGAAATAAAGTTTTAGAGAAAAATTAGCTATCTGATTTTGCATGATTTATGTGCTTTCAGAGCAGAAACGCTTAAGTCTGATTTTACCTTTAACTTGTTTTTAGCCTTTTACAATTAGAAAATGGAGAAAAATGTAGTTAATTTCATCCGGTATTAGCTAACCATAGCACTAATAAAGCAAATTCATTATGCTCAATTGTGTGTCCCGATGAAAAGATTTGGATGAGATATGGATGGGGCCTAAACCAACAGTGTGCTACTCGCAGTTGAAAGCCCTTCAATGCCTCATTACGAGCTGTAAGAGCTATAAAATACGTTTACAATTTTTACAATTTACAATGAATGTACTCTAGTCCTTCGTAGGCAAGAAGCAAGAAAACCCTGCATATAAGTATTACATCAGTGCATAAGCTGGACCAAGATAAGACTTTGTTTATGGACAATGAGATAAATACATTTACCGAAAGTTGAAATTCACGTGGGTTTTCAGAATGACCAACAAATGCAAATTTCACCACTGAAATTATCCATCCATAAAAAGTTTCTTCTGCATATTCTCAGCTGATATCCTAAAAGCTTTGCTGAATTATATACTCTTTGTTGGGTCCAAAAGCCGACCCTTATACAAAAAATTTATGGTGAGTGGCAGGAATCCAAGATTCTGAATATTAATTTTAGGCAATTTTGGCTGATGTATAAAACTGAGTGGTTGCAAAAATCTTACACTGTATTTGACGCACACTAATTTTAAATAAGTAATTTTAAAAGTTTAACACTTCTGTGAAAAATGATCATAGACTGTCCTTAATTGCCAAAAATACAATGTACTGGACAGTCATTGTTTTACTTGTGTTTGTCATTTGTCGAGCTCTTATAAAAATAACAAATATATAAATCAAAATTAAAATACACCAGAGAAGCAATATGTTTTCCAGACATTGATTTTCATTCTGAACACAAGCCCTTATTTATCCTTGAAGGGCTGTAACCTATGCCAACCTAAATGGTTTCTGTAAAACATTTTGAAGATGGAGAGGTTTCTCTAGAGGTGCTCGAGGAGCAAACCTGTCAACTATAGGGCACAGAGAAATATTAATAGAACCCACATTTCAATTACTTTTATCTGTATGGACTGAGACCACGGTTATGAAATTCTTGTCTTCCACTTTCTTTTAAAGCACCGCTGTCAGGAAGACTTTCATGCTGCAGTAGTCCTTTTTATTGGTTTCCATCACTTTTGACATTGCCAACAATGAAGTTTGAAGTCAAATTTCAGCTCTTTGAGTGTCATTGCAAAAGTACCTCTTCGTCATTTTTCTAAATTAAGTGATGAATTTGTTCCCTTCGAAAAGTGCACAGTGGAGCGAGACAAGACATCATTCTGCCTATCTTGGCGGGGCTGGCGTGGTGAGTTAGAGAAGTCTGTATAGAAAGTTCATTAAATTAAGAGATTTTCAATTCTAAAAGGTTAGAACATTTGAATGGGAAGAGGAAAATTAACTTAATTATTAATGTCAAAATGAGGCAAGGGGATAAAGCATTAATATTCATTTAGGTGAATGATACTTGACGATCAATAAACCTTGACTATTAATTAAATAATGTTATTTTATAAAGGTATTGAATAAATACATTGATCTAGTAGCAATGTGGTGTGGGTTTGTTGGATTTAGATAAGTGTGTCAACTAGTCACCTCAAAATATCCCACTTTTGGAGAATCACACGTTTATTGCATAAATGTGTGGTTCACACGTTTCACAGATACGGAGATAGAACATGCATATTCAGTTAGGTTTTTCCCTTTTCTACATTAGTACTGTGTGAATGTGGCAGGGGCATAAGAAAGGCCCCTGCAGCCCCCATGGTGCATGGGGGGGGGGGGGGGGTAGAACAGCACCACACCTGCGTGAGTCCAGAGGGGTCCCTCTCTATATTCTGTTACGCCACTGGAATGTGGTAAGACACTGTTCAGTTTGTTTGATGTCCATTTGAGGCTTGAAATATATCAGACTTTGATGATTTACTTCTGCTTATCTATAACGCACTCATCTCGTTTCGTTTGCTTCAAGATATGTCATTAAGCATATGATAGTCTGCAGCTAGCCTTGGGTTTGGTACTGGTTGAGTGTTTCTGGGAGAGATAACACAGCTCAGGATACATGACAGTATACCATTGTTTTAGGGTTTGACTTCAAATGCTAAAGGTGTGGTGTCTGAAAGGTTACAAAGAACAGCAGATCTTCACCCCACCATGAAGTGCATATACTTTGTTAAGTATCAAAAAAGTCGCTTATGCCATTTGAAGCCCTTAGGCCATAGGAGCTGTGTACCAAATTAACTATTTGGTTTGAGTCTGTGAAAGATATGCTGAGCAAAATCCTTTAGGCAGACATGTCTTGAGCCATTTTCAAGGGGACAAGTAATCTTCAAAAGTCCTCATAGGCAGTTGTCCTGAGAAGCACAAACTCAGGTCGTCACTAATTCAGTCTTGGGATCATCACGTTCTTTGAGTTCCCCAGGCCATAGGATTTGGTTGGGAAAGTTGAGTCAGCAAAAAAACATGTTCCTTTAACCCACCATTGTTCATTAAAATTATTTAGCCCCGCTCTAATTTATCTAACAATACCTATGTGTATTATGCCCGGGCTGAAACTGGCATTGGTTATGCCCATGATTGAAAATTCCAACTGACTTCCACCAACGTTTGCTCGTGCGTTGTCCAGCAAGACTTACGGAACATTCAGTTTATACCCAATTGCATCAGTAGTATTTTAAGGAATTGAACTTCATCCTCACTGATCTTAATGGTTTGAGCATGAATGTGAAGAGTCGCAGCTTCAGGTCGTTAATTTTTCCAGATCTTTCAGTCGCCATTTTAGTGCTGAGCATTCACTTTGTTGGTGTGCTTCACTATCCAAAATCAAGTTGTCCTTTTCCTTCCACGTTTATTCCGAGGGTCTTTCTTACAATGAATCCTTCCATAAATTAATCCAGTTGGGAGTTCCCGTGCACTGTCTTGTTGCTTCTATCGTTTGATTACTATTGCTATCAATTGGTAACCATTTTTCACTATTTATGGAGATTAGAAACATCCAGCACCTGGGAGACAAATGTATATAGGGGTTAGAATATAGAAAGGTAAAGGTAGATGAGAATATCAGATATGAGTGGGTTCCAAAGTGAATTACACAACAAAATTGTACATTTATGCAGTAATGGAGAATAAAAGGTGAATTTTAAGACGATTGAGGATGTGTGCTCAGTCACAAGCAGCAGACAGGAAAGTCTTCCATGGTGGGTGCTGAAGATAATGTGGTGTTCCTTCCTATGACATGATAAACCTGCCAAATTCTCGGAAGGATTGAGTAATATATGGACTTGTTGCAGAAAACACATGGAGACACAAGTGGTGCAAAGGCAATTACTCAACTTTAGTGCTTTCCACACAGTTTGACATAACATCCTTGACACTCACATCAAAGTAGGGGATTATCCATGCAAATATCTTCTTTCACCCAATAGGCCACTTTTGATAGAGATCCACTATATGCAAATCAATATTGGAACTGCCCCCAAAGGAACAATTGAGCCCAGACAACCAGGTCAGGTCCTCTCCAGATGGGAGCACAAGCAATCCTAGAATTTAGTTTTCATCAATGAGTTGCAGTTTGAGTCCTTAGACATAGTGAGGACAATATTTGGGCACAGTAAAAACAGTTTAGAAATGTTAGATTGAGTCTCTTCTATTTAAAAAGGAGCCTTACTTCAAATCTCTTAAATTAGGGAGACTCCCTAAATAGAGTAACTAACAAATTTAATGTAATACTCTGAGTTTTGGGATGATGCCCATATATGCATTTTGCATTCAGAGCATGAGTAATGGGAATCCTTACTTGCTTACCAATTAATGTGTTTTAGCCTTTCACTGAAGCTTTTTTTTTTTTTTAATTCACATGTTTATTACTATGACTAATACATTTACTATTGTTATGTAGTGCTTAGTACAGGGGTTACTATATTTCTAAACATCGTCAATTATTGTAGCTTGTTGAAAGCTGACACAGGAATAAAAAGCGATTTTCCAGGATAAATATAGTTAATCAAGTGAATGATAAAGAAGAACAATGATGTCCTGGTTGCAGACAATCTGACTTAGCCATTAAAACACATTGGCCCTCATTACAACCCTGGCGGTCGGTGTTAAAGCAGCAGTAATACCACCAACAGGCCGGCGGTAACAATAATGGAATCACACCGCCAACAGATACAGCCACTTTATCACTCCGACCGGCACGGCAGTAGCAACAACCACCGCGGCGGTAACCACCAACAGCCAGGCGGAAGATAAGGTACCGCCCACTCCATCACAACCCACCCATCAGCCAGCTTTTCCGGGCAGTACAAACGCCATCAAAAGCACGGCGGAAACAGTACTTTGAAGGGAAACCACTCACCTCTCGACGCTCAAAGAAGAACCAGGACGCCATTGAGCCCGAGCTGCATGTCTTCCCCATGCTGTTTTTTCTGCTCATATACAAGGAGTACCAACAGTGGCGGCGACGACGACCACTGTGAGTACTGCACCTAGCACATAGGGGAGGGGGGAGGAAAAAGAGAGTGACACACACACGCAACACGTAATACCCTCACCCCCACCCTCACCCCCAACACCATACACACAAACACATGCAACAACATTACATATACACCCCGTAACCCTCTGGAATAATGCAAGGACAAAAGTAATTGAGTCAAATGAGTGTCACATTAGAAATAGTTAGAAATATGTTAATGATACAAAAACAATATTTACAAAATGTACAATATGTACAAAAGGCAGGACAATGTCCACTCAAAATGTCCGTGGCCCACTGGGCCAAAACACATAGGCCAAGCCCACACTTGACTCCTGCCTCAATACGGAGAGAACACTGCAGGGGCATCAGGCCAAAAACACACAGGCACCTCAGAGGGATGGGGAAGGGGGGGCACCTCAGCCGGAAGATGGTACAACACCACTGTTCCTGGAGGGGGATCAATGCCCACAGCGATGCCCTGGGGAGTGCAAAGCCACAGTCTCTCAAGTGGGTGGGGTGCCCACTGCTTGGTCCTGGAGAGTGCAAAGCCACAGTCTCTCAAGTGGGTGGTTTGCCAATGCTTGGGCCTGAGGAGTGCAAAGCCACAGTCTCTCAGGTGGGTGGTTTGCCTACTGCTTGGTCTTCGGGAGTGCAAGGCCATAGTGGGTGCCGGTTTTCCACTGGTTCTGGAGGGGGCTTGGTGCCCAGTGTGCTTCCTCCTGCCAAAGATAGGGTGAGTGGATGCCTTCTTCCACTGGTTCTGGAGGGAGCTTGGTGCCCAGTGTGCTTCATCCTGCCAATGATAGGGTGAGTGAATGCCTTCTTCAACTGGTTCTGGAGGGGGCTTGGTGCCCAGTGTGCTTCATCCTGCCAAGGATAGGGTGAGTGGATGCCTTCTTCCACTAGTTCTGGCGGGGGCTTGGTTCACAGTGATGCAGCACATGGGGTGTGCGAAGTCACAGTCACTCACCTGGGTGTCAGATCCACACGATTTCCTGTGGGCAGGATGCATGACACACCATGGATGCATGACTACAGTCCATCCCCCAAGGGGGACGGCTGTACAGTGGTTGCAGTGCCGGTGCAGGTGGCGGTGCTGCCAGTGGTGGGGGGAGGCTCCAGCCCTTCCCCTGCAGCCTGGACAGCTACCCACTGGGGCTGCTGCTGCTGGTGGCAGTGCTGCTTGCAGTGGTGCTTGCGAAGGTGCAGGTGTCGGTGCTGGCCGCAGTGCAGCTGGCGGTGGTGACTGCAGTGCAGGTGGCGGTGCTGCCTGTGGAGGGGGGAGGCTCCAGCCCTTCCCCTGCAGCTTCAGGCAGCTGCCCACTGGGGCTGCTGCTGCTGATGGCAGTGCTGCTGTCTGCGGTGCAGGTGGTGGTGCTGGCCACGGGGCAGCTGGGGATGGTGGCCGCGGTGCAGGTGGCGGTGCTGGCTGTGGTGCAGGTGGCGGCCAGGTGGTGGTGCAGCCAGTGGAGGGGGGAGGCTCAAGCCGTTCCCCTGCAGCCTCGGACAGCTGAAGTGCCCTGGATGGTGTTCTGTGCCCCTTCCTTCCCTTGGCAGATGGTGGTGCCTCCTTGCTTCTGCCAGCTGGAGTCTTTGCCTTGGCCTTGCTGGCTGGTTGTGCTTCCTTCTCCTTGCTGGATGCTCTCCCCTTTTTGCCCTTTCCTGGTGGCGGAACCTTCTTGTTGTTGGCAGGTGTTGGTGGCACACTGGCTGGGCTGACGGGTGCCTCCTTCGAGCCTCTCAGAGCTCCAGAAACCACAGTGGACGTGGACTTGGTGGCTGAGGTGCTGGGCTGGGTTCTGGCCACCCTAGCCCAAGGTGAAGGATGTGGGGATGGAGGAGTAGTGAATAGGTCAAGGGTGGTGAGGACGGGACATTGGGGCGGAAAGAGGGTGAAGGTTTGGGAGTGTAGGAAGAGGGAGTGGTTGTAGGAGGTGTCAATCTGCTGTGTTTGGGAGCAGGTGCATAAGCTGGATGGTGTTGTGAGGTGGATAACTGTTGGGTGGGTGTGTGTTTGTGTTTGTGTACTTTGGGAGGATGGGTCACAGACGCAGTGGGAGAGGACACAGGGGACGAGTGCATGGATGTGGGGGTGGTGACTGCCAGTGAGGGGCATGTAGTGATAGGCATGCTGGTGGTGGAGGTAGTGCATGAGGAAGTAGTGCGTGCAGGTGTGGGTGGAGACACTAAAGGGAAGGAGGTGGGCAACGAAGAGGAGGGGGACACAGTGGAGGCAGTGGATTTTGGAGTGTCTACTTCTGGATGGTGCTTGTGTGAGTGCCTGTGGGATGATGTGTCATGCTTGTGTTTGCCTGAGCCACTTCTGTGTGTTGATTTGGGTGAATGATGGTCTGAAGGTGTGCTTGGGATAGGTTGGGGTTGAGGGGATTGGGACTGGTTGGAGGAAGTTGGAGGGGGGAGGCTGGAGACAGGAACAATGGCTGCCATCAGTGCTGAGGCCAGAGCCTGAAAGGCTCTCTGTTGGGCCGCCACACCAGAGTGAATGCCCTCCAGGTATGCATTTGTTTGTTGCAAATGCCTCTCGACACCCTGGATGGCATTCAGAATGGTTGACTGCCCAACAGTGAGGGATCTCAGGAGGTCAATAGTCTCCTCACTGAGGGCAGCAGGGCTGACTGGGGCAGGGATTGAGGTGCCTGGGGCGAAGGAGATGCCCACCTTCCTGGGTGAGCGGGCACGGGAAGCACGCTGGGGGCTGCTGGGAGGGCGGTGCTGGTAGGGGGGGTGGCGGCTGTACCTGTTGTTGGGGTGGGCACATAGGTGTCCGCCACCACCAGGGAGCTTCCATCAGAGGAGGATTTGCTGTCTGTAGCGTCCCTTCCTGTCTCCATCATGGTGCTCCCCTCAACCTCCGTCCCACTGGTGCCCTCACCGTCGGTGGATTCGGCCTCCAGGCCCATGTGGGATGCAGCTCCCTCCGTTGCCGGTGCCTCTGCTCCTCCCCCAGATGATGCTAATGCACACAAGGACAGGGTGACAAAACAAAAAGGGGGGGAGAGACAGAGGATACACTTGGTCAATGCCAGCAATACCACTACCGTTGACGTACACAACACAAAGGGAGCTGCCCTATGCACTAGGCCATGCACTACCAGTTACACAGTTAGTCAGCAGCCCATGGGGTACAATGCCTAACGCCATGAGCTGCACACCTGAAACCCACAGGACCCTGCCCAGTAGTAGATGCCCACTAACACTATTGGGGTTGGAGTGCTTCAGAGCCTGCCCAACAAGGGACCTACCCTGCCAGTTCACTCTGGCCTAGGGGCACCCACAGCCCACATCCCACATCCCCCACCCAGGTAAAACCTTAACGCGGGTAAAGTCATGATTCTGTACTCACCCCATGTGGCTGCTGTGATGCCTTCAAGCACCCATCCAACTCCGGATAGGCCACTGCCAGATGCGGAACATCAGGGGGGCTAGGGTAAGAAGGGCACCCCTTCCTCGTTGGGAGGCCAGCCCCAGCTGGTCCTCCGCCCTCTTCCTTGCCCAGCAGCGCAGGTCCTTCCACCGTTTACGGTAGTGGGTGCTCCGCCTGTCAAAGATCCCCAGGGTCCGCACCTCCTTGGCGATGGCATGCCAAATACCCTTTTTCTGATGGGAGCTGACCTGCAGGGAAATATGCATAGAAAAAAGGGATTAGTAATACCGTCGGACTGTTATACTCAAGTCCCACAATATCCCTACCATCCCCATACGCACAGACATTGATCACCAGACATGCAGCATTCTACCCAGGACCCCTCAGCCCCCCCCCACATGAGGCATACACACACGGCACTCCGTACATTCATGGCCCACGCATCATGCTCACAGTGTACTCACCTGTTTGTCTGGAGGACCATAGAGTGAAGTATACTGGGGTAGGACCCCATCCACCAGTCTCTCCAACTCCTCTGAAGTGAAGGCGGGGGCTCTTACCCCAGACACTCGATCCATTGTCGCTTCCAGACACAGGTCACAGCAGCACTTGCATTATAGGTCATCTCCAGTTGAAGGTCAGGTAGCAAGTGATTGAACAGTTGGAAAATGGCAGTCACGTCTGCGACGGTGCGTACCATCACCAACGGCGTACATCGTCATTGGCTCCTGGAACCCATAGGGCTCAATGATAACCAATGCAAAGTTGCATGCTAGGGTACGTTGCTTCCCCCGCCGCTGCAGCTCCACCTGCCCAGGCTCCTGCCACCTCCCAGCAAAACCGTAAGTACTCCCTGCGCTCCCCCCGTCCAGCCCCTCGTTACTCACCTCTGTCTTCTGAGCCCCCTCTCTTCCAACTTTTTCTTCGTACCTCTGCTGTCCTCTCTCTGTCCATTTTCCTTCGTTTTCTGCCCTTCCTCTGGTTTCCATTGTCCTTCGTTTTCTGCCCTTCCTCTGGTATCCATTTTCCTTCGTTTTCTGCCCTTACTCTGGTATCCATTTTCCTTCATTTTCTGCTGTTCTTCTGTGTTCTTCTTCTCTTCTGCACCCCATTCCTGCGTGTTCTTCTCTTCTCCTGTGTTCTGCTCTCATTCTGCACCCCATTTCCTGCGTGTTCTTCTCTTCTCCTGTGTTCTTCTCTTCTTCTGCTGACCATTTCCTTCGTGTTCTGCTCCTCTTCTTCACCCCATTTCCTTCGCGTTCTGCTCTTCTTCCTCTCCCCATTTCTCTTTGTGTTCTTCTCTTCTCATGTGTTCTGCTCTTCTTCCTCTCCCCATTTCTCTTCATGTTCTTCTCTTCTCCTGTGTTCTTCTCTTCTGCTGTAGTCCATTTCCTTCGTGCTCCTCTCTCCTTCTGTGTTCTTCTCTTCTTCTGCGTTCTTCTCTTCTTCGGTAGTCCATTTTTCCTCTTCCTTCTCTGCTCTTCTCCCTCGTCCATTCTTCCTCACGTTTTCCTCTGCTCTCCTCCTGGCCTGCTCCTCCTTGTTCGCCTCCTTCCCCTGTGATTTTCCTCTTCGGCCTCCTTCTTTTTGCACTTTCCCTTCCTTCTCTTCTTTCCCTTTCCCTTCTATCTGACCCCCCCGCCCCCTGCTTTCCCGCCGCCACCACCTGTGCGGCCCCACCCCCCCTGCTCCCATTCGTTGCCCCCCCTCCCGCCTCCCACCCCCAGCTGACCCCTCCTCCCCCCCTCCTCCCTCATATGGCGGCCGCTGTGCGGCCGCTCCGCTGGCGCACCGAAGGCACGACCCCTGGCCCCCTGCACTCCCAAACCCCCCAGCGCTGCTACGACCCCACCTCCCTCCACACACTCAACCCGGGACGCTCTACAACCTGCTTCCAAGCCAACCCGAAACGCACCCATGGACCCTTCACATGTCTTACCTGCAAGCACACCTTCCACCGCGACTGCACCCCGCCCGCCAGCCCACGCGCCAATAACCACCTCAAATGCATCCTCATCAACACACGCTCCGTCCACAAGCACGCCATTGAACTATGGGACCTCCTGGACTCCACCGCACTGGACGTCGCCTTCATCACTGAGACGTGGATGAATGCCTCATCGGCCCCCGACATCGCCATAGCCATCCCCGACGGCTACAAGATCACCAGGAGAGACCGCACCAACCAAGTCGGAGGAGGAATCGCCATCATATTCAAGGACTCCATCAACGTCACCACCTCCACCGTAGACACCCCCCTCGCCGCCGAACACATGCACTTCCAGATCCACACCGACCCCAGGACCACCCTCAGAGGAACTCTCATCTACAGACCCCCTGGACCACGCGCCCTCTTCAGCGAATCCATCACTGACTTAATCTGCCCGCACTCCCTAGCCTCGCCGGACTACATCCTCCTTGGAGACCTCAACTTCCACATGGAGCAGAACAACGACACTAACACCACCACCCTGCTCGCCAACCTCGCCAACCTCGGTCTCAAGCAACTGGTGAACACCCCCACCCACATCGCCGGTCACACGCTCAACCCCATCTTCCCCACCAGCAACCACGTATCCTTCAACCACTCCTCCGTAATACACTGGTCCGACCACAGATGTGTCCACTTCACCTTCAGACGCAAGACCCTCCACCTCCGCACACAACCCACCCCACGCAGACACTGGAACAAAATCTCCACGGAACAGCTACTCTCCACTCTCAGCCACAACCAATCTACCATCACCACCGACGCCAACAACGCAGCCCTCAGCCTCACACAATGGATCTCCAACTGCGCTGACAACCTCGCACCCCTCAGACGCCTCCCAAGACAGACCAACGGCAGGAAACCTCAATGGTTCACAGACGCCCTCAAAGAATCCCAAAAAACCTGCCGTACCCTCGAGAAAACCTGGCGCAAAGACCACACCGTAGAAAACATGTCTGCCCTAAAAAACGCCACCCGCGAACACCATCAGCTGATCCGCGCCACCAAAAGAACATCCTTCAAAGACAGACTGGACAAGAACACTCACAACAGCAAAGAACTCTTCAACATCGTCAAAGAGCTCTGAAACCCTAACGCCAACTCAAACTCCATCACGCCCTCACAAGATCTCTGCAACTCCCTCGCTACCTTCTTCCATCGAAAGATCACCGACCTACACGACAGCTTCGGTCCTCAGTCCCAACCAACCACAACAGAACCCACAGCCCCAGCCATCACCCTCAACGCCTGGACGCACATCAGCGCGGAAGAGACCAAAACCACCATGAACACCATCCACTCCGGTGCCCCCTCAGACCCCTGCCCCCACTTCATCTTCAACAAAGCCGACGACATCATCGCCCCCCATCTCCAGACCATCATCAACAGCTCGTTTGCATCTACCACCTTCCCCGAGAGCTGGAAACACGCGGAAGTCAACGCTCTCCTGAAGAAACCTACGGCGGACCCCAACGACCTGAAGAACTTGAGCCCCATCTCACTCCTCCCCTTCCCTGCCAAAGTCATCGTGAAGACCGTCAACAAGCAACTGACCAAATTCCTTGAAGACAACAACCTACTCGACCCCTCCCAGTCCGGATTACGAGCCAACCACAGCACAGAAACCGCCCTCATCGCTTTCACCGATGACATCAGATCTCTGCTGGACAACGGAGAAACAGTTGCCCTCATCCTCCTGGACCTCTCAGCCGCCTTCGACACTGTCTGCCACCGAACCCTAATCTCCCGCCTCCACTCCACCGGTATCCAAGGACAGGCCCTGGACTGGATCACCTCCTTCCTCTTCAACCGCTCCCAAAGAGTCTACCTCCCGCTGTTCCGCTCGGACCCCACCAAGATCATCTGCTGCGTCCCACAGGGCTCCTCGCTCAGCCCGACTCTCTTCAATGTCAACATGAGCCCCATCGCCGACATCGCACGCAAACACAACATCAACATCATCTCCTACGCCGACGACACCCAGCTGATACTTTCCCTCACCAAGGACCCTACCATCGCCAAGACCAACCTGCAGGATGGAATGAAAGACGTCGCAGAATGGATGAAACTCAGCCGCCTGAAACTGAACTCAGACAAGACGGAAGTCCTCATCCTCGGAAACACCCCGTCCACCTGGGACAACTCTTGGTGGCCCACGGCCCTGGGCACCGCACCAACCCCCTCAGACCACGCACGCAACCTCGGATTCATCCTGGACCCGCTTCTCACCATGACCAAACAAGTCAATGCTGTCTCGTCTTCCTGCTTCCTCACTCTCTGCATCCTCCGAAAGATCTTCCGCTGGATCCCCGCCGACACCAGAAAAACTGTGACCCACGCCCTCGTCACGAGCCGCCTAGACTATGGAAACACCCTATACGCAGGAACCACCGCAAAACTCCAGAAATGTCTTCAGCGAATACAAAACGCCTCCGCACGCCTCATCCTCGACATACCCCGCCACAGCCACATCTCCGCCCACCTGAGACACCTGCACTGGCTACCCGTCAACAAAAGGATCTCCTTCAGGCTCCTCACCCACGCACACAAAGCCCTCTACAACATGGGACCTGAATACCTCAACCGTCGCCTCAGCTTCTACACGCCCACCCGTCAACTTCGCTCCGCCAGCCTCGCACTCGCCGCCGTCCCTCGCATCCGCCGCCCCACGGCAGGTGGGAAATCCTTCTCCTACCTGGCGGCCAAGACATGGAACTCCCTCCCCACCAACCTCAGGACCACCCAGGACCACCTCGCATTCCGGAGGCAGCTCAAGACCTGGCTCTTCGAGCAGCAGTAACCCCCTCCCCCTAGCAACTTGAGACCCTCACGGGTGAGTAGCGCGCTTTATAAATATTATTGATTGATTGATTGATTGATGGTGGTCATCCACCGCCGACTGCAACGGCACACAACGCCAGCGGAATTACCTTATTTCCACTTGTCCCTCCTCAGACGTCAGGCAGCCCCCATTTCAGGGGGGCACAGGCCATGGCACCTAACTGCATCACAGCAGACATTGGTACATCAACTGAATTTCAAATTCACATACTGTTTCTGTAAAGGAAGAAATGCATTTTTATTGCAATATATGTGTGAATCTAACCCTCTGGTCATCGTTTTCCACCCTAGCATTCAACCGCTGAGGATGAATATGAGATGGAGACATCCCCCCATGTACAGACCCTTTGTGGACCTGGCGACTATGGAGGACAGGCTCAAAATCCTTACCTATAGACTTGATCGGGCCACAATCCAAGAACTGTGTGCCCAATTGGAGCCAGACCTGATTTCAGCTATCCCCCACCCCAAAGGCATCCACCCTCTAGTGCAGGTCATGTCAGTGCGCCATTTCCTGGAAAGTTATTCTTTCCAAACAACAGTGGTCATGGCATCAGGGATGTCTCAGCTAATATTCTCCAACGTGTTGACCAGAGTGTTGTATGCCCTGCTGAAACACATGCACAGCTACATTGTATTCCCCCAGGTGGAGGATTTGGCCACAGTGAAAGATGACTTTTATGCCCTGGGCCATATCCCCAGCATCATCGGTGCCATTGATGGTACACCTGTAGCATTTGTCCCCCCCTGAGAAACAAGTGTTCAGGAATAGAAAAAGCTATCACTTTCTGAATGTGCAGATGGTGTGTTTGGCGGACCAGTACATCTCCCATGTGAATGCCAAGTATCCTGCCTCTGTGCATGATGCCTTTATCTTGAGGAATAGCAGCATTCCATATGTGATGGCTCAACTCTAGGGGCACTGGGTGTGGCAAATAGGTGAGCCCAAGGTCCCCACCCAGTATATGTTGGTATATGGGTATGGGGTGTCCCTAAGGGGGAGTGTGTGGCTAACAGGTATCCCTCGATATTTGCAGGTGACTCTGGTTAACCCAACCTCTCATGGCTACTGACCCCAGTGAGGAATGCCAGGACAAGGGCAGAGGAACGTTACAACGAGGCACATGGGCGAACAAGGAGGATAATTGAGAGAACCTTCAGCCTCCTGAAGGCCAGGTTCAGGTGCCTCCATCTGACTGGTGGATCCCTGTACTACTCACCCAAGAAGGTGTGCCAGATCATCGTTGCAAGTTGCATGTTGCATGTTGCACAACCTGGCCTTGAGACGCCAGATGCCTTTTCTGCGGGAGGATGAGCCTGGAGATGGTCTTGTGGCAGCGGTGGAGCCTGTGGACAGTGAGGAAGAGGAGGCAGAGGATGAAGATGTGGACAACCGAAGTTCTCTCATACAGCAGTACTTCCAGTGACACACAGGTAAGACACTGTAACTTCACTTTACATTGCAGTTTTCTGTTGGACATTGGGCATGGCAGCATGATTTCCCTATGTCTATGGCCACTTACTGTACCCTTTGGCATCTCTATTTTCAGATCTCTGTGAGCCACTCTGGCTCCTGGTGTGTTTACTGCTGCCCACTACAGGTCATACCAATGTATATATAACTGTACATTTGAATTGTAATGTTTACAGATTGTTGAACTAATACATATTTCAATCAGTTGAATGACTCCAGGCTTGTATTTGTTCCAAGGGTGTTTATTTAAGTGCTAAGAGGTTGAGGGGGATGTGCAATGGGATGGGGTTATGGTGGAGGAATGTCTAGTTAGAGTCCAGTCTCTTTGTATCACAGGTGCATTGTCCAATGGGGCATAGGAAGGGGAGCAATGGCAGTTCAAGGTGGACAGGGTAACAGAGTGGGACACAAGGGTGACAATCAGGAGAGTCCTGGCGGGGGTGTTGGCAATGTTCTCTGGCTTCTGCCTGGTTTGCAGGGACCGTTTGCGGGGTGGTTCTCCTTCTGCAGGGGGTGGGGTGCTGGTGGCCTGTTGTTCCAGTGGCGGGACCTCCTGTCCACAAGCGTCGGCGGAGGTGGAGGTGGAGGGCTGTTCTTCAGTGTGGCTAGTGTCAGGGGCCCGTTGGTGTGCCACTGCCTCCCTCATGGTGTTGGCCATGTCAGCCAGCATCCCTGCAATTGTGACCAGGATGGTGTGAATGTGTCTGAGGTCCTCCCTGATCCCCAGGTACTGTCCCTCCTGCAGCCGCTGGGTCTCCTGCAACTTGGCCAGTATCAGGCCAAAGGTCTCCAGGGAATGGTGGTATGCTCCCAGGATCCCTGCAAGTGCCTCGTAGGTTGTTGTTTCCCTGGGCCTGTCCTCCCCCTGTCACACAGCTGTCCTCCCAGCTTCCCTGTAGTCCTGTACCTCTGTCCCCTGAACCATGTGTCCACTGTCACTGACCCCAGGTCCCTGATTGTCTTGGGTTTGCGGGGTTGCCTGGGGTCATTGTAGTGGTGGACACACTGCTGATTGACGTGTCCTGGGGACAGTGGTATGAGCCCACTGGGTAGGCGCTGTGCTGGTGCTCCCTGAGAGGGGAGGGTCTGTGGTGATATGGGATTGTGACAGGGTAACCAACTGTCCAGAGGTCCCTGATGGGCCAGGTTGGTCATCATGATCCAGGCGTGCAGAGCTGCTGTCATCACTGTGGACCTCTTCTGTGGGGAGACTGGATGTTGGTGGCACATCCTCTCCGGTGACGCTGAGTGGGAGTCCTGTGGGGATGTAAATGCAGTGCTATTGTAACTGTGTGTGCCATCTTGTGCATGGGTGTGTTTCCCTGCATGGTTGTGATTGCCCTACCAGCTTTGACTTATGTGCTTGGTGATTTTGTGGGCTAGGTGATTCTCTCTAGTGGGCATGCTTTAGTGTTGGGTGTCCATGCAGGTCTGTTATGGGTGTCCATGCGTTGTTGTTGCATGCAGCGCTTGGTATTGGGATGGGTGGGTTGTGATAATGGGGTGTATGTGAGATGGTGGAGTGATGGGGTGAGGGTAGGGGTAGGAGTTTGTGATGGCATGCAGGTAGGGTGGGTGGGGGATATAGTAGTAAAGATTTGACTTACCAGAGTCCAGTCCTCCTGCTACTCCTGCGGGGCCCTCAGGATGCATGATCATCAAGACTTGCTCCTCCCATGTTATTAGTTGTGGGGGAGGAGGTGGGGGTCCACCACCAGTCCTCTCTACGGCTACCTGGTGTCCTGCAACCACGGAACGCACCTTCCCCCGTAGTTCGTTTCACCTCTTCCTGATGTCATCCCTTGTTCTGGGCTGCTGTCCCACGGCATTGACCCTATCCACGATTCTCCACCACATCTCCATCTTCCTTGCAATGGACGTCTGCTGCACCTGTGATCCGAATAACTGTGGCTCTACCCAGATGATTTCCTACACCATGACCCTTAGCTCCTCCTCTGAAACCCAGGGGTGTCTTTGGGTGCCCTGGATGTGGTGTGAGTGGTATGTGTGAGGATGTGTGGGGTGATGTGTTGTGGTGTGTGCTGTGAGGTGTGTGTGGATGGTGTATGGGTGATGGTGTTCTGTGGCTCAGATTGAGTAGGTGCTCCTGACTTGTCTCTCTCTCTCTGTTAGCAATCTTTTTTTTTTTTTAAATGGTTGTGGGTAATGTGGGTGTGTGTTTTATAGTAGTGTGGGTATGGTGTGTGTATGTGTGTCAGATGTGTGTAGTTTGAATTGTCCAATGTGGTGTAGCTTTGTAAGTGTGTGTGTATTTTGAGCGCAGCAGTGTGTACCGCCAATGGTTTATCGTGGTTGAAAGACCGCCACAGTGATTTGTGGGTCTGAAACTGTGGGCGTAACGGTGTGGGTTTTAGTACCACCAGTTTATCACTGACCTTTGGGCTGGTGGATTTGTGTGGGTGTCTGTATAATGGCAGATTTCTCTGTGTGGGTCATAATACCCGTAGAGGTATACCGCTGTGGTCACAGTATGTTGGCAGCCGTCAGCACAGAGGTAGGCGTCATTTACCACCAATGTTGTAATGAGGGCCATTATCTCATTTTAACATAAACATGTTGATTGCTGTCATATGTAAAGGGCTTTAGGATTGGTGAAAAGATTCTAGAACTTACTAGAAAACCTGAATGTTGAAAGCTCCTTTGAAGAACATGGAGTAGAAGACAATTGGCTGGTAATTGCCTCCTCCTGAAGTTATGGTCCAGAACCGCAGACAGTGGAGTATAACAAGAGGTGAGGGGTGCAGGTGATGGTAGTAAGGGTACCCCCTATTCTCAGACCCACACATAAAAAAAGGAGGGCTTTGGGAGCTTAAGCAGCCTCTCATCTGATTGGGCTCCATCCTCCCATGGTGCATCCCGAGCCTTACGTAATCAAGCTGCTGGGACACAGATGGCTGTCGGTGCTCCTCCCCTTTGGTGAAGAGAAGTCCCATCAACCAAAGAAAACTAAAAAAAAAAAAAACATTTGTTTATATTTTGCTATTATTTTTTAAATAATTGGTCTTCCCTTCTATAAAAAAAAAACAAAGGAATGAGTCCGGGTAACCATCTGTGCACAGGCAGCTCAATTTGAAAGGGAGAGAGAGTGATGCGAGAAGATGGAGCCATTTTTATTAGCCAACAATTCAGATGAGAGGCTCCTCTTGCTCCTCCAGTCTTCCCTAATAACCTGCATTTCGGACGTTCGCAGCTGGCCAATCACAGAATGCTTCCTTTGGTAGTGGGGCTGTAATATAGCCATAGAACCCGCCGTAGCGGGCTCTACCGGCTATTAAAGGCCCGCTCCCCACGTTAAATGCCCGAACCGAAGGCGAGGGCATTTAACAAGGGAGAGGGACTTTAATAGCCAGTATAGCCCGCTACGGCAGGTTCTAAGGCTATTATAACATTCTGCCACTCAGGGCAGAATGTTCTATTAAAAAAATATATGTTCACGGAGCCCGAGGGGATTAAAATCCCCTCGGGCTCCGTGAGGCTTTGTTCACAGCTGCTGCTGTGAAGAAAGCGAACATTGGAATGTTGGCGCTGCGGGCTTTTACCGGCCAGTAAAAGCCCGCAGCACTCCATTGTTTTCAATGGAGCCCCCAGCATTCCAATGTTCTAATTCACATTACAGCCCCACTACCAAAGGAAGCATTCTGTGATTGGCCAGCTGCGAACGTCCTAATAGAGCCAGCAAAGAGAGCATTCTGATTTTCTTAGCACCTCCTAACGTTCTACTTCGAGTGATAATTGTTGGCATTGACCTTCCTCAAGATTCTGATATTTGCCTTTATGTTTCTCCCTGATTAATCTAGAACATTCTACCCCCACTGAGTGAAATGTTCCAATAGCATTATCACTCGTGTGCACCAGCAAGACTGGTCGTTAAGAACCCACTCTTTCCCTCAGGCTTACATATTAGGAGGAAGCCTTTTATTGACTCTTATAGGCATTGGCTGCCGGCTATCGTAATGCATCAGATAATCAGACTGATTTCAATTAGTCATCTTTTCATAAAAACATTCCACAGTCGTCTTCTGTTTGAATGTAGCTAAAAATAGTAATGATCATGAATCCATTTTACTATTCAAAACATTAAAAAAATGTTGCCGTTGAATTAGTGTATCCTTCACATACGTTAAAATGTTGCTTGAAATAAATGGCGAATGCTGGAATTTACAGAAAAAGCATTTCAATGCAAGACGATTTTGTCCAGTTAGTTTGTTGTTTATTTGCTTTTCCAGAAAAGTTAAACGACTATGATATGCAATATTTTAATAAAAGATATGGTTAGGGAGATAATACAAATAAAAGTCCATCTGTGGTGAAATATGCCTTCTCAGCAAAAATACTCATTTGCACTACAGTGCCTTGCAAAAATCTTGGCTGCTATTGAGATCAATGTGCTGACGCTATATTTTCATTCATCTATTGCCAGTCAGAGTAAGGGTCAGAAAACAAAATCTTTGCACCAGCGTAGTGTAGTTGTGTACCAATATTCACACTGTGACAGTACAAAATCGACATTAGCTGACCAGCGGCTTCATACATTACATCTGCGCCAACTGACTGATAGGGAATTCATTTTTGCACTGAAAATGTAATTTTTGTACTAGGATATCAGTGCAAACATTGGTGCAAAATTGCCCTGACCTGAAGGAAAGGGCATGTACTACTGAATATCAACTTTCAGAATATCCTCACAAAGGAATACCAAGGGCAGAATATCGAAGGGCAGAACATCGAAAGGTAAGTGCAAATGGAGAAATATAGATTTACTGTTCCTAATTCCACATCTCGAAGAAATAAGTACCACTCTGATACATATATGCTGTTGATATTTTTTTCGATACTCTGTCCTTGATAATCATTTCCCTCGATATTTAGGGGTCGACATTCATGGTGCAGACAGGGAAGAAAAGTACGTAAGCTGATTTATTGAATGAGCGATGACCAAAGAGACTCGAACTCTGCACTATACAAATGCTCCATCTTAACTGTCCACTTGACTACAAAAAGTAGTCCATTAAGAAATTATTAGCGAAACATACCTACTTGAAACAATATACATTAGGTTTGGGACTATGACATTAAATCAGATCTGAATGCTTTGCTGATTCTTATGATGAGGGTTAGAAATTAGCTTTTTCTAACTCTGAAACTGAAAGATTAGAGAATCAGCAGGGGGTCCTCTTGTGCCCATTCTCTTTGAAGCGTGTTCACAGACACCGCATAACTCAAGGTGCAGGGAAGGTGCAAGATCGCCACAGGGGTAAGAACTGAGTGAAGACAAATCTGGCCTTCAATGATTCAGTAGCTTCTGATGTCAGGGCGGCGACTCTGTTCTTCCTTCCATCAAATCTTCCCACGATAAATCAAACGTGAAGATGTGATGTTGAAGCCTAAATATTAGATAGTGGATGATGAAAAGAGGCAACTGATCTTTCCCAGCCAAGGTGAGGAAGCTGCAAAATTAATCAAACACTTTCTTGTTATGATTTTTTTTTATTCCAAGGGAAAGGCTGATAGAGGTCCCAGGTCAAGGGAAAGAAAGCCAATGGCATTGTTTAAAAACTCAAAAGGAAATATGTAATGACTCAAAAGGAAATATGAATGATTGCTCACAAAGCTTGGAGTTTTAACAAAAACATTACCAAATCTCTTTTCAAAACTACCTGCGCTCTTGGAGGGGTGGGATGGAATGAGGGCGCAGACTACAGCGAGAGGTTAAAACGCATCAAAGAATGCCTCTCACCCGGAGGTTGTGCTATGAGCAAAAATAATGAGTGTTAGGTCTACAGCACAGACAGTTTGACTACTTCATCCCCCAGAAATGTAAGAAGGGAGATTTGTCATGTTGGTACCCCCAAAGCTTTAACTTCTGCAATAAATATATTGGCAAGTCTGTATTTATTTGGATGCAGCCATTCAGTTTAGATACACACTTCCTCACGTGCAGCATGTTGTTACAATTTAAACCTGCTTAACTGGGATTCATCATGAATATAGTAGTCTACGTGCACAGGTACCCCGAAGGTACCCCGGTGCGAAATACGTGGAATGCTCCTCCGCACACTCAAACAGACTTTAAAGGCGAAAAGAAAAGGTCGGTGAAGAAGCCCCCCCACGAGCAAGAGCTCTGAGGGATGCTTTCCCAGGACCAGGAGCCCTGGGTCTCACTGTCACCGCAGGGATGCAGGACCTGTATTTTCCAGGACTTGTAAGTCTCACACTGAAATATGTCCTAAAAAAGCTGTACACTATGAAAGGCATGTCTCCAGCAGGATTTTGCTGCCCGATGACACTTTGTGATAATGACTGCCAAAAACAATGCCTTACCAAATGTCCACACGCTATCTAAATATTAGCTAAAATGTTTCCTTTATTTTTAATAAGAGTTAAAGCAAAATCGGCAGTATTTATCAAATAAGTTTAAAACCGGAGTCTTAGTACTGTTGTCTAGTGTAAAGGTGTTAATTTAATGTTTATTAGTCTTTTGTCGTTTTCCCTTGGAATATATTTGACTCCGGCCTTGAGAAGTCTGTAGCATTATGCATGTCACCACGGCTTTTCTTCTGGTTTTTTTAGTTTGTCATTTATATGAACAGTCGTATATTTGCCAGAATATCGCAAGTAGCAACTTCAGCACACGTCTAATGTAATGCTGACAGCCTGAGAAGATGCACATAGCACATGGTGAAATACTGATATGCATTTTACAATCGTATAGAATCTGAGATTTAAGCCCTATTGCAAGCAAGAACCTAGGGGCATCATGTACAAAGTATTTAACAGTCTAACCCTCCATCCAAAACACTTTCTAAATGAACTAAACCAAATTAACAATCTGAGAAAGGTTTTCTGAATGGTTAACTGCGTTAATCAAACAATAAGAAACCGGTTTTTGGAAGGGGCACGTTTATTTGCTCTTCCTTTGCATACATGAAATGGGGTTCTGAACAGTGCCAGGCCTCTTAGACACTGCATCACAAAGTAGCTCTTGCACAAGAAAGTTGATCAGTGTTTTCTTTTGCTCCAATTTGCAAGTCACAAAGTATCTTATCATTGCACAAGCGCCGGTTTGATGCTATATTAGATCTGGTTCTACGTCTGACAGCTATCAGACTTCACACCAATCTAATGCTGGTGCTAGATGAAGGAGCACTAACATTCATCGTAGCAGTTGTGTCAAAATGCCCCAAAATAAAGTTGATGCCTCAGCCAAGTATCGGTATTCCTTGGTTGGTAAATGAATGCTATTGTTATGATTTTCTTGTTAATGAATCATGGGTGTTTTGCTGTGGAGGGACAGCGGGGTGTGATTGCATTAAAGTTCTAAGAAAATAGGGATACCTTATTTTACAATTCAGGAACATCCGATTATTTCACTCTTTTTCTTAAATGATAAACCAATGAAATGTAATGTATGCATCAACCATGGCGCCTTCCACAGTTTTTTTTTTTAGGTCGAGCGTTAGCGTTCGACGTGTTGTATACTTCTAGTATACTTATACTGTGCAGAAAAGCTATTTTATTTGTTAGTTGCAGTGTCCTTCAAAAATCCTTGCTTGCTAGTGGTCAGTTCTGCCTCTTTGTCCTGCCTTTTTTCTCTTTGGGAGCAGCACAAACTACTGTGTAATTATGCTAGGTCCTGTTTATCTCTTCTATAAGGGACTTTTTTTTAGCATTTGCCTGTTTCACCTCTACACTGTTGGTGCTGGTTCAGTCCCTCCTCCCCACCAGCTCCCTCTACAAACATAATAAGAACAGAGGGTTTTTTTTCCAGGATCAGCTCGCTTTCTTCCTCTTGTTATTTTCAGTCTGTGTGGCAATAAAAGTCCAGTCAGTAATTTACAACGCTAAGGGCTCAAACTCGAGCAAACATGACACCGTTGCATTCCAAATGCTTGTTTTCCACAGAGAACACACCTCCCGGGATGGAGGGAAAGGAGGGTGGAGGGGGCGAGGCAAAGGACTTAGGGAGAAGGGAGCATGGCAAGTTGGTGCACACCTGCGAGTGCTCTCAGCCTGATCCCGGTGCACTCAGGGCTCCCCAGCAGTCCCTCCTGCGAACCAATACACAGCATGCACTGTCCACCGATTTATTCTTAATATGCAGATTTGCTTTGGGCAACGCAGCAGGTGACGGTGGAAGGGGAGCAGAGAGGGAGTGTGAAAGAAGACACATGATCATAGAAAATTAAAAAGACAGCTGGGGGAGGGGCTGCTGTGGATCCCGGAAGAATTGGAAGCACCGCCTTTGTTCACACTCACACAAAAGACGTACCTCGTTAATCCCTGCCTTGCCGTGCTGCCGCAGGCAGCCCCATCGAGGTCTGTGTCCACTGGCAGGGGAAATCACAACCAAGCGGGCATACTCCAGCGCCCTGTCTGGGCGGCTCCACTGTGCTTGGGGCACCCATGCAGCTGGTTCGTCGCCACCGGCTGAAGTGTTTTTATAGACTTCAGGAGGAGCCTTTGGAAGTGCGGGCACCCAGGATGAGACTTTTGTTGTCCTGAGCACACATGCACTGCAGCAATGGCAGCAATTGTCACCAGGGCTTATGTGTGCTCCGGGGCTCCCCGAGGACTCCACATTCATCATGGTTGAACCCTATTTACTTTCAGCTTTTTTACAGAGATTTTCTATGGCATAAAAAAATGCCTAGATTCCAGAATTATTCGAGTGTTGAAAGCTGCCATCGCACAGAAAGGAGCCATCTGACGTGCGTTTGGGCGAGTGTGTCGTAGCTGGCACTGATTACAAAAGCGCGCTACTCATTTATTTAGATTTGCAGGATCGGTCCACTGAGAATCTGGGACTATTGGGCGGGTGGCACAGTAATATGCTAACAGATGTTCCATTGTGGCTCCAGCCGGTTGCCGTACTTGTCTGTTTGTGTTTCTGGAGGTGTGACGGGAGTTGGAAACATGTCTGGGATAAATGTATGCGTAGAAAAAAAAAATCTTAGATCTTCCACACGTTTGTCAGTTTTGATAGCAGATCATCGCCAACAGGAATCGTCTTGACAGTGTAGGATTTTAGAGAGCTGGGAGGGTTTTCGCACAAGGTGTACGAACGTGTTTCCCCAGTGTTGCTGGTTTGCTTAATGGGAAGCCTCCGCTCTGCCTTACTTGATTGTGGCTGTGTTAAAACAACAGGGAGGAACCGCGTCCAGAGAAGTGTAAAAATGTTAAGGCAAGCCACATCATTCCTGTTTATAACGAGCCATAATGGAGATTGTGCTGAATGCAATGTGAGTTTCTCTGTGTGGGTCTAACGATGTTCAAAATACATGCTCGCCTCTTACAGTCTTTGGCCTCCCTGCAAAGTGCACACAGCAGTGGTCACCTATGACAGTTACAGTTGGAATTCTGTGCAAATCTGTGGGAAGGGTAATTCTCTAGGAATTTGTGTACACGTTAAATCAATGCCCTTAATTTGTAAATAAACCAGTAGCCTGAAGCTGACTCTGCTTTGATTCTTGTTGACTTTTTAAATCTGTGCAGAGCTGTAAAATTGTAGCTTCCACTGGCAGTACATGTGATTTTTCAAAACTTAAGTGGATATAGGTATCTGTTTATTTTCTCTCTATTCTGATTGCAAGTCTCCCTGGGTCAGTCAGTATGGTGAATGAAAGACTTATTGCAAATTGTAAAGTGGGAAGCAGTTTTCATGTTTCTTTAAAACCCAGGTGTTAATGTGTAATTCTTGTAGTGCATTTCAGTATGCAGCAGATTGTCTTCTGGTACACTGTACCTAAAGGGCATATGGTCTGCACCTGCTCAGGTGAGGCACAACATATATGTACAGTGTAAATTAAGGTCAAACTCAGGTCCATTTCTCATAGTTCCAATGTGGCACACCAGTATTGATGTGAGATTTGCATGGTCCACACCTGTTTCCCCAACCCCCCATATTTTCCATAGGATAGGGTGAGCAGTTAGACAAGTATTGTACACTTTTCTATCTCACCAAAACTAAAATGAAGATGGTGAACATATATCTGTATAATCATGCAGGCCCCTTTTCTCCTAGGGGACAGTTGACAGCTACCACATGCATACTAAATAAGGGGGTAAGTGGAATATCTTATACATCCTTTTTTACCACTACGTTCCCTCCCAAGTGGTAGATGTACAAGCTTTTTATATAAGAACTTTACAGCTTGCTTAAGGGTACATATCCCTACAGTCTATTGGTAAAAAAATTGTGCACCCAAAGATATTTAAACAGACATAAGACCACGGAGATAAAATCATTTGAATCCTTAACCATCACAATATAAGTAACACACCTTACCTACAAGGTCACAAGTGAATTGCAGAAGAACAGGCAATTAAAATCTTACCAGAGATATTTCTTGTTGCTCTTTAAGCTGACCTCCAGGTAAGGGTTGTGCAAAAGTGAACCCACGCAGATGAACATTAACTCATGAAGGCTTCTCCCTTTTGGGGTAGCGTGGCAGCATGCAATGTTCCCCCCTTGTTGCTTTTACATTTCATGGAGAACTTTGTTGCACCTTTCCTGGAGCTTGAAGACCCCAGAAGGGCAAATGTTATTTGACTAATAAGGATATGCTCTGAACAACTCAAAAGAAAATATGCAGGCCACTGCATGATGCTGCATCAATAGCCATCATTCACAAGGACACAATCACCTGCACTATCACCGACGACAAAGCCACACCAGTCATAAAACACATGAACTTCCAGCTCTGCATCGACAACCACACCACTATCAAAGGCACCCTCTCCAACAGAGTGCCAGGATCATGCAACAGAAACGGCAACGCCATCTCTGATTTCATCATCCACGCGCCATCGATTCTGAACACTACGTTTTCCTGGGAGACCTTAACTTTCACTTAGATGACCCCAACAACACCAACTCTACCGCCATCCTGGAGAGACTAGTCAACATAAGCCTCAAGCAACTGGTCAATGACCCCACGCACAAAGCAGGACATACGCTGGGCCCATCTTCATATCTAGCAACAGAATTTGATACAGCCATACCTCTGAACTCACATGGTCGGACCACTCCATCATACACTTCACCATTTCCAGTCACACCTGCACCACCCCAATCAACTTAGCACCACTCAATGGAGCTGGTCCATGGTCTTGCACCAATAGTGGACACACACCCTCAAGAGCACTCAGCCAATAGAAATCACCAACTTGGGCCTCACAGTCAAAGTCTTCTCTGATTGGATCGCCTGCACCGCCAACCAAGTTGCCCTCACCAATTCAGCCAAAAGACACAGACCCAACAAACAAACTAACTGGTACACCCTGCAACTCAGCACATTCAAACACAAATGCAAACAGCTTGAGAGAAGATAATACACCGCAAGAACCACACTGACAGAGCTACCCTCAAATCAGCCCTCAACAAATACTATCAACACTTCAAAGCAGCAAAGAGAGAAACCGTGCCCCATCGCATCAACACCAGCTCCAACCAATCCAAGAATCTCTTTACAATTGTCAAAGAGTTCACCTGCCCTGCAGCCATGGAAATCCTAATGCCTCCCTCGCAAGAACTCTGCAATACCCTTGCTGATCACTTCCACAACAAGATACCAACCATCTACAAGAACTTTTATGCCCAACCATCAAACAGCCACAGCCACTGACTGACTACCACTGTCAACTTCATGCTCAACACATGGAGACAGATCAACACACAAGACACAGCCACCCTTATGAACTCCATCCACTCGGGAGCACCCACCAACCCCTGCCCACACCAACTCTTCAACCTAGATGAGCTCAGCCCCCAACTCACCACCATCATCAATGCTTCCATAACCACCCCCACCTTCCCTGATGCCTAGGAACACTCGGAAGTCAGTGCCCTCCCCGAGAAAGATGCCCTTACTTGTGCACTACTACCACAGGTACCCAAAAGAAAGGTTAACACACTATGGGATTTACCAGCTGTAGTAGGACACTACAAATGTGGCAATTGTGCGACATGCAAGATGACTTTTAATACTACAGAGTTCTGCAACAAAGACTTTACACTCACCTTACCTACATTCACCAATTGCAAAACACTGGATGTAATCTATGCAATCTGGTGCCCCTGCGGGTTACTATATGGCTGCACCACAATCAAACCCCATCAAGAGAAATGTGCTGCTTTCAGATTCATCTGGAAAGCACGTTTTACCCTGAATATGGAAGCAAGTAACTCTTGTGAAAGAAGCAACCTAAAAGAGCATACGATAAAAACAGTACTGTCAAAGAAGTGGAGGGCAATGGTGGGAGTATTGTCATCATTAATAGAAATAGAAAACAGCTTGGGAAAGTGGTGACTATTCGGGAAGATAGATGCTAAATCCTCAGTGAAGTGAAGAATGGAATGAGTACGGAGATGAGGAGGTAACCCCCTGCTAAGGAGAGAAGAGTTGTTATCCCTTAACTTGTGTCCTTCCCAGGACTGAGGCCATGATGCCATTATGGAGGTTCTCCTGACTTCCAGACCACTACAGTCCTTTGTCTGCTGTTGGTCTTGTCTTTCTGCCATTTGTTTCACAAATGCCTGCTTCGAGGCTACATGGTCGGGGAAGACAAGAGTCTGAGGCCTGTAGTAGTTTTCTAAATCCCAGACTTATGTACTTTGAGACTTGACCCTAGGTTAGGGAAGGAAAATAGGTGAACCGCTTTGCATGGATTGTGGTTATTGTACTAAAGAAATATTTCATTTGGAAACGTTTGTGGTACTGAGCTCTGAACCAACTTGCAGGAACAGTTATGCTACTACTACTTATGTGCTGTAGAATTAAGAAATTATCACTGAGCAATCAGAGCACAGGGATGTCAGGGCAATATCAGTCTTCGAATGAGTTAACTTGAAAGAGTTGTATTATTTTTGGAAACACTTTACATTTACACAGAATCTCCCATGCAAGCTTCTGTGATTGTTGTCTGATTCTATGGAGCTGTGTTTGGCCTCCGTACCATCCCCTCTTGACTAAGGATATCAGCTTCTGTCAAACTCTGTTTCATCACTGCCTGCCCTGTGTGAAAGCAGGTGAAACTTTTGACCCATTCCATCCTCTTGCCCTTGCCTGGTCTAATAAAAAAAGGTGAAACAAGCGATATATTGGTGACAGTTTAGGCTGCATTTGTGATTCAACTGATCAGGCTGCTGTGGGAGCCTAGATCTAGCAAGTAATAGCCATAGACCTCACTTCCAAATAAAAGGGCCTGATTCACAAACTGCATTTCATGGTACCTAAAGTAGTACTATAGTAGCAATACTAACTTACTATAAAATGTTTATCACAAACCTGTTAGTATTAATCTCCATCTCCAACTATCCTATCTTTTCTTTCGAAAAAGACCTCACACATGTAGGTTTAATATTTAGTAGAAAATCTGTGAGGGAGCAGGGGAAGTGGCTAGATAAAGGGAAATACTTACTACAAAACGGGAGAGGTTAAAGGAGGAATAAGAAGGGTTTATTAAATTATTAGGGAGGGGTTTAGAGAGGGAAGTGCTCACACCTAAAAAATAGTAGTCTTATTCTTATTCATAAACTGCACTTCTAAAACTACTACAGGAAAAGAACCTACCAGGGGTAGTAAGAGCTATATAAATAAAGTATACAATTATAACTGCAAAACAGTAGTAAAAGTACTTCAGTCCAGCTGGAGTAAATCCATTCCTACAGATGGAAACCACGGGTACTGCAACAACCCTCCCTTCGAAAATAATGGCGAGAAGGACTTAAATTAAAACCCCATAGGAAACAACATTAAATTATTAGAAATAGTCAAAAATGTAACTAAATATAATCTAATGGTAAAACAATTATATAGAAATAAATTATATATATATTTCATTTTAATAACCTTTTTGGAATTTCAAAATTGATGTACCATTACTTGTTGTTAAAATTATATTAAATAAGTGAAAATCAATTGCAATAATTATTAGTACATTATATGGATGTATGTATATGTATATATGTAAAAAAGAAGAGAGAACTTTGGGTAGCCCCCAAGTGTAGGTGGAGAACAACTCTCGTAAGAAGCACCCTGCAACACCAGCGACACTCTAGATTTGCTCACCTCAAATGTCTTTTTTTCTAGCAAAGTTTTTAAGCATAGGATTAGCACAGTGCTATCTGCTCTCCACCTAAACTTGGGAACTACCCACAGTTCTCTCTTCTTTTTTGCATAATTCATGCATCACTCCAACATATATATATACATATATATATAAAATGTATTTTTTTGGCTTGTATATATATATATATATATATATATATATATATATATATACACACATACACATATATATTTATATAAAAATTTTTTTTTTTAAATAATTATATAATTATATTCAAAATGATTACATTTTAAATTTACATTGAATTGTTGATGCCGTAACTCGTTTATTTTGTACTAAATTAAAACTAAATATATACAATTAATCTACATAAATACTTAACATAAAAATGTTTTATCTAATTTTTTCCAAGTTCGGTAAACTTTTAAACTTTTTCCTATACTTTACCATAGAGAGATGTCCACAACCACCTCTTTAGGCCGCTGCATTTATTAATTTGTTTTACAAAATTAGCAAAGAACACCACACACCCTTGAGACTGGGCAAAACTCATCCTTGTGGGGCATTTCAAGCCTTTCCTCAAAGAATGAGGAAAACTGCAGCATACAGTCACGAAGCTCCGGTTAAGCCTGTGACACTAATACTTATCTTTAGTATCCTAGAAAACAGCATAATTTGCCTAAAAGTCCTATAAAGATACATATGTTGTTCAGATCATTACTTATGATTGAGATGTGAGGAAGGTAACGAAGAGGACACGTATTGACACATTAGACCATTATGGCTGTCCGGTACAAGTGCATTGAGGCTTATGACGTGCACGGTTTAAGCAAGGCACATGAACGCCGGGGGGAGAAGGGCTTTCCAAGTTAAAGGGGTCATCTTCTGTAGATTAAAAATAGTTCTATTTCCCTAATCCTGAATCGCAAACAACCACCGACCTCAGGCATTCTAGAATATTCCTCTGTTTGGCGGTGCTGCTTCAGGTTTGCCACCTATTCATTAATCACTGGCTAGCCCTTTAAGGTGCCATATTGTGCAGGAAGCAATTTTTGCTTGTGAGAGATTTTACCCAGAATTTCAGTTTTTGTGTCTAAAACCTCTTAATCTCCGTCATTCAGGGTTTTGGTTCTTGACAGCTGTGCATTTGCGTTTCTGTTTCATTAACACACATCCACGGCATTTCCATACCTGTCAGATTTCAAAAGCTGTTGAAAGGGGCTTTTGGATGTTGAAAAGACATGTTTGAAGCTCACACACACATTTGCATTTAAGTTGACGAAGCACTGCATCTGGAGTGGCAGAGAGACAATTTACAGCATCACCACAATAAATGTTAATATCATTTTAACAGAACCGTTGCTATCAAAGTAACACTTTTTTAGGATGCGTCCACATATGAATTGCTCCTATTATACCGGATTATCAGGTCAGTTTATGTGTTGCAGGACAGGACAGGCTCTTTGTCCCTATTTCGAGCTCTAAGGTGAATTATTCACATTTCAATCAGATTGTGTAGTTCTTAAAGTTAGAATAAAAGGAGTTTAATTTCAGCGAAATTGCAGAGGGTGATGAAGTATCATTACACATCCTTTGACTACTGATAATATTAGCATGGCCTTTAAAACTGATGACATCACAGAAACAGGTAGTGATTGTTGTCCTTAAAGTATGCCTCATTTAAAAACTATGGACTAAACCTATAATTGGGCAGGTCGCTTATGGAGCAGCCGAGTTATTTGATCTGGACAGATCTATCAGCCCTGGAGAGGGCAAAAAGGGCTCGTCTCAAGAACTTGTAAAAATCCTGCCTCATCAATATTCTTGATAGATGGTGTACAACCCAAAATAGGGACATTCATTTTAGTAAATAAATGTGCGTTTTTCTAGGGAGGTGAGTGCAGACCTCCTATAATACCGTTGTTTGCATTGAACAAAAGCATTCGACCATCATTTCTAGACTGTGAATACATATATATTGTCCATGCAGTTGTATCAGTAATGCTTGCAGACATTTGGAGGTGCTTAATCTCATCTTCAAACATTGTTCGTGCAAATATACAGCTTCTAAAATATATAAATGAATAAATAAAATACATTTTTTACCCACCCAGGCGTTGCCCAAATGATAAAATGACACCTGCAACCGCCCTTGTGAAGAGACACAAATTTCTGCTTTGTTCAGAATTGATCGCCTACGGTTAAGGGTGTCTGAGTTTTAAAACAGAGGAGTAATTTAGGGATACCTGGGTGCCACTACTGCTTTGTTTCCTCTTGTGCCTCCGCTGAAGCCCTGATACGAGGGCTACAATGGTAGAACCTAAAACACATCCCCAGGGGTACAAGACTCTGTCCTGTAAGCAAAAAACAGCACCTACTGACCCCCTATTGAGGCTGCATGGGCGTCTCCCACCTCCAGATTTACACTGGTAACCTAAAAGGAGGTGCAGCCAGGTGGGGTTCCAATGCTCACCTACACTTATTCATAGAATTGTACTAATCCCCAAGACAAGATCTATTGAAAAGGCAAAGCGAAAAGCCACCTTGAAATCAAATCCCAACCTATGGCCACATTATTAAACCTCTCTTTAAATTGTGTATAAAGAGTAACCAACATGTGGGGGCATGGCTGAGAGGAGCAAGATGGCAAGATGGCAGAGGCATAATCTGACTGCTCGCTCTCCATCACTTGTATCCTGCAACATCTACCCATCCCCAGGCCTTGAACATGCTGCTTCTCCTGAGTTTGCACTGTCTGACACCGGGAGTGGGGGCTGCCTGGGAAGGTGCAGGGGGCAGATTGGACGTGTCTCATACACCCCTAGAGAAGGAGGCCTGCACTGAGACGTGCTAGTAGCAGTCGCCAATGATAACGTGGTGGCGAGGCAGCATACCTGTGTGGCACCCAGCCTGTGGCCGGCGAGTGGTTCCCGATTGCTTTCTGGGGGCTAGAGAGAGCTTCCACAGCAGTGGACTACCTGAGAAGACAGCACATGAGGCGATCATTTTGAGGGCTCTGCACCTCCTTATAGTGGCAGCTGCAGAGTGTGCTGGCATACTCTGCAGAGGAAAGTGCTACTGCACTGGAGGAGGCACAGGCCCTGTCACTGTGGTATTTGTCACTGTGGGGCTTTGTGGCAACCAAGGGCGACCTGTTATCGGGACCAGAGACTTGACTGGGGTGCATGACAGCCCTGCTGTGGATCACTGCTGCTCACCACCCCTTAAGCATCAGTGAGTGTGGGTGATCCAAACAACTGGAGGAGATGATCAGCTGCCCTGGTAGGGGGACTGTGAAGTGATGATACGGTTCTGGGAGGTCCGAGTTGGCTTACGAATGCAGAGACTAGGTAAGGCTTGAGGAGGAAGACAGAGAAAGAGGACTGCTGTGGCCTGACCTCAGGGTTGCGGGTCCCGTGACGCTCTGCCCTTGGTCGGTTCCCCTGATACCTCTTGATATAACTCAACTGGAGCATGGGCCCTGGGTAACCAATCCTCTGGAATCGTGTTAGCCCCTGCCACTGTAGACTTCCCAGTGAGGCATCTTTCTTTGCCTGTGATTTATCATTGGTGGCTGTGGCGTGACTTAGATTTGAATGAACTTGGCACTATAGGCAAGCCCACAGCTGAAAGCACCCATAGTGGTAGGCTGGGGGAATTCTTCCAAATGAGGTTCCCAGCGGACCAGGGCTCCAAACCAAGAAGGGAGGCATTGGGGCACAACAGTACAGAGGCTATACTTCAGGCAATTCGAGAGTCCCATGTGGCACTTGAACAAAAGACAGATGCTATAGTGATTTACGTAGGCTTGTTAGCTGAATATTTCTGAAACAATGAAGGTGCAGTAGTTGTGAGGACGTTTTTAGTACCCTGGTTGGGCACCCCTGTTTTAGCTGAGTTTTACAGTTTGTGTCTTATTCACATTTTTAACACATTTTTATTCATGATCAGCAGGACTACTTTTCAGAGATGGCTTTTAGACATCTTCTCCACTGCTTCATTCTAGAAAAGCAGAGAACTGTCAGTTCTTTTAATTAAGCTTTGCACTATACATAATTAGTACTCCATCTCCAAGAATGTTAAACGCAGTACACAATATGCTAACTTGCCAGTCCAGAAGTCAGCTTCTATCTCCAAAACACAGCATCAGAGCTGTGGTCCCAGTATGGCATGGGTATTATATAAAGTACACACTGACCCAAGGAGGGCAGAGAGCATTCCGGTCATCACCATCCTGGAACGTGTACTGCACAACAGGCAGTTTTGATGGTGCTAAACTTTCAGCTTCCCAAGAGGATTGACATCCACATGACAGGTCGATGCCTGATATCCTATCAAGTTATGGGGCTGGGGTCCAGTTCAGAGATTGGCAAGGGAGAGGGTTACATCCATTTTGCTCTCATAGTAGATATAGGGTAGATCTTGCCCTACTCCTGGTCAAGCACACCATCGCTATGAGCTGGAATGCCGTCACTGCTCTGCCAATTGTGAAATGATTACAGGAGCTGATAAAATGGTGCACCACAGAAATGCATCTTATGAGGCGCATTCATCTTTAGCTGGGCAAGGGGCCATCAATTACAGAATGAGTCATGCTTCTGTTGGCTTTACAGACTGAATCGGATGACAGGTAAGGTGACCAGGTGTCCTAGATTTGCCCTGACAGTCCCGGTTTTTCACCAGCTGTCCCAGCAGATTTGGGGACATTTATCTCATGTCCCAGTTTTTAGAGAGGGGCAGATGAAAACTGTGGGAGGTGATCTTTTTGTTTTCCAAAGAAGAGATAGTTAGCAGGTGTAATCAGAAAGCAATTTAATTAAAAGGCATTATACTGGCTTTAAAAATTGCATTTTATTTATGTTCTTTGTGCCTCTTCTGTAATTCTGTGCTGACGAGCACTGCCATTCTGTGCACTCGGTTGAAGTAAAATTGTAGTCCGTCTTCTATTTTTTTGTGAAATGTCCCATTTTTTGGCCTTAAAATTCTGGTCACCCTAATGACAGGCCACTGTGAACCCTGGTGCATGACCCAAGACATCTACAGTACACATTTGGCACGGGACACTGGTCACAACATGCTCATGGATACACACAGGTTAATGGTAGATGTCAGAATTAATAATACCAGGGTTGGGGGGGCAGAGGGCGGATGAAATGGCTGTTGCTTTTGGGATTTTGACTTAATAGACTTTATATGGCAGGAGATATGAGGGATAGATCAGTGAGGTGGGACTTGCGATATGTTCAGGATCAGATATGTGCTGGCAATGATGACCAGGTGGGTGTTATGATTCTGAGGTTGTAGGGTTGTTTCCAAATGGCTAAAACAATGTATGGCTTATCACAGTGCCATTGTTTGGATATCCTATAACCAGACTGTTGTGATAAGACTGTTGTGTAGCCATTTTAGTTACAGCTCCATGCACTTTATTTTAGCATACCAGGCCTGCCGAAGTGCACTTTAACCTAGATATATTTTATTCAGCTTTGTTTATTATTCTTACAATAGCCACTTTTGCGGTCTTGTTTTATTTATTTCTATCTAGCTGTTTTTGCTTAGGCCAGCACTATGCTAAGACATTCTTGTTCACTCTGTGCTTCTTTCAAGGCTGCAGTAAGATAGGTTGCAGGTGAACGTGATAAAAGTTTTGTCTCTGACATTCATAGAAAAACACACATCCTTACGAAGGGACATTTTCTCAGAACATCAGATGTTTTATTATAAAACCAATTCCTTGTCCCTTTAACATGAAAGGGAGATTCAAGCCAGAGAACCACGACTGTATGCTGATTGCTGAATTCTTCGCTACAGCTGTTTATGCAGACTTCTGGCCTTTGCTCAGGTATGGAGGATGATGTCTTCCCAGGGGAACCTGTAGGGCAGAATTAGAGCTTAACATGCGTTGCTCTATTATAGCCTAGGTAGGAATTAGTCTATTGACGCTAGTGACAACATGGTAGCATTATTTCTATGCTTCACTCTCCTTGTCACAATTTTAATCTTGTCATGCCGTATCATTCTGGTTATTGCAGTACATGCTTTGCTATCTAAGATGCAGTCGCTTCATTAAAACCTTATTGAAACATATACTCCTGTTTGTCATTGTGTATGTGAGACTAATGTAACTGAGAGAAACGGATGAGAGCTGAGTGACCACGGTTTCCCTGAGAAATCAATTATGTCATGCGCTCGGATGCCCAATCATCCCTGCTCTTGGGTAGAGATGAGGCACTGCTAGTTAGCCGGAGCAAAACCCGGATTGGGGCGACAGCCGTCATCTGTATTGGGTAAGACTCCGTTTCCCACACCGCATGCGATTCAGCCTCTCAAAATCCAGTAGTCTCATTAGAATAATGAGAGTCTACGCGACATGGCACCGCCACCATTTGGTCAGGCTCTAATTTTTGGGTCCTCCTGAGTATCTCTGTCTCACTATATATAAAGACACCTCAGTACTATATACAGAGATGTCCGTGGTATTGAGGATTTCCTCCTCAGCTAAGTAGGGAACACCTGTCTGAAGCTAGAGGTTATTCAAGCTTGAACTCTAAAAGGAAAATCCCCGTTTGGTGTGCCTTCTCTGAAAAATTTATTTATTATGGGGAATCCACAACAGGTAGCAATTGCAGTCAATATGAGACAACCCCTTGCTGCACATTTATTGGCACATAGCTTAACGGCCCAGGGGGTCCAGTCACATTTGTGGTGGACACACATGCAGCTTACAGAACAGAAATTTTCTATTCTTGGGTTCCATTTCAAGCAGTTGATGGGAACACAAATACATTTCATCACTATACACCTGCAAACGTACCTGGACAATACAGGCCATATGCATATTTAGAAATACCACTATCTTATCAAGAACATAATTGGCTTGATGGCACCCTACCGCACACAATTTTACCAATTAGGTTAGGTCCTCTAAGTGCCTAACATGCCATAGAACTCTGGGACCTCATCACATCACACTCACCTGACATCGTCTTCCTCAGGGAAACCTGGACGAACCACTCATCTGAGCCCGACATAGCCACAGCCACCCCTGATGGGTACAAACTCCAATGCAAAGACCGCCTAAACAAACCAGGAGATGGCATCGCCATCCTGCACAAAGACACCATTAAGTTCACCACCAACACACACAACACCCTAGACAGCCCAGAACACATGCACTTCCTAATCCACATAAACAACAATGCCACCCTCAGAGGTACACTCATATAAAGACCCCCAGGGACACGCCCCCCTTCTGTGACACCATCGCTGACACCATCAGCCCTCACGCCCTCACCTCCACAGACTACATCCTCCTCAGTGATTTCAACTTTCACCTGGAGAACCCACAAGACCACAACTCCTCATCCCTTCTAGACAACCTCAGACTCAAACAACTGGTCACAGCATCCACCCACTCAGCATGACACACACTAGACGCAATCTTCACTTCGAGCCAACACATAACCTACACCCACACCACCGAACTCCACTGGACCGACCACCACTACGTCCACTTCTCCTTCGCCAAACCCCCCACACACCACCACAACACACCACGCCCTACTGCATGTGGGACAAGATCCCCACAGAACACCTGAACTCCCATCTGGCACAGAACCCCCCCCACACCAACGACCCTAACACTGCTGCCCACAACCTCGTAAAATGGATCACTACCTGCGCAGACTCACTCGCCCCCCTCAGAAAAAACATCACCACCCGCAACATCAAGAACGCCCCATGGTTCACCACTGTACTCCAAGCGCAAGTGCTGCAAAGCAGAGAAAGCCTGGCAACAGGAACCCACAACCACCAACCTCTCCACCCTCAAAACCTCCATTCGCAATCACCATCAACTCATACGCACCACCAAAAGAGCATTCTACAAGGAACGCATAGACAGTAACTCCCACAACAGCAAATAACTCTTTACCATCATCAAAGAGCTCTCCAAACCCAAATCCAGCAACTTAGACCCCACGCACACACAACTCCTCTGCGACTCCCCCTCAAACCATTTCCACTGCAAAATCCTAGACATACACAACAGTTTCAAACCACACACACCCCCCACCCATTGAACACAGACCCCCCCACACCCTCCCCAACCTACTAACCACCTGGGCCCCAACCACAGATGAAGAAACTGAAAAAACAATGAACTCCATCCACTCTGGATCCCCCTCTAACCACTGCCTCCATCGCATTTACAACAAAGCCAGCCCAACCATCGCCCCCAAGCTTCTAGACATAATCAACAGCTCATTCGACACCGCCACCTTCCCAGACCTCTGGAAGCACGCAGAAGTCACCGCACTCCTAAAAAAGCCCAAAGCTGACCCGGACAACCTCTCCAACTACCACCCCATCACTCTCATCCCTTTCCCTGCCAAGGTCGCTGAGAAACTAGTGAACACACGCCTATCCCACTTCCTTGAGGAAAACAACATACTTGACCCCTCCCAGTCTGGGTTCCGCAAGAACCACAGCACGGAAACCGCTCTCATCGTATGTACTGACGATACCAGAACCAGAGTCGACAAGGGCGAAACCGTCGCACTCATCCTCCTGGACCTCTCCACGGCCTTTGACACTGTCTGCCACCATACACTCCACACACACCTCCACAACACAGGGATTTGACACAAAGCCCTAGACTGGCTCAGCTCCTTCCTCACCGATAGAACCCAAAAAGTCCTCCTCCCTCCCTTCCACTCCACTGCCACCAAAATCATCTGCGGAGTTCCCCAAGGGTCTTCCCTCAGCCCCACCCTTTTCAACATTTACATGACCCTGCTCGCCAACATCCTCCGACCACACGGAATCACCATCTTCCCCTACGCAGACGACACCCAACTCATCATCTCCCTCACCCACAACCCTACTACCGCCAAAACCAACCTCCACGCTGCACTCCTTGACACCGCCACTTGGATGACAGCAAACCACCTCAAGCTCAACTCCAACAAAACCGAAATAATCATATTCGGCCCCAACAAAACCATATGGGACGACTCCTGGTGGCCCACCGCCCTAGGCCCAGCACCCACCCTCGCAAACCACGCACGCAACCTTGGCATCATCCTTGACCCCTCCCTCTCCATGACCCACCAAATCAACGCTGTCACCTCTTCCTGTTTCAACACACTCTGCACGCTGAAAAAAACCTTCAAATGGATTCCCATAGAGACCAGAAAGACCGTCACCCACGCACTCATCAGCAGCAGGCTAGACTACGGAAACGCCCTCTACGCCGGCACCACACTCAAACGCAAACTCCAGAGAATCCAGAACACAGTCGCACGCCTCATCCTGGACCTCCCTCGCCATGAACACATCTCATCACACCCGAAATCCCTTCACTGGCTCCCCTTCGACAAGAGGATCACCTTCAAAATCCTCATCCACGCGCACAAATCCCTCCACAACACTGGCCCAACCTAGCTCAACGAAAGAGTGAACTTCCACACTCCCAACCGCCACCTCCGATCTGCCGACCTCGCACTCGCCACAGTCTCCTGCATCCAACGCGCCACCACAGGAGGCAGATCCTTCTCCTACCTCGCCCCCAAGGCTTGGAACTCCCTCCCCACCAACTTCCACAAGACCCAAGACCTCCTGCTTTTCAGAAAGAACCTCAAGACATGGCTGTTGGAACAGTGACCCTCCTTCCCCATCCCCCCAGCGCCTTGAGACCCTCACGGGTGAGTAGCGCGCTCTATAAATTAAGTAATGATGGTCCTAACTGGCCTTTATTGGCCACTTATACACCTCACCCCGCTGCAGCAATGAAGTCCGTCACTTGTATACTGAGCTGACGGCAATATACAGCCGATTAGTACAGTTTGTAATGCAAACATTAAATACAAATCCAGCACGTGCTGCACCAGCGCAACCACATGCAGTAACGGCAGGTATTAATCCTGCGACTGTACATTCGATTATGGGTAAAGTACCCGCCAAATTAGAAGAAATTCAGTTTTGGTTAGCTCAAAAAATAAGAGCACTGGAAGCAGTATTTCCCCATACGGGACGGCAGGATAATCACAGAATATTAACAATGTGCTTGCCGTTTGGGATGGTTCCCACAATAGATAATTGAAATACATGGGGCACAGTATTTTCCACGCTCTATACTACTGCACACGGTACACCGACACTTGCCAATTTACCGGAAGTGTTGAAACAAATTCAAGATGAATATGGTGCTGCCCCGGCCCTAGATCTGGGGATG
Organism: Pleurodeles waltl; assembly: GCF_031143425.1. NCBI lineage: Eukaryota > Metazoa > Chordata > Amphibia > Caudata > Salamandridae > Pleurodeles > Pleurodeles waltl. The sequence continues at coordinate 874,470,848 of NC_090450.1, forward strand.
CAATTAGTGGGCAATTTTGCCACAGTATCCTCAATTATGTTAAATAACCTTGAAGGAGAAGCGGTCGCATTAGCGGTGCAAATGGAGCTCTGGGATGTTCAGAATGCGAGTGGCCTAAGTTTATCGCAGAGACCTACTCTAGTATTGGTCGAGATAGTCTGGGGGCCAGACCACCAAAACCACAGTTCCAGAGTAAATCTAATAAAGATTTTACCAAGCAAGCTCCAGAGGGTAATAAGAAATGCTGGGATAAAAAACAACAAACTCCTAAAAAAGAAAGGGAAAAATCTCCAAGCACTGAGACCCCTCAGAATAGATATAATCTCAGAAATAGAGATCATATAAAAACGCCTGCCAGATATCAATATACTGATATGTTCCAATCTCGGTCCTTTCAGGACTTATCCGAAAAAAGGCAGTTAGAGAGGTCAGAGTGAAGAACAGAGTACGTGAAACCGAGACAGGAATCACAAAGCTCAACAGAGGTTTCTGTTAAAAAGGAAGAGAAACCTCCTCAACAAAAACCCCAATTTAAAAAGAAAAAGGTGGCAGCAGTTGTGGTTGGACATGCCACTCAAGAAGAGGGTCCTCTTGAAGAACGGGAAGTGGGCACTAGCGCTGCTAGACTGAGTGGCAAAGTCACAATAGTTCGCGGGAATCTTCTAGACCATCTGGAGATGAAAGCAACTGATGACTTCCAACAAGTAGAAACTGCGGACATGTGTGTCTCCATGCCTGACATGGTGTACAAAGTAACATTACAGTTAGAAGGAGACATTGAACACACAATAGACGTAATCTTTTGGGATTGCATGGTAAATATATATGATATTTTGTTGGCCGAACAAGATTGGCTGCCTGAATTTGTCTGTACATGCCCATACGGGGAAGATGTTATTAAACCTTCTTTTTCACCCCTTGTACTGAGGAACTCGCAGAATCCTATGCCATCAATTGGGCATTGGCGCAGGCACCCGCGTTATATTGCAACCAAGTTGGGACAAAGAATCCCCCTACCATGTAATTCCGATTAAAAACCATCCCCAACCTCAATATCCAGTAAAACATGCTGCTAAAGCACCAGTGAGAGAAATTCTCACACAACTGGCATACCAGGGCGTAATTGAACCCTGCGATTCCCCAATGAATAATCCTCTATTCCCAGTAGCTAAACCGGACCATTCAGACAGAATAGTCTTAGACTACAGACACTTAAACAGTCATACACGTACCTATGCTATACAAACCTCACGTAGCACAGCACTTATGAACAACATAGTGCACAAAAAATACAAAACAACACTAGATATTTCCAATGGGTTCTTCTGCCAAAATATAGTGCCTGAGAGTAGAGACTTAACAAGTTTCAGTGCACTAGGCTCCCAGAAGAAATTCTCTTGTTTACCCCACGGATACAAGAACAGTCCAGGACTGTTTGTGGCTCGTGTGACTCTTGCACAACATTGACCCTGAAGCATTGTCCTATGTAGATGATATCCATCTCACAGATGATGAATTGATGCAACATTTAAGACAGGTAGCCCACATTGTTGTGGGATTTGCTGAATTTGGCTACAAATTCGATTAAAAAAAAACTAAAATAGCCTTCCTCAGCATCCTGTTTTTGGAATATGAACTATTGAGTGAAGGAAAGAGCCTAGCGCCACAATTCTTGCAAAAATGTGCACAATTACAACCTCCAAATACCATTAAAGAACTCCAATCTTTATGGGTTTCCTATATTTTGGCAGAACTTACATTCCTGATTATGCATCACGCATTAAACCTTTATATGACTTAATAGGTCCAGACTTTTCAAGTACATTTTGGACAGTCAAATATACACGCATTCTCAGAGACATGCTCGCAGCACAACATTTACACACAAGAGACAACAAAACACTTTTGGTCATCAGGGTAATTGCTGGTGCCATTGGTTTCATCTATGTAACTTTCAATGAGGGTGAGACAGTCCCAATTGCATACAAATCACTTTTCTACTCAGCAGCAGAACAACGCTTTGCTCCCACTGAGAAAATTCTCACTGCTGTATAGATGGCTGTCATTGATGAAAGACCTCTGGCCGAAGGCAAATGCATTATTGTTGTTTCTTCGATCCCAGCCCTTAGGCTGTCACCAAAGCCAGCATTCCAAATGCGAAAGCATTACATCCACGTTGGATACAATGGACCACATCTTTGACAGCCACTGACGTAGATTACATATTTGACACAAAATTACAAACTGAAGAATTTTTGCAGTATGAACTAGAGTACCCAGTTCCTGCAAACACACTACCTATTGATCAGTATCAAAGTCATGTACACTGATGGCTCAGTACAACCTGCAATTGGCACAACGCATTAATTCTCCGCTGCTTGCGCAGTCGTCAGAGGCTATATGGAGGTCAATAAAGTTTTTCCCCAACACACATTTACGCAAACCTTAAGGGATTGCACACCACAACTAGCAGAGCTAAATGCTCTAGTGATGGCACTGGAACAAACGGATCCTGCACAGCTAACACTGATAGTTTGTGATTCGTTCTACTGTGTCCAGTCCTTTAATGAATACCTGCATTACTGGCGCCAGAATGGGTTCAGAGATTCTAAAAGCAACACCATTAAACACAGACTTCTGTGGGGGAAAGTAGCTGATCTGAAGGACATGCTACCAAATGTCCATGTTGTACACACTTGGACACCAGCGTGTTGGAATACACGTTGCTGGAAACACATTGGCTGATGAAGCCGCAAAGTCAGCAGTGGCTACGGCCACTGTTGCTGCAGTAACCTGCTTAGGTGCGAAACTGGATGATGGCATATAGGCTGCAGTGAAAGCTACGGCTGAAGGTATGCCCTATCCTAAAGCACTTCCTGCCAAATATTCCTACTGAATGGGAGGCTGCCTAAACGCTGAGGTTAAGATACCAGGCGTAGCGATTCGAGAAATTCCCAACAAAGACATAAGACCAGAGTTGATTAAAGCAGCGCATGAGGGGGCATCATCTGCCCATGCTGGTGTGGTAGCTACAATATCAGTATTACCACCTTGTTTTTGGTGGCCAGGCCTATACAATGAGGCCAAGTAGTATGTCCTTTGTTGTGACATCTGCCAACAAATTAAAGTTTCCACTGCTAAGCGCCCACCGTAGACACTCCTCCTTATTTCAAACAAACCATTACAATGTGTGTACTTGGACCATTGTGGTCCCCTAACAGCGGACAGTGCATACAAATACATCTTAGTCGGTGTTGATTCATGCTCCAGATTTCTATGGGCGTGGCCACAATGCTCGGCTGACTCTCAGACTATTATTAAAGATTTGCATGTCTTTATCGGTACATATGCAGTTGCGGCTTTCCACTCGGACCAGGGCCCTGCTTTCGCCTCAAGGGCATTCAGGGACGCCATGGCTTAATTGGGGGTCCAACTCCAGTACTTGTCTCCATTTCATCCCGAGGGAAATAGTGTTGTGGAATGCTTAAACCATGACTTAAAGCAGTCCTTAACAGCCAGAGTGTTAGGTACGGGTCGTACTTGACTTAATCACCTGGGTGACATCCAGAGAGCACTTAACAATCTGCCTAAAAGGTCCCTAGGGGGTCGTACTTTATATGAGTGTCTGTTCGGAGCTCAAATGTATGTTCTAGATCTTGATGGTCCTGGCGTGGAGGTGGCAGAAACACCCTTTGACATAAATGAACATGTCACTGTCTTACAGGAATTGAAAAAGTTCTGTGATGACAACGCTTCTGCCAGTGCTGACTCCACAGGAATTAAGGATGTACCTGTAACGCCTACAGGCTGGATTCCTAAAGTTGGGGATCAGCACGTGAAAAGGTTGCTGTGAAAAAAGAGTTTGGTCCTTCTGATCGTGCACCAGTCCCTGTCTTGGGAATACACAATACCAGAACTGTCATTCTATCACCGTTGGCTGGTGCAAAAGAAATTTGCTTTGTATCTATCGACAATGGCAAGTTACACCATGTGGCCGATCCTGCACAGCCGACCAAAAGGAGCAGCCAGTAGTTCCCGAAACCCTTTCACTACTGGTCAAGACGTTCCTCTACAAGTTGTAAGCAGCAGCACTGACACCTTTCTGAGCTTGGGGAGGGAGGAAAATGATCTCTTGCATTAGTTCCACTGACATCAAACAATACAGAAATAACTGATCAATTTGACACAACTTCAACACAGACAGATGGCGTCATTTATTTTGAACCACCCACGGAAACACCCACTCCACCTACAAACACGGCTGCAGATTTTGCACAAACTGCTTCTGGATACTTTGCCAACATGAACGACAACGTTTCGGACTCATTCACCTCTTTGACACCTGAATTGTCAAAAAAAAATACGCTGATAAATTGGCTTAAAGCAACTTACTTTATTCTTCCATGGAACTATCTGTGGCTTTCCTTGACTGTACTGGCTTTCCTGCTTTGGATTGGGTTTGTCATAACATTCTTTTTATTAATACATGGTCATTTACTTCCTGAAAAATCAACAGCTGAACTGGTGGATGAGGTCCTAAAACCACATTTTTGTTCTCACAAAGTCTGCAGAGACTTGTCCTTTGTAAACATTTCCGCTATACCAATTCCTGATGGGATTGTTTGGGATAAAGTAACATTTGATATATACAGCCCCACAGAGGTCATTCAAATACCATATGTTTTTAAACTTTCTATGAATGATATAATAATACCCGGAGTTGTTTCTGATGATTGGGATGTTAGAACAGTTGATTCTATGATGCCTGAATTGCAGTATTATACTGTATTTGAAAACGAAGATGTTTACCAATTTAAAGAGAATTATGGTGATATGTTTTGTTATAATTATTATGGCCACCATTTCATCCACAGAGCAAGTACCCCAAAGACTGTTTTTGATTACACACAATGGGAACATTGTCCGACTCCACCACAAAAGAGTTCTAAAACATATTCTGAAAAGTTTACATTTTTTTTTGGGCACGATGTTAAAAATGCGGAGTCATATTATTTTAAATTGCCATCAATAGAAAACGCATACTATTGACAAATATGACATTTATTTATTCAGATTCCTTTGATTCCTGGTTTACTATTGAAGGCTATGAATATTGGCTGAAGTCGATTGACTTAAAAAAGCGTGTGGGGAACTAAACATTGGCAAATACAGGGGAAGGAAGCTTTATTTAGAGCATGCCTGATACCTGTTCAAATGATATTTTTTAATGAAACAGTACAACAAACAAGTTGTTTAGGATTAGCAAAGATTAAGAAATTGAACACGCCCAGTATTCCTGCACCTGCAAAATTTAATAAATGGCAAAAGTATATCAATGCAACTGAAGATCAGCTCGATGGATGGGAAGCTTTCCCAAAAAGAAGCTGCTGCCCAGTTAAGGCAAATAGACCAGGAAAATTTACAGAAGGCATTAGCTGTTGTAGATAATGGGATTAATACCCTGTTTGATCGGATATACACCTTAAATAACATAGTTTTTTCTGCTATAGACATTATACAAACAGGTATGTCTTCTTTACACCATGGACAGAGCCAACTAAGGTCCATTATGCAGTTGGGTTAGACACTTCAAACACTGAAGACAGGTCGCGTTCCCTGGCAACATGTTAGCGCAAGGGACGTATTTTCTGCATTTCATTTAATACGACAACAAAAACTAATGGCTAAGAAAGAAGTGACTTATGTCATGCTAAACATCGAAAAATTAGAAAAGTTGCCATTTACTGTGGCTGAAAAACCATCTGCTGAATGGTTAATACACGGAGTCATTAATCTGCCTATTTCCACACTACAATTCACGTCCTGTTTAAAACACATTCCGGTAGGCAGATGTGAAAGGCTGGGAGATAGTTACATCCATGAGGTGTGGGAGCTACCCTTCTCGTACAAATGTCTCAGTGGCGTGAAAGAAGTCTTTCTTAGCAGTAGTGAATGCGAGACTTTTGTCAGCCATTCAATGGTTTGTAAATAGCTGTCCTTGCACGGGTATGTAACGAGTCGGCAACAAACTTGGCTTGTTATATGAAGGGAGTTCCAGTCTCCTTGATTAGACCTACGTTCCAGGTGCTTTCAAATGGCAGCTATTGTTCTCCTCAATGGTGAAGACTGTTGTGGGATGCGAGCCGGAATAGTTTATGTAGTTTTGGTCTCCAAGATTGTTACATGCTGCGGGAATGTACTTTTTCCTCCCACTAGATTAAAAGAGGTAGCTGACACCTGGACCCACATTGCTACTTCTAATGTGAATTTTGACAAGCTGAGCAGACTCAAAGCTTTATTGTTTTAAAATCACGTGGCCCTGACATCTGCACGTGAGACCTACGCACTTCAGGTGGCAAGGCTGTCAGCAGAGATACAGTCCCTTTTAAGTACCAACTTTCCGAGACACTTTGGTGAACTCGTGGGATGAATATTGAATGCGTCCAGTACTGGAATCACAAATTTCTTTAAGGCTGTTCATTTTGGTTTCGTTCACACCTTCTCCTCCATATCTGGTTTATTACCATCAGCCATTCACTCAATATTCTCCAGTATTTTCGGGGGATTTCCGATAACTTTGGCTATAATAGTTGGCATCTTGCTATTGCTACTTTTCATGCGCAATGGTTGTCCTGCTGCAACACGAGGAATGCAAGCGCTCCCACCAGCGCAGCTGTGTCATGATCGCATGATGCAGTATTTTGGAGCAACACTCCTGGAGGAATTGGAATGTGATTGGTCTCTGCCATTTAGACCAGTTTTGCATTATGTGCATGCCATGTTTCGGTGCCTCTGGTGCTCGTTAGAACATGCACTGAATTTTGCCTTTCTACTCAGTTCTTGCTTTCATTGGACGCTGATCTTTTGATGTTCTCACTGAGGGTTCATTAATGGACATGCGTGTTGAGTGTGCAGTTGCTACGGGAAGCATGAGTTGCCCTTCCTGGAGGATGCAGCTCTGAACTCATAACTGAGCACACCACGGAACGCTGCTGCCTTGGCTGAGGCTCAGGCTGTGGAACACGATTGCTCCTTGGTCCTTCTCGGGGTTGCCTTACCAACTGTAACACCTGTCGAAGTGGAAGATTTCCTGTCTATCATTGTCCTGGATTCAAATAGCAACTTTCAAAATAACTTTGACTTTTTATTCTGCCCCTTTTACGCCACATGTTAACATTTTAATTCATCCTTTTATATTTGCTCATGTGTCCTTTTAACTTGTCATTATTAACACGTTTTATATACATATATCAGGTTGAGTTTTAGTAACTTTTATATATACTTAGGCTTTGAACCACCTTCAACCAACAAGGGGAGGGTGTTGAGTAGCCATTTTAGTTACAGCTCCATGGACGTTATTTTAGCATACTAGGCCTGCCGATGTGCACTTTAACCTAGATATATTTTATTCAGCTTCGTTTATGATTCTTACAATAGCCACTTTTGCGGTCTTGTTTTATTAATTTCTATCTAGCTGTTTTTGCTTAGGCCAGCACTATGTTCTTAAACAAGACATTCTTGTTCACTTTGTGCTTCTTTCAAGGCTGCAGTAAGATAGGTTACTGGTGAATGTGGTAAAAGCTTTGTCTCTGGCATTCATAGAAAAACACACATCCTTACGTAGGAACATTTTCTCAGAACATCAGAGGTTTTCTTATAAAAACACTTCCTTGTCCCATTGACGCTAGAGGGAAATTCTGTACGACTGTATGCTGAACGTTTGCTCTACATCTACTTATGCAGATGTCAGGCCTTTGCACAGGTATGGGGGATGATGTTTTCCCAGGGGAACCTGAAATTGCAGAATTAGAGCTTCACAAGCTGTGCTCTATTTTAGCCTAGGTAGGCATTAGTCTATTGACTCTAGTGACAACATGGTAGCGTTATTTCTATGCTTCACTCTCCTGTCACAATTCTAATCTTGTCATGCTGTATCATCTTGGTTATTGCAGTACATGCTTTGCTATCTAAGATGAATTTGCTTAATTAAAACCTTATTGAAACATATACTGCTTCTGTTTGTCATTGTGTATGTGAGACTAATGTATCTGAGAGAAACGGATGAGACCTGAGTGACCACGGTTTCCCTGAGAAATCAATTATGTCATGCGCTCGGCTGCCCAATCATCCCTGCTCTTGGGTAGAGATGAGGCACTGCTAGTTAGCGGGAGCAAAACCCGGATTGGGGCAACAGGCGTCACCTGTAGTGGGTAAGACACAGTCTCCCACACCGCAGGCAATTCTGCTGCTCAAAATCCAGTAGTCTCATTAGAATAATGAGATCCTACGTGACAAGAGCACACCCATAACACAATGTTTACTAACAATATACAACTGTGTGTTTATTTTACTGAACATTTAGTAAAGACACATGCAAAAAAAGACTAGCCAACCTGTAACCTCCTGGTGCAGAAGCATAATCTTACTAACCTATTAGAGCGGTCCGATCCAGAAACCAATGAGTTGTCCATTGATTGGCTTGCTGGACATTACCAGAAAACCATTCACTAAACAACTGTTCTCTGACAATTGGTCAAATGAAAAAAGCATCATCCCAGAAGAATATGGGAATCTCGTCCCGTCTTGTCCATAGTTGACAACTACCTGGTTCTAAACTGAATGAGGAAGACGTCTGTTATGCTTAAGTCACAATCCATGCATGCTTCTTTTATCATCCGTTCAAATGCTTGTGATAGGATTAATAAGCTTCTGTTTTGGCTGAAGTTGTAAAAATGGCAGCTACCTTCTCTTCTACTCTCCTTCTAATCTAATCTAATCTTGATTTATGTAGCACACTGATACCCGGTGGCTTCCCGGGCTCATCCTAACCAGCAGGTCAAGGGGTCCAACCCAACCAGGTGCTGAGCAAGGGAAGATTAGAGAACAAATAGCCATGTTTTAGGAAATTTCCTGAAAACAACTTCAGAGTCCAACTGAGGCAGTTCGAATGGCAGGGAGTTAAAAGGTCTGAGTTTTAAATGATTGAAGGAACTACCACCACATTTGTTTCTACAAATTATGGGTGTCATTGTGAGAGAGGAGGTTGTGGATTTTAGAAATCTGCGAGTGTTATATTGTTCCATAAGGGCACGGCAAACTTGAGGCCCCTTCCTGTGAAAGGCCAAGTGGGTGATGCACAGAGATTTAAATGGGACCAGTTGCTTTATGGGCAGCCAGTGAAGGTTTGCCAAGGCCCTCCTTCTGGACATGTGCCTTGGGATTTTGTAGCTGAAACGGCAGTGGCATTTTGAATGGTTTGTAGCCTTTTCTTGACTTGGCATAGCGTGGGGTTTCAAGGTGAAGGGAATTCCTGTAATCCAGCTGAGAGATAATAAGGGCCTGAATGAAGAGTCTCTGTAACAGAGATGGCAGAAGATCTAACACTTTCATTAGAAGTCTAAGAATACAGAAACATTTTGCACCTAGCATGTTTGCCTATACTTCCATTGTGAGCATGTCAGCTAACCAGATACCCAGTCTTTTTATTTAGTTTTTTGGGCTAGGGTTGGCTCCAAAACATTTTGGCTAGTGGAGTAACTCCCTCTTGGCTTTGTTGTTTCCTAGGAGCATGAATCTTGTCTAGGGAGCACTTGGCCATCCAGTTGGACACCTCCTTAAGATAGGGGACAAGTTGTTTGCAGTTAGAGTCTTGTTCTGGGGCAATACATACAACTAGTTTTGATTCGTCTGCACACTATACTGTAGTCAAGCAAAAAGACCGGACTAACTTTGATAAGGGGCTCATGTAACAATTGAAAAGAGTAGGACTTAATGTGGAGCCCTATGGCACTCCACATTACAGGGACAAGGTGTCAGAAAGACATGTTTGGTCCCACACCTGGAAGGTTCTGCATTGAAGGAAGTATTCCAGCCATTTCAGTGCATTGTCATTTATCTCTAAATCTACAAGCCTTTTGATAAGGGTTGTTTGGTCCAATGTGTAAAAGTCCATTGTCTGGTTCAAGAGGCTGACCACCACACAGCCACCCTGATCAAGAAGTTGTCTGAGGTCTTCAGTTACGGCTAGCAATGCAGACTCAGCACTGTGTTGTGGCCTACATCCTATTTGGGTGTAGTGAAGAATATGTTAGGTTCCAGAAAATTTGAGAAATGTTGGTTAACATGTTTCTCCAGAATTTTGGATACACCTGGCACCAGGGAGATGGGCCTGTAATTTTCCAGACACAAGGGGTCCCGATTTGGTTTCTTCAGAAGGGGTGTTACCACTGTGTGTTCCATTGTAGGGGCACTATTCCAATGCAAAGTTACAGGTTCAAAAGTTCTAGTAGGGTTTGAAAATTAATATCCAGTCTTTCTGCTACGATACGGAGGGGGCTGGATTAAGTGGAGATCGTGCTTTCACTTGGGTAAGTGGTGTCAATAGCTGGTTATGGGTCATCGGGGAAAGGCCAGGAGGCTGCGTTTTTGACAGGTTAGTGAGGGAGTGTCTGCATATTGTTCAATTTCCTTTGTATTGCCTCGGAATGACAAATAAATGTCTACAATTCTTTGCAATGGGCTAATGAGGGTTCTAGTGGTGGGCATTCAGATCTCATCTCCACTAATGATTTAAGAATTAGAAATATTTCCCTAGGTGAGTTTGATGCGTTCTCAATTTTAGTGGAATAGTAGGCTGCTTGGGCAAGCCTAATCTCAGAGTGGTAGAGCCTGATTTCTTCCAGTATTCTAGCCTACTTGATTTGTCATAGTGCCTACTCCATTTCCTTTCTAATTTCTTGCAGTGTTTCTCAAGACCTTTGTTCAGCCTGACAGACACTCTTCATGAGGGGCAAAATGTGGGGGTGCGTGGCCCCTCCACCCTAAAGGACGGGCCGTGCCTGGTAGAGGGTGATAGGAATCAAATAATGATCCAACCAGATGACAGGGATGGTTTGCTGAACCTGAAGGTTGGGTGTATTATCAAAAATCAAATCAATGGTATGTCCTTTCTCAGGGGTGGGGTCCTGGCCCTTTTGCTCAAGTTGTAAACAAATAAGATCTTGAAGGAGGCAATTGGCAGCACCAACTGTGCTGTCCTCTTCAGAGTGACCCAGCACAGAGAAGTTGGTTTTGTTTAGGGCCAAATCCGCAACTGCCTCCGAAAATGTGTTGGGAATATAGGAGGTAGGGTTGTGGGGTCTATAAAGTAGAACTCCAAAAAATATGAAAGTAGGGTTAAGGAGATGGCAAAGGAAATACTTTTTCAGATGTGGAGGGTGGAGGGGGGTCAAGATGCCATGCAGGTTGTCTGAAAGGATAATGATGATGCCTCTGCCTCCTCTATTTACTCGATCTTGCTGGATAATGTGATATCCTAAAGGTAAGGCCAGGACAACATCTGGTTCAGAGACCTTATTGAGCCAGGTTACGATTGTGCAGTATTAGGGAAAATATGTCCATTTTGTGACAAGCCAATGACATACAGTTAATAAGAAAGAGGTACTAATCTTTTCCCTCTTTATTTCTTTGAAAACTAGGGAGAGCAGGCTGAAAGCAAAAGAAGCATGTCTTACAATAAAAGCTGGGAGTTAAGGGATCAAGAGCAAGTGTGCAGCAGTGGTCCACACTGACCTTCAGGTCCTGCAACTGTTCGGCTGAATAAGTGATGCTTTTATTTTACTGGGGGGAACAGGGGTCCTGGCCCCTGGTCCTGGATGGGCACAAACGGGGTCAGACACACTTGCCTTTGGTGCATCCTGGTCATCCTTTTATGGGCATAAAATGCATGAGGAACATCACTGACTGGATGGACAATTGTCTCAAGCTCAACACAGACAAGAAGGAAGTCCTCATCTTTGGGAACAATACCTCACCATGGAATGAAGAATTGTAGCGTGCTGAACTTGGCCCATTATCTGCCCCAACAGACCACACCCACAACCTCTGCATCATCATGGACAGCATGCTAATCATGAAGAAACAGGTAAACACAGTCTCATCCACCTGCTTCATACCCTATGCATGCTCAGCAAGATCTTCAGGTGGCTCCCTGTCAACACCAGAAAGACCGTCATGCAGGCCCTTGTCAAAAGCAGGCTGGATCGTGGGAACTCACTCTATGACAATGCAAAACTCAGCAGCAAGACTCATCATCGACTCCCCTATATAGACCCACATCAGACCTCACCTCAAGAAGCTACACTGGCTCCCAATCCAAAAGAGATGTTAGTTCAAGAGGTTGACCCATGCATATAAAGCCCTACAGAATGAAGGAACAGAATATATCAATATGTGCATGACCTTCCACCAAATGACCAGCCACCTACAATTCTGCTTCCCTTGAAGACATCCCCCCGGGTCTGCTGAGCCAACAGCAGAGGACGATCTTTCTCACACCTGGCTGCCAATGCTTGGAACAATCTTCCCTGCACCTCAAGACTGACACATCACTCCAATAATTCAGGAAAGGACTTGACCTGGCTGTTCGAATGAAGAGATTACCATGAAGCAGCTAGCAACTCCAGTGCCTTGAGACCCACACAGGTGATTTGCAGCGCTTTAAAAATAATTGATTGATTGACTGGTTGATTGACCCTAAAGGTAGGCCCAAAATATTGATATGGTAGGGTGCACTGCACTGAAAAAGTAGGATGTGTGTTTAAGTTTTACATGTTGTGGTAATGAAAAACTCCTAAAGATTTGTTTCACTGTTGTAAGGTGTAGCTCTCCCATTGACTAACACTGGGTTACCTTGTTTCTTTTAGTAAGAGCTAACTTAAGATAGGATGAAGATAAAGATGTGTTGTTTTTTAACTCAAATGAATTGTAACTTTGAATCATCTTCAATGGTGAAGTGGATTTTAGGTTACTATTCTGAAAATACCACTTTTATAGAGCTGTCATTTTCTTATCCCAATCAGCAGTGCCTTTTTGACTCTGCTGTTGGTGTTTTTTTTATTGCTTCCATACAGTGACGCAGGTGGGGTGTGAACGGGATAGGCCATCCTGGCAGGATACCTGGGGAGGGGCTGGACCCAGCCCACTTACACTTCAAAGGGTTTTGTCTACAATACACACAATGGAACCTGACATCAGACCTGCCCTGCTTTTTGTCACCCTAGTCAGTTTGAAACCTTGACCAGGGGAAGTTGAAGAACTCTCCCAATCCCGATGTGAGGGTAGGACAGGGAACCCAGCCACACAAAGGCTGGCACCAGGAAAAAATATTGGACCTCCAGAGCCACTCATCAGAACACTCCTGGACCTGTGGAAGATTCAGAAGAAGGACTGCCCTGCTGCCAGATGACTGCCATGCTGCTTGAAGGACTACCTTGCTGTCTGAAGAAGAAAGATTGGAGCTTCTTCCCCTAACCCAAGGATATCTGTGACTCCAAAGGGTGATTTGGCTGACTTCCTGTTGAAGCTACAGGGACACGGCAAGCTTCAAAAGCCTCCAAGCAAATGCCCAGCTGAGCAGCTGCAACTGGACCCACATGGACCTGCCTGAGCCCTGCTTCAGACCTCTGATTGAGTGAGCCCTGATCCCCTAGAGGTGTTCCCCTGATCCTGAACCCTTGGCTGGCATCAGCGGAAGCGGATGACCTGAACGTGTGACTTTCCCCTAATTCAACATGACCAGATGATAGAGAGTGGCACTTTTGGGCTTTTATGTGCTATTTTTGCCTAAGACTTTAAAACTGAATATCTCTGGTTCTACTGTTTGGATTTTTTACGTTCTGGTAACATTTTATTTGTTAACATTTACTCAGTGTAGGAGTTTTCTTGTGTTTTCACTTTATCAATATTTGTGTGCTTCATAATTACACATTGACTCTAAGTTAAGCCTGACCTCTTTTGTGTCAAACAACCAGAGGGTTAAGCACAAGTTAATGTAGTGACTTTTGTGGTTCACCCTGGTAAGGACTGTGGTTGTTAACTGAATGGGTCTACCACCCCCTCAACCAATAAGGCAATTTTTGTACACACTTACACATATACTCAAGTTTAGGTTATTGGGCCGGAAAAGTTTTCTGCACAGTAACAGACATGTCCCCCTACTCTGACTGCTCAACTGTACTGTTGTCTGGATCCCTAATGCTGATTTTTTAGTCATAGGCGAACAGATATCATGTAAGTCTGCCATGACAAAGGCCTGTCTCATGGATTGTGGTCTTGGACCAGGAGGGGCGCCCAAAGTGCTACCCTTGTAGTGGTGGAAGGTTACTGTCTTCACCTGGAGTAAAGTAGTACAAGTGTGGTGGTGGCTGCATACTGTGTAGTGGTCTGTAGTAGTAAACAGGATCCTTTTACCCTGTCACTGGAATGAGGCCTAAAGGCTCACTCACCTTTTTAAAGTTCTACTTCTGTGTGCTTATCTCACCCCTTGGCCTACATCAGGCAGATGTGGAGTGCTGCACAGCACAGGCGTAGAGACTCTGTGCTCGATATATGTGTTCCTAGGAAGGGTACAGTGCAGGGAGTGAGCAGTACTGTGCACGGCGTGTGTGGGCAATGCATGTACAGACTGTACGTATGCTATAAGGAACATATGACACGAGAGTGGTAGTGCTGTGCAGTGCATGTGTAACAAAAGCATTTGCTGCATGTATGTGTGCTTGTGTGAAGTACAATGTATAAATTGAGGTGTTGTGCAGAATGCACATGCTAAATGTGTGTGCTGGTAGTGTTTTTTTTTTTTGTAAATAGCACACCCTAGTTGAATATAGAAAAGGTTCAGTGCTGAACAGTGCATGCAGACAGTGTCTGTGCTGAAAGCATGTGTACATGTAATCGCACAATGCATAGAGGTACCATTGCTTGACAGTAAGTGTGCTGTGAATGTATACTGAGTAGGTGTACCTGCAATGGTACATTACATGGAAGACCACAGGTTGCACTCTAGGAAGCCCAGGCCTGCGTGGTGAAAACATGAGAGGAATCCCCCTAACCAGATTTGTGTACTGCTGCGAATGTGTGAGCTGAGTGGGACACACACTGGAGGGAAAAAGAAAGAGACTTCCTTTACACTTCACAAGACTGCCCTTTGATTCAGTGCAGTGATAGATCACAACAAAGGGGCCTAGACACATCCCAGGAAATGATATGTGGCTGAAAAGGAAATCATAAAGAGTAGGGCTGGGGATATTGGAGTAACATTTTGATTCACATATCACTGTGGCTACCATTCAGCTGTTAACTCTGGTCTCTCCCATGAATCGTGTTGTAACACAGTCAGCTTCAGAGTCTTGCCTGCTGTGACAGACAGTCTTTCTTGAGGAAAGATGAAAGAACAAAGTGTCCACTTCAAAAGGAGTAAAGCCCCCAATATAAAACTTCAAAGACTCAGACCCTAAATTACATTTTGGTATCTGGAAATGGAATATAAGAAGGGAAGGTTGAGAGCATAAAATGTGTCATCTGCCAGTCAGCCAGACAGCTTTGTGAGAAAAGGAAGCTCTGCAAGACTTCTGCCTGTGAGGAGGACTGGGGACAAAGGCCTGTTATGCTCCCTGCTGATGACACCCAGGTGACGGATTACCTGCCCTGGAACATCAACGCTGCCATGGGCCTGGTGCACCAGCCTGCCTTTTTGCCAAGACCAGTGTGCCCTGTGAGAAAATGATGAGTATTGGAGAGAGCGAAGTCCAGAGGGGTAGTCCTGCAAGAGAATTCCCTGAGCGAGATGTGAGGCTGTGCACCAATCGGATCCTTGCTCTAGGCATTGTTGGCTTGGCAATACCCTTATGCTAGGAAAGGGCCACCAGAAACTGTGCCATGAATTAGTTGATATGCTGACACTCGTAGCTGTCTTGATGCGGGCTCCTGCACCAAGATAGTCTTATCTTGTGTTGTCAAATACAGAGGCAACCAGGAGGGACTTCTGGGAAAGAATTTGTTTTGCTGAGGGATTCCACTGTCCAAAGGAGAAACTGAGGCTTCATTTAGACACTTGAACCTGCACTGTGAAGAAACTGTCCTGAATGACCACTGACTGCTGAGGATGCTGTGGATGATGCCACTCCATCATTGGGCTCTAGTTAGGAGCTGAAGGAAGGTTTCCTGGCCCGCTGGGCAAAGCAGACTTACTGTGTGTTCACAAACTGAGAGTTGCTGTGATAACTGAGAAAAACTCCAGCAGTGCCACTCAGAAGAGAGAACCTGCAACACCGCAGCTGCCACATAGCCTATGAGCAGCCAGATTCCTCTGAGCAAAGCCGGACTCATGGATGCTCGTGGTGAGGGCACCTGCTGCACTGCCGAACTCTGAGACTGTTAGTACAGTTAAGACATGAACTGGGCAATTGAGGCCCCCGGGGGCTCACCACTGACAGTGCTGCAGCACAATAGACACCCTAGGCTAAAATCTAAAGAGCCAAACGGGAGCTGTTGTATAAGACATAATAGAAAGCATTCCCTGGATGTGGTCACCACTGAATGGGGAATAAAGAGGGTAGGACAGGGATTAGCCTGATAACTACTAGTGTCGTGACCTCAAGGAGGATTGTGATGTTGCATTTGTATTTCTTTTTCATATAGAATCAAGTATTTGAGTGGACATTGATTTATTGTTTGTACTGTTTGCACTTTGAGTTAAGAGTTCTGTTCACAGGCCTGTATCTATATCTGACCCTGAGGGAGCCTTGACGCTTGACCACAGCTATCACTGAGAGTGAAGTGCTGAAGGGGTGCTTGGTTCAGTTGCTCTGGATCCATAGTAGGTCAGGCCCTGGGTCATCAGGACTGAAAGGCCTCAATCACCACGATTGGGCCCAGTAGCCCCTGAGTACCCCGTGGCCCTCTGTTGTTACATTGTCTCAAATACCTTGGTTATAAAAAGAGTTGCAATTTTAAATTCTCTTGGTGTTTCCAGTGATAGCTAGTGAATATACAGCCGGGTTGTGGAAAGGGCATTAGTATAAGTAACTGCTATGATTAATCAAGTAAGATCTTTTGGCAATGAATATATTCTCGAGTGTATATCACACCTGGCATTACATGGTGTGAATTAGGTTTGTAGCTACCACTGGCTTAGCAGGTGTAGTAGCATAAGACCCTGTGTACCCTGTTAATGATTGTACTTTACTAGCACAACACCTGTCAAAGAGAATATTTTCATTGAATGCACTAGGGACCATTGCATCCTTGCTACGTTACTGGTGTGCATCTCTAATGCTTAATACAAACCATGTTTGCTTTTCATTGTAAAATACATTCAAACAAACAATCATGAGAAAACCTGGCAGCAATCTGTTTCATAATAGGATCTCAATACAAAAACATTTTCTTAACTGATAGCTCATCGGGAACAAATGGTTATTTTAAGAATAAAGTTCTTGTCTTAGTTTATTCCTCTTGAGGGAATATTTTCCTCTGGGATGTCTGTATACAATGTGGATATGTTTTGCAGTACTGTGCTTTCCGTCTTACAGACTTTAAGAGCCACTTTCTTCTAAATACTTCAATGTGCACTACCTGTGGAACCTTTGCAGCCCAAGATGTTAGAACAAGGTTTTGCACAGATGTCCTGATGTATAATATGTATCATTATACTGAAACATTTACTGTAGGAGGAACGAATATAATAGTCACTTTGTCGAGAAAATTCATGAAAAAATCATGTCGACACAATTTGAACATGCCCTAAGGATTAATGAGTGATTGTGCTCATTAGACCATGCAGCAGAGATCCAAGGTATATGCAAATCTGACCGGCATTCTCAGTGCAATTCTGAATGTGCATTCGAGATTAAAGAACAAGTGTGCAATTACCGAACAATGGGGCTACTCTAAACATGTAGATAAGATTGATATGTGATGGAACCTAGTGGCGCATGTACTAAGGATTACTGAGTGATGGGGCAAATCAGAACATATTGGTGGTTGCTCATGGTGTATCATGAGTCCTCTTGCCACAATGGTACCTACTTCTGCATGTTGAACGTACTGGCATAATGAGGATAAGTTATTGTCATATTACAGTCACTCGTGGTACCATGCTACCCACACACGGCGTAATGCCTGCACAAGCATAATTGTAGCATTTCTTCATATATAGTTAGTCATGGTGGCGCGTACGGGTGTAATGCTTTCCCCTGCATAATAAATATAATATTGGCACTTTTACATTATCATTGCTGCTTTCTGGTTGCTCATCCTGTATAATAGCAGTAACCTTTGATACAGTCGCCCTTTCATCTCTTCACGTATTCAATCATTTATACATACACTCACTCGCTTAATAATTACCCATTCAGCCATTCATCCTTCCATAGATCCACTCATCCTTCCAACCATTGACTCATTCGTATATTCGCCCAGCCATCCATCCACATAACCATACACAGAAGCCCACCAAATCATGAAGAAACATTATTTAAAATAATCAGAACTACTGACTTTGCTATTTCTTGTTGTTTTTGCTGGTGGTCCTGCTGTCAGTTGATTAACACTTAATTACTCCCACTACAAATTTATGTTGTGTTGTGCCAGGTTTCAGTTTTTCTATGAAAAAGGGGGCGGGGAGAAGAGGGAGGAGGGCCATATATACTCTGGAACGCCATAGCACCCCTTAGACTGCACCAAGAAGGACAGAAATTAACGGACAGGTCACTGGTTAGGTCTGCACGCCCATTCACGCTTAGAAATAGACAATGTCGTTGGTTCACATACGAAATTCAAGTTCTTGGCCTGTTTGTGGTGCGCTATGTTACACACCACTCCGTTGACAACAAAAATATAGTGTCATTCCTAAAGCTGAGAGTGTTAAACGTGAACCCGTTTCTGCACTTGGGATTTCTGCCTGTGTCCAGCTCCCTCAGGTCGCAGCCAGGCAAATCTGCATTTTTCCTGTAACTGAGATGTCAGGAATCATTCACCCTAATTAAATTGCTACTGACTTTCAGTCGCATCTTAAGTCAATAGTCACTTTAATGCTATCACAGACAGAGCTCGCTCTCAGCTAAATATGTTTTCTCTTCTGCTTGATTCATTCTGACTACTGACTGATGTTTTTGATGTTGAGAAGAGGGGTAGCCTGGGGGGATGTCACAACAATATGTAAATGTTGGAGATGACAGGAGAGTTCAAATATGTGTTTTTTAGGTTAGAAGTGAAAAGATTTCAGGATTACTAACCGTACTGTTTTCTACTTTACATTTACCGGATGTTTCTAAAGCAATAGAAATATTGAAGAAATAGGGTCTTATTTATAGTTTGCGGGTAATGAGAAATCCTTTGATTCCTCGAAAAAATACTAAAACTGAAATAAACAAACATTTGCAACGCAGTGGGTCTGGGGGTTTGCTCGAGTTAGCGCTATTATCGTTGTAAATTCCTAACTGGACTTTCCTTGCCACATAAATTTAAAATGAAAAGTAAAACAGTTGACATAAGCGAGCCGATTCAAAGCGCCACAGCCGCCATGAGCGTGAAGGAGACACACAAAAGGAAAAAGAAGCTTGCTCGCAGTCAAACGTGTCGGCAAACGTGCAATTATCCATGTAACAGGGTCGGTGTCCAAGGCAGTAAGTAACACAACAGCCCCAAGGAGGGACAAACGTAAACCATTTACGAAGGATAACAAAGGATTTTTGAAAGGCAAGCCCATGAACGAGTGATGGGAGTGAGGTGGGCGTGGTTAAGGGCCCACATATAGTTTACAACAGGTAAAGCGCTTGTGCCCTTGACCTAAAAATTATTCCTGCACCCTGGGAGAAAGTTTGCAGGGCTAAGTTCAGGGATCCTTAGGTCCAGATTCAAGCAGGCCTAGCGCCTCCTTGAGCCACATTAGAGTCATTTGTTTTACACTAATGTGCCCCAACAACGCCAAAATCGCTGTGCCAAATTTATAGAGTGGCGCAATGCATGCATTGCACCACTTTGTAACCCCTTCCGCCACATTATGCCTGTGCCATGCATAATTTATGCAAGAGGGGCATTCCCTCATTGGGGGGGGGGGGGGAAATGGCCCAAAGAAATCGAAAAGATTTCTTTGCGTAATTTTTTTCGCCGTTTTTTAATGCCTGCTCAGAGCAGGCATTAACCCAATAAGTGCGGGCGTCGGCCACTGGCTGATGCCTGCACTACCTCCCTGGTGTGGATCACGACCAGTGGCCGACACCAGGGAGGGGCTTAGAAAATCCTCGGGTGCCTTGCACCGGAGGATTTCTTTTTTTTCACTCCCCAGGAGACACAGAAGCTTTTCCGTGTCTCCCCCCACCCAACTCCGGCATGCTAACGTCATATTGTTGTTTTCCCCATCGGAGCAGGAAGCAGCTGTAAGGCCGCTTCCTGCTCCAATGAGGAAAACGGCCCCAAACGGCCTTCCCCACGTTTGGAAAGGCCTCATATGAAAGGGGAGACTCTCCTCTTTCATACGAGGCCTTCCTGAACGCGTTTCCTGGCCCTCATAGACACCAGGAATTTCACTTGGGAGGGTCGGCCCCCTTGGAAAATGGGCCAGCCCCCCCCCGGGTCATATTTTTTTAATAATGAGGTAGGTGTCAAGTCAAATCTCTTTATTCGGTCTAAATTTAGGCCATTATAGCACAAACATACATCAATACTTACATAAAAAACTCACAATAAATACTGTAAAATCTTTATGCTTACTTAAAAAACATTCAGTAGCGTTTATGGTCAAGCTCCAGTTATAGGCTGTTCAAATTCCAAACATAGCTGTTTAAAGTGCAGTGTGCTTTTAGCCATTAGTGCAAAAAGGGTGGAAGCACATTATAGGACCAATTCCACTCGTATAAATAAAATTCAACCACCAACAGTCTAAAGTGCAACGATGGTAATGTACAAAAAGTAGCTGGATTAATAGTTAATTACCATATCTTAACCAATAACCCAAATAATCTTAATTCTTAAAAAACAAATACATTTCAGTAAAATAAATTCATCTCTAGAACCTTCGGCTAAAACGTAAGGGGAGTAGCTGTTCAAGATCATGGCCGACTGGGGTTTCCCGATATTCTAGATACAAAGCTCAACATTTAAACATTTCGGGAGCTATCATTGTGATAACACTATCTGGCCAAAAGCCTACACTAAAATCAATGTCAGGTCCAGATTTAGGTTAATACATGGATTTGGCAAATACGAAAGAGACAAAGCATTGCGCAGATTATCAGTTGTCACTCTTAGTATTAGTTCTTTACCCAAGTCAAACTCTAGGATCTGACAGTAAAATAGCCCTGCGACGAACAGCCCATGCTGCTGTCAGATATTTAGTTACAGCACTTACTACCAAAGTGGACGAATCGTACTTACAAATTCTGTAGGCATTAGCACGTTCATATAGTAACAGGGCTTTACACAGTGGGATAATCCATCTATCCCTAGGGCTCTTATAAAGAGGACAGAAAAACAAAACATGTTCAATTGACTCCACACTTGGGTTGCAGGATATGCACTTATTGGCCTCAAGGCTATTCTTTGACCATCGGGCAGTAAAGCTATTAACTGGTAGAGTTCCATATCTAAACTGGAGTAGTAGGACGCGAGCTTGTGAAGGTATTGGGAGGTCAAGGAATAGCTCAGGCCTTGGTTCTTGCTTGACAAGCAGAAACTCAGATGTCAATCGACCCATGCCATTACTATAGAGGATCTCCTCATTAGCCTTTGCCCAGTATCTCTGTTTAATTAATATGGTGGTATTTGTTGGGATCAGCTCGGGTCTCTCCCAGAAGAGGGGGAGACCCAGTTTGTCCCAGGCCAATTTCATCTCCCTCAACCAACTGACCCTTTTCCAACTCCCCTGGATCTTTAAAAGATCTTTAATTGGCTCTCGGAAGGGTTCCAGTTCTTCCGTTTTCCATAAACGGATCCAGTACAGAAGGGGTCTCAAACCAGCTGCGTCTATGATACTATTCATTCCAAGTCTGAGGGGAATCATCAGTGTGCCCTTGTCCATCCTGGTTACGTATCTAAAAAAATTATTTTCTTTAGTCTGAAGAACTTCCAGCTGTCTTTGTGAGCCCCATAGTTCTGCCCCATATAATGCAGCACTTCAAATTAGAATTTTGTATATTTCGGAGATGGGGTTCAGAGGGGGGCTAGCTACAATTCTCGCTTTGCGTCCTAAAGCCCCATCTCTTTGACATATTATATGTGCACCCCTTCTAACAGCTGCATCCCAACTGCCCGAATCCATTAACCTAACCCCTAGATAGTCATACTCAGTGACCCTTTCTAAAGGAATAGAATTCATTAGAATATTCGTTTTTGTTTTGGTTTTCCTTGAATTACAAATCATAAACTTGGTTTTTTTGACATTGACTTCCAACCCGAAATCTCTGCAAAACGGGCTAAATTGGTCTACCAAGTTTTGCAGTCCCATAGATGTTTTAGATAATAAGATGGTGTCGTCTGCATAAAGCAGCCCTGGTATTTTCTTGCCTGCTATCTTAGGCACATCGTTCTGACAATTGAATAAATAGTCGATGCAATTGTTAATATATAGAAGAAACAGAGTAGGGGCTAGAACGCAACCTTGCCTTACACCTCTTTCTATGGCTACTGGATCAGTTAATTCGCCGTCCTTTCCACTCCTGATTTGGGCAAAGGTATTTTCATGGAGTCGGACAATGAGGCTTAGAAGACCTTTGGGAACACCCATGTTAGCTAATGCCGACCAATGTTTGTTCCTGGGTACCAAGTCGAAGGCCGCTCTAAGGTTGACAAAAGCCACATATAAGTTCCCACCTCCAACATCCGCAGTCTTCCATTTGGTTACTAGGAACCTCAGGACCTGATCTATCGTGCAGACTGTTGGTCTGAACCCTGCCTGTAGATCAGAGATGGCCCCATTCTCTGCAATCCATTCATCTAGATGGAATAAAATCTGTTTGGCAAAAGGTTTTTGAATGTTATCAAGCAGACTTATTGGACGGTAGTTAGAGGGGTCGCAGGGACTGCCTTTTTTGAAAAGAGGGACTATCTCGGCTCCCTTCCATGTCCGAGGTATCGATGCTCCTGCAGCAACTGTATTGCAGACTATATTCAAATAAGGGGCCCAAATATCTGGATTCGATTTGTAAAGGTCACCAGGGATTTTGTCAAGACCAGGGGCCTTCCCCCACTTCAGAGAAAAAATGGCTGCCCTAGTTTCAGATACAGTAAATATAATTGGCGGTGCATCAGGAATCCTGTTATCCACCAATTCCCAGGGATGTGTTACGTCATCCCCTTTATAAAGTGATCCGAAGTGTTTTACCCATATTGCAGGGAGGATCTAAGTGCCAGGCAAAGGTCGGGAATCACCATTGTCATTGGAAATCAATTTCCAGAGCTCAGAGGCTTCATTTGCCCTTGCAGTTTCCAGGAGAGTGGCCCACCTTGTTTCTTCCCAGCTTCTGCGGGCCTTGATTAGTTCCTGTCTATAGCCCTTTCTTGAGAGCCTTATAGGCTCTCTAATCCCCCTTCTCAGATCCCTCAATAACTTAGACTTGGCTTCCCTACATGAATGATTATACCACCTCTCAGTGTGCCTATTTCTTAATTTGCCAACTGGCTCTTTAGTGAAGTGTTTTTTTAAAGAGTCAAATAATGCCAGATGTGCTGTCAAAAGGTAGGTGTCCCCTGGGGGGGCGCGATCACGCTCAATCGCGCCCCCGGGGTTAATTTAAAAAAAAAAAAAAAAGAAAATAAAGAATTTGACAGGGGGTTGCTCGTGGGCAGGGCGACCCCCTGTGAGGGCAATACTTTTTTTAGTAGTTGTAGGGTTTCCCTGGGTGCCATTTTGGCCCCCAAGGAAACCATACAACTACTAAAAAAATATAGATCTATGTATAGATATACCTATCTACATGGATATATCCATAGATAGATCTATCTATGTAGAGATTGATAGATACATATAAATCACTTTTTGTCAATGCATGTGTGGTTTCTCTGGGGGCTGCGATCGGCCC
The DNA here is from genome assembly GCF_031143425.1 of Pleurodeles waltl. NCBI lineage: Eukaryota > Metazoa > Chordata > Amphibia > Caudata > Salamandridae > Pleurodeles > Pleurodeles waltl. Next base: position 874,494,703 of record NC_090450.1, read on the forward strand.
CCAGGAAAACCAGACCCACATATAAAAGTGCTATATATATATATATATATATATATATATATATATATCTCAAAAAACGAAAAGCCCAGGCACCAGTCCATGTTAATATCAAAGCATTTAATACCATTTCTGAGCAGCAAGACAAAAAATCCTGACGCGTTTCGGCAACAGCATGCCTTGTTCACAGGTAAGTAAGAGCAGGTGTGAGTGAGCCAGTGCTTTTTAAATACACAGTCATGTGACTTCAATAACCAAACTCCAACTCCCATAATGCACAGTTCCATATAAATAACTTCCTGAACTGGAGCGCTTAATTTCCATATAGCTGCAATAGCGTCACAGGCACTTCAGTTCACCATATAAATGTTCTTGTGTGCATTAGGTATCCATTACTTGATAGTCCACTTGCTTTTACAGTTGCTGCCCAGCATGATAACAGCTATACAAGGAATACATGAAAAGTAAGAGGAGAGGCACTCTGTCTCCCTCCTATCCCTTGCTCACCTCCATCACAATATATTTCTCGGATAAATGCCTTGTTTGCATGAAGGAGAGCGGGTCGGACCCCTTCCATTTTGGCCCCCAAGGAAACCATACAACTAAAAAAAAAATATAGATCTATGTATAGATATATCTATCTACATGGATATATCCATAGATAGATCTATCTATATAGAGATCGATATATATATATATATATATATATATATATATATATATATATATATATATATATATATGTATATATTATATATATGTATATATATATATATATATATATATATACATATAAATCACTTTTTGTCAATGCATGTGTGGTTTCCCTGGGGGCTGCGATCGGCCCCCACGAAAACCAGACCGACATATAAAAGTGCTATATATATATATATATATGTATATATATATATCATATATATGTAAATATATATATATTTGCCACCAGTTGTCTTGCAGTTGCAGCTTGCGTCTTCAAAGCAATGCACATACTTCAACTGACGCATTTCAACTGTAGCTTTTAAGCAGCAATAAAAAAAGTCAAGTAAGTCTTGTGAGTATGTTTCTGCTACAAAAGGATCAGTCTTTTGTCTAGTGCCAGTTTTAGTTCCATAAAGAAGCACCAAAGGTTTATATGCCTCTGCAAAGAGCAAATCTGTATTTTATGTACATAGCTGAGTACATTAGTAAATTCAGCCATTTCCTGCGCTATAATACAAATGAAATGTATGTGCGGGATGGGGGGCGGCTATGGAGAGATGAAAGGCACTTTTGCTGGATAGTAATGAGGGAATCGGAGGAGGAGGACATGGGAGTGGGAGCACCAATAATGATTGTTGGACTGGGCGCAGGAGGTGCTAAAGACTATGACGAATGGTATGTTACAAGGTGTTTTTTGAGTGTCTTGAAAGAACGTGCTGATTGAGGGACGAAGCGCAGGTAAGGTGGCCTCTACTGTTGCACGTATCACACACACACCAGCAATTTTGTGACTGTCTACGTAGGCTAGTGTTTTAGAGCAAAAGTTTAGCTAATAGCAGAGATGGCATCTTGATTGATGACTGCTGCTGACGCCGTCACTCGGGTTATAGAGGACAGCTCTGACATAGGATCAGAGACTGAGACAGCAGATACTGAGACAGCAGCTGAGGGATAGGACAATGGCACAGACTCTGGGAGTAAATTTTCAGTCGGAGAAGTCCCATTGGATAACTCTTCTTCCAGTAAATTCTGAGGGTTGTGATGAGGACAGTCCTGCTGTCCCTTTGGAAGCACAGTCTGTGCAACGGGGCAATAGTGGGTTGGCCCAACCCAGAGAGCAGGTAAACGCGACAGCAAGCACAGAGAGAGAGTGCTCTCTTGGGAGCTCCCCGATTTAGTTCAGCTCCAAATTCCACCGCCCAAACCATATTATGGAGGCATCAGAATTATCCATCACAAAACAAACTGGTTTTAAAAGGTAGGCACCTGGGTTTTTGGTCCTGGGTTCGGTGGCCATATAGGGAAACATACTAAACCCAAACATTTCTGGAAACTAGACATCCGGGAGAGTCCCCAGAGGTGTGACTTGTGCGGATTCCCCAAAGTTTTCGTACCCAGAATACCCTGCAAAGCTGAAATGATGAATAAAAACTCAATTTTACATGCATTTCTTTCACACAAACTACAGGAATGTGCTGGGATCCGCAAAATTCCCACCACCCAATGATTCCTCACCTGTCCTGATAAAAACACTACCCCACATGAGTGCCTATACCTAGTGCCTCCTTCAGGAATGCATCACCCCAGAGTCAACAGTTGCCTCATGTAAGGACCAACATTGACTGTTCAATCAATCAATCAATCATAGTATTTATAAAGCGTGCTATGTACCCGTTAGGGTTTCGAGGCGCTGAGGTGGGGGGGGGGGGTGGAGAGGCTGTTTAGCGGTCGAAGAGCCAGGTCTTGAGGAGCCTTCTGAATGTGAGGAGGTCCTGGGTCTGGCGTAGCGGAGTGGGGAGAGAGTTCCAGGTTTTGGCGGCGAGGAAAGAGAAGGATCTGCCGCCGGAGGTCTTGCGCTGGATTCGGGGTACGATGGCTAGGGCGAGGTTGGCGGATCGGAGTTGGCGTGTTGGGGTGTAGAAGTTGAGTCTGGTGTTGAGGTAGGAGGGTCCGGTGTTGTGAAGCGCCTTGTGAGCGTGGGTAAGGAGTTTAAAAGTGATCCTCTTGTCTACTGGGAGCCAGTGGAGTTCCCTCAGGTGTGGGGAGATGTGGCATCGGCGGGGTATGTCGAGGATCAGTCGGGCGGAGGCATTTTGGATCCGTTGGAATCGTTTGATGTCTTTGGTAGGGATGCCTGTGTAGAGTGCGTTGCCGTAGTCAAGTCTGCTGCTGACGAGGGCCTGGGTCACCGTCTTTCTGGTTTCTGTTGGAATCCACTTGAAGATTCTGCGGAGCATACGAAGGGTGTTGAAGCAGGAGGAGGAGACGGCGCTGACCTGTTTGGACATGGTGAGGGCGGAGTCCAGGATGAAGCCGAGGTTTCTTGCGTGGTTGGCAGGGGTGGGCGGGGGACCAAGGGCGGAGGGCCACCAAGAGTCGTTCCAAGCCGAGGGAGTGCGCCCGAGGATGAGGACTTCCGTCTTGTCGGAGTTGAGCTTCAGGCGGCTGATGTTCATCCAGTTGGCGATGGATTTAAGTCCCTCGTGGAGGTTGGTTTTGGCGGTGAGCGGGTCATTGGTCAGGGAGAGGACGAGCTGGGTGTCGTCGGCGTAGGAGATGATGTTGAGATGATGTTGGCGGGCCAGTTTGGCGAGGGGGGCCATGTAGACGTTGAACAACGTAGGGCTGAGGGAGGATCCTTGGGGGACGCCGCAGATGAGGTTGGAGGCTTTGGAGCGGAACGGGGAGAGGCGGACTCTCTGAGTTCTGTCGGAGAGGAAGGATGAGATCCAGTGGAGGGCTTTGTCTTGGATCCCAGCTTCCTGGAGGCGGGTCAGTAGGGTGCGGTGGCAGACTGTGTCAAAGGCGGCGGATAGGTCGAGGAGGATGAGGGCTGAGGTTTCGCCCTTGTCCATTTGAAGTCTGATGTCATCTGTGGCGGCGAGGAGAGCAGTCTCAGTGCTGTGGTTTCGTCTGAATCCGGATTGTGAGGGGTCCAGGATTGAGTTGTCTTCGAGGAAGTGGGTGAGCTGAGAGTTGGCGATCTTCTCGATGACTTTGGCTGGAAAAGGGAGGAGAGAGATCGGTCGGAAGTTTTTGAGGTCGTTGGGGTCAGCCTTGGGTTTCTAGAGAAGGGGTTGGATTTCTGCGTGTTTCCAGCTGTCCGGGAAGGTGGCGGAGGAGAAGGAGAGGTTGATGATCTTGCGGAGTTCGGGGGCGATGGTGGCGTTTGCCGAGTTGAAAACATGATGAGGGCAGGGGTCCGTAGGGGAGCCTGAGTGGATGGTGTTCATGGTTGTTATGGTTTCTGCATCGTCCACGTGGGTCCAGGCGGTGAGGCGGCAGTCGTGGGAGGAGACGCCGGGGGTGGGGTCTGGCGGTGGGCTGGAGTTGAAGCTGTCGTGGATGGTAACGATTTTCTGGTGGAAGAAAGTGGAGAGGTCGTCGCAGAGTTTCTGGGAGGGCGGGATGTCGTTGGAGTTGGCTTTAGGATTTGAGAGTTCCTTCACGATCCCGAAGAGTTCTTTGCAGTCGTGGGCGTTGTTGTTGATGCGTTCGGTGAAATGGGTGCGCTTGGCGACGCGGATCCGTTGGTGGTGTTCACGGTTGGCGTTTTTGAGGGTGGCGAGGTTGTCGGGTGTGCGATCTTGGATCCATTTCTTTTTGAGCTTCTGGCAGATGCTTTTGGAGGTTGTAAGGTCATCTGTGAACCAGGCTGGTTTTTTCTTTCCTTGGATGGCGGTGTGTTTCTTTAGGGGGGCGAGGGTGTTAGCGCAGTCGAGGATCCATTGATGGAGGTTGATGGCGGCTGTGTTCGGGTCGGTTGCGTCGGGTGGAGGGTTGTTGGTTAGGGTGCTGGCCAGTTGGTCCTGGGTGATTTTGCCCCAGCGGCGGTGGGGAGGTGGCTGGATGCGGTGATGTTCTGTGATTTTCTTGTAGGTGAAGTGGACGCAGTGGTGGTCGGTCCAGTGGAGTTCGGAGGTGTGGCTGAAAGCGATGTGGTTGCTTGAGGTGAAGAGGGGGTCCAGGGTGTGTCCGGCGATGTGGGTGGGAGTGTTGACTAGTTGGCGGAGTCCGAGGTTGAGGAGGTTGGAGGTCAGTGAAGTAGTGTTGACGTCGGAAGTATTTTCTAGGTGGTAGTTGAGATCTCCCAGGAGGATGTAATCAGTGGATGCTAGGGCGTGGGAGCTTGCGAGGTCTGCGATGGTGTCGTTGAAGGGGGCTCTTGGTCCTGGAGGGCGGTAGATCAGGGTTCCTCTGAGGGTTGTTTTGGGGTCCGTGTGGATCTGGAAATGGAGGTGTTCGGCTGTTTTGAGGGTGTCGTCCGAGTGGGTGTGGATTTTGAGGGTGGCTTTGTGAACGATGGCTATTCCGCCGCCGATCCCGTTGGTCCGGTCTCTTCTGGTGATTTTGTATCCGTCCGGTATGGCGATGGCGATGTCCGGAGCAGAGGAGTCGTTCCACCAGGTTTCGGTCAGGAAGGCCACGTCAGGTGTAGTGGTGTCGAGCAGGTCCCAGAGCTCGATGGCGTGTTTTCGTGCGGAGCGGGTGTTGATGAGGATGCAGTTCAGGTGATTGGGGTTGAAAGTTTTTGTAGTTGGATTCGTCGTTCTGGTGCAGGAGAAGTTGCAGGTGCGACAGGAGAAAGGTCCTTTAGTGAGCTTCGGGGATGCCCGGAAGCATTCAGTGGAGGGCCCGGGGTTGAGGGCGCGGAGCTCTTCGGCCGAGAAGTGGGCGCGGGAGGCGCGAGGACCAGGGGGGGTGGCACTGGGCGCGGTACAGGTGCGGACGGGCGCAGACGGGCTTGCCTCTGGCGCGCCAGCGGCGCGGACGCGCAGCCATTAAGAAGGGAGGGAGGAGCAGCTGGGAGGCGGGAGGCGGGAGGGAGCGGCAAATGGGGGCGCGAGGGGGGCGGGGCCGCAGGGAAGCAGCGGCTGGGGTCGAGGAGCGCACAAGGGGCGAAAGGCACAGAAATCGGGCAAAAACAGTCACAAATGCAGGAAAAAACACAATATGGACACAATACTGGCACTAAATACGATCGGGGAGACAGCAATCAGGGGGGCACAATGGGGCAAAAAGCGCCGGCGTCGAGGCGCAGAAAAGCGGAAAAAAGCTGAAAAACAAACTTACGGGACGGCGGAAGCGGCACTCGGGTCAAGTGAGCCCACTAGCCACCAGGGATGAGGCGCAGGAGGATGCCTGCGGGTGGAGGAGGGCCTCGAACATGCAGACGGCAGCGTGGTCGTGGGGCAGAGGCAGAAGGCAGCAGGTTGGTGCTGCGGTCGTGAGGGGCGAGTTCAGGACCTGAACCAGGTCCGAATTCGCTCACTGGCGACGCGCAGCGCCAGCCATTAAGAAGGGAGGGGGGAGGGAGGAGCAGCTGGGAGGCGGGAGGGAGCGGCAAATGGGGGCGCGAGGGGGGCGGGGCCGCAGGGAAGCAGCGGCTGGGGTCGAGGTGCGCACAAGGGGCGAAAGGCACAGAAATCGGGCAAAAACAGTCACAAATGCAGGAAAAAACACAATATGGACACAATACTGGCACTAAATACGATCGGGGAGACAGCAATCAGGGGGGCACAATGGGGCAAAAAGCACCGGCGGCGAGGCGCAGAAAAGCGGAAAAAAGCTGAAAAACAAACTTACGGGACGGCGGAAGCGGCACTCGGGTCAAGTGAGCCCACTAGCCACCAGGGATGAGGCGCAGGAGGATGCCTGCGGGTGGAGGAGGGCCTCGAACACGCAGACGGCAGCGTGGTCGTGGGGCAGAGGCAGAAGGCAGCAGGTTGGTGCTGCGGTCGTGAGGGGCGAGTTCAGGACCTGAACCAGGTCCGAATTCGCTCACTGGCGACGCGCAGCGCCAGCCATTAAGAAGGGAGGGGGGAGGGAGGAGCAGCTGGGAGGCGGGAGGGAGCGGCAAATGGGGGCGCGAGGGGGGCGGGCCGCAGGGAAGCAGCGGCTGGGGTCGAGGAGCGCACAAGGGGCGAAAGGCACAGAAATCGGGCAAAAACAGTCACAAATGCAGGAAAAAACACAATATGGACACAATACTGGCACTAAATACGATCGGGGAGATAGCAATCAGGGGGGCACAATGGGGCAAAAAGCGCCGGCGGCGAGGCGCAGAAAAGCGGAAAAAAGCTGAAAAACAAACTTACGGGACGGCGGAAGCGGCACTCGGGTCAAGTGAGCCCACTAGCCACCAGGGATGAGGCGCAGGAGGATGCCTGCGGGTGGAGGAGGGCCTCGAACACGCAGACGGCAGCATGGTCGTGGGGCAGAGGCAGAAGGCAGCAGGTTGGTGCTGCGGTCGTGAGGGGCGAGTTCAGGACCTGAACCAGGTCCGAATTCGCTCACTGGCGACGCGCAGCGCCAGCCATTAAGAAGGGAGGGGGGAGGGAGGAGCAGCTGGGAGGCAGGAGGCGGGAGGGAGCGGCAAATGGGGGCGCGAGGGGGGCGGGGCCGCAGGGAAGCAGCGGCTGGGGTCGAGGAGCGCACAAGGGGCGAAAGGCACAGAAATCGGGCAAAAACAGTCACAAATGCAGGAAAAAACACAATATGGACACAATACTGGCACTAAATACGATCGGGGAGACAGCAATCAGGGGGGCACAATGGGGCAAAAAGCGCCGGCGGCGAGGCGCAGAAAAGCGGAAAAAAGCTGAAAAACAAACTTACGGGACGGCGGAAGCGGCACTCGGGTCAAGTGAGCCCACTAGCCACCAGGGATGAGGCGCAGGAGGATGCCTGCGGGTGGAGGAGGGCCTCGAACACGCAGACGGCAGCGTGGTCGTGGGGCAGAGGCAGAAGGCAGCAGGTTGGTGCTGCGGTCGTGAGGGGCGAGTTCAGGATCTATTCCTGTTGCGGGCACTAGGCCTACCCACACAAGTGAGGTACCATTTTTATCGGGGGAATAACTTGGGGGAATGCTGGGTGGAAGGAAATTTGTGGCTTCTCTCAGATTCCAGAACTTTCTGTCACCGAAATGTGAGGAAAAAGTGTTTTTTTAGCCACATTTTGAGGTTTGCAAAGGATTCTGGGTAACAGAACCTGGTGAGAGCCCCACAAGTCAGTTCATCCTGGATTCCCCTAGGTGTCTAGTTTTAAAAAATGTGCAGGTTTGGTAGGTTTCCATAGGTGCCGGCTGAGCTAGAAGCCAAAATCCACAGGTAGGCACTTTGCAAAACACAGCTCTGTTTTGTTTTAGGAAAATGTGATGTGTCCATGTTGTGTTTTGTAGTATTTCCTGTTGCAGGCGCTAGGCCTACCCACACAAGTGAGGTACCATTTTGATCGGGAGACTTGGGGGAACACTGGGTGGAAGGAAATTTGTGGATCATCTCAGATTCCAGAACTTTCTGTCACTGTAATATGAGGAAAAAGTGTTTCTTTGGCCGCATTTTGAGGTTTGCAAGGGATTCTGGGTAACAGAACCTGGTGGGAGCCCCACAAGTCAGCCCATCCTGGATTTCCCTAGGTGTCTAGTTTTCAAAAGTGTGCAGGTTTTGGTAGGTTTCCCTAGGTGCCGGCTGAGCTAGAGACTAATATCTACAGCTAGGCACTTTGCAAAAAACACGTCAGATTTCAGTGTAAAAATGTGATGTGTCCATATTGCCTTTCCTGTCGCAAGCATTAGGCCTACCCACACAAGTGAAGTACCATTTTTATCAGGAGACTTGGGGGAATACAGAATAGCACAACAAGTGTTCTTGTCCCTTGTCTTTCTCTACATTTTTTCCTTCCAAATGTAAGACAGTGTGTAAAAAAGACGTCTATTTCAGAAATTGCCTGGAATGCACATGCCAGAATTCAGAGATGTGCAAATAACCACTACTTCTCAACACCTTATCTTGTGGCCATTTTGGAAATACAAAGGTTTTCTGGATACCTATTTATCATTCTTTATATTTCAGCAAATTAATTGCTGTATACCCGGAATAGAATGAAAACCCATTGCAAGGTGCAGCTCATTTATTGGATCTGGGTACCTAGGGATCTTGATGAACCTACGAGCCTTATATATCCCTGCAACCAGAAGAGTCAAGCACACGTAATGGTATATTGCTTTAAAAAATCTGACATTGCAGGAAAAAGTTACAGAGTAAAACCTGGCTGTTTTTTTCAGCTCAATTTCAATATTTTTTATTTTATCTGTGATTTTCTGTAGGAAAACCTTGTAGGATCTACACAAATGACCCCTTCCTGAATTCAGACTTTTGTCTACTTTTTAGAAATGCTCAGCTTTCCGGGATCCAGTATTGGTTTCACACCCATTCCCGTCACTAACTGTAAGGAGGCTGAAAGCACCAATAATAGTAAAAATGAAGTGTGTCCCAGGAAAATGCCAAAATTGTGTTGAAAACTGTGGTTTTCTGATTCGACTCTGCCTGCTCCTGAAAGCTGGGAAGATGATGATTTTAGCACCACAAACGCTTTGTTGGTGGCATTTTCAGGGAAACAACCACAAGCTTTCTCCGGCAGACCTTTTTTTCCACCTTTTTGAAAAAAACGAAACCTTAGGTGTATTTTGGCTAATTTCTTGGTCTCCTCCAGAGGAACTCAGAAACTCTGGGTACCTTTAGAATCCCTAGGATGTTGGAAAAAAAGGACACAGATTTGGCATGGATTGCTTATGTGGACAAAAAGTTATGGAGGCCTAAGCGCGAACTACCGCAATAGCCAAAAAAAGGGGGTGGGGAAAGGCCCAGCAACTAAGATGTTAAAAGGGGACACACCTTTGGTTACAATAGGCACCTATGTACTGTTCAGGGTTTGCACCAATATTTTGGCACTAACCCTGAACAGTTCATCAATAGCGTAAAAAAGGTTGATGCTGTTGCCCCCACTGTGCGTTAGGGTGCACTGTATTTTAAATACAGTACACACATGGTGGCAATAGGGGGGCACTGAGGGGCACAAGAAAAGTGGTGCTGCACTGGGTGCAGCACCACTTTTCTTAAATCTGCCCCTTAGTTTTTTGTTTTTCAAAAACAAACTCCAGCTTTGGGAGTACATGTATTGGATGAGGAAGGTGACTGTAGCCTAACAGCATACTGTCAATATTTGCCCTGTTGATCTTTGGTCCTCTCGTCTCATAAAGGAATCGAGGAGTCAATGGACATTTAAGCTGGCATGGCAAAATAGTTACAGTGACATGTAGGTAGATTTCCATTATGTCAGCAGATGGATGAAAGGTAAGACCTCAACCCTTGTGAAACTCCAGGAAGAATAGAATGCATATGCTGTAGAGGTGTGGTGAGCACGGAGAACTGTGGGGACATTCATATAGAAAATGTACAGGAAGTACTTGAGAAGCAAGCACCTTTGGAGCACTTGACTTTTAAATGCAGAGACCTAAATGCAAAAAGATGTGAGCTCTGTTCATAAAGAGCTTAAAATAGCACATGCGTGGTGGGACATTGAGAATAAAGCACTATCTTTTCTATAGCTTAATTTTTTTTAATTAAGCTTTTTTTTAGGTAGATTTATGTTAGATAATATTTTAGTCTTCGAAACAAGTTTTAAATGAGATCTTTGTGGGACACAATAGGAACAATAGGTGAATGAACCTTATTTGATTTTGCACTAACTCTAATAGAAGAATGACATCAACAGGTATATACGCTGGAAAGGCTCCATTTTCAGCTGTCTACCTGCCATCGGAAAAAGCATCAAAAGCAGCTATCTTGAGGAATGGAAAGAGAATAATTTTTCATCTGGAAAGGTTCAAATGTCTTCTAAATTGGTTGCTGTTGTGGCCATGGCATAAACAAGACAAACTTGAAATAATTGGGAGTGGAACTGGGAACATATTTCTTTCACCCAGATACCAGACTTACCTAGGAGTGTTTCACACTGGAAACACTAGAAAAAAGCTTTGCCTACCACTGCCAATATGTTAAGCAATCTAGCCCAATGACTGGATAGTTGTTCTTTAAGAGGTTGGGGAATTAACTTCATAAGCAAGATGGAAATAAGTAATAGACATCGGTATAACTTTCAGAAGAGGGTAAAAGAGACAGTGAAGCAACGTTATGTTATAAAAACGATTCGTGGAACTATGTGCGGAAACAGAGAGCTTTTTCAGTAGGTGAACTTACGCTTAATACAGATACATTTTCATTCAAAGATATATCCGCAATATACTAAAGAAAAAAGTAAAAAATATGAAGAAATACATAAAGGCAAGTATTTACAAATGTAATGATATAGGAATGATCTTCGGTTTTCCAGAAGACAAGAACAGCAGTCCTAGACAAAAACAGCAATTAAATTAAATCATTTTTACAAATTATTATTATTTTGTATTTCTACTATTCGTCAAACCATTCATCTTATCATTTCCTTGTTGTCTTTTATTCTTGTATGAAACTCTGCTTCTAATTCAGGCCTTTCTTCTCTGTTAGCTTCTAAGCATCTGATCAAGTGGTCAACACTTCTAGTAGATGCTTTATAAAATCTTGTCAAAGAAAGAGAAGACATAACAGCTCAAATAAAGGTCCAAAAAAGAAACATACAAATTGAATGTGACCAAGCCAGAGTCAACACCCGCATGGCTATTTTTCCATGTCTCTGCAAAGTAAAAATGCTCTACGCATGCCAGTCTTAATTGTCCCAAAAGGTCAAAAGATCCAGCTTGGAATGCAACAGTAAGGGCCTCTTTCACAGAACCCTATGCTGATTGCTTCATGCATATGCTTTGCCGCTATTAGTCATAATTTACATGACTGGCTGATTCATAAGCAGTTTCACCTTGTACATGTGATAATTATCTGCATTCTAAATTATGTGTGCAAGTACCTGATGTAAAGTGCCATTGTTCACTATCAGGGTTACTTATAGTTTTGCAAGCAGTCCCTCAGTTCACCGAGTTGGTAGAGGCCCTCACCTCCAGTCTGCAAGAAACCCTCTATATTTACAGATACTCACATACATATTAGGGACCTCACTGTCGAAAATGTGTGTTTTTGCAGCGGATTAACTTTCAGCAAAAGTAAATGCAGAGCGGTCCGCCATGTTGTTTCTACTCACTGTGAGTTCTTTTCATTTTTACAAAAAAAATTCCCAAATCTAGAGTTGTTTGTGAAAACCACAAAACACAACTGCCTTATTGTGCAGGACGTTTTTTCCCTGCCTAGGTCCACGTGCATAGTGGTCTCAGGAACAGGGACGTCCTTTATGGCATTGCCTAAGAGCCAAGCTTTTTGCCACAGTACATGACCCCCAAAAAACGTCTGTCTCAATACATGTTCTTTTCATGCAGAGGGATGAGGAGGCATCATTCTATCCACCCCAGCAGGAAAGGTTCTGATAAGCAGATGCTTTATAACTCCCCAGGCTCCAGGATTCATGGCAGTATTAACAAATTAATTGTCATTTTTTGACAAAAGCGCCCACAAGCAAAAACAAAAAAAAACAAGTGGAAAGTGAGAAAAGATGACTTAACAAAATAAAACAAAGTTAGCTTTAAATAATAAAACTTTGCAATTTTGTTTTTCCTCCTGGGCACATTTTTGCTTGTCACAAGCCTTCTGTTTGCAGGGCCCTGGAAGTTAGAACAAAATAGTACCTCGATTAAATCCGGAGCAGCAGGCGGTCAGTAATTAAGTTGAAATCAATTAGTGCTTGACCCTGCTCCACACCGAGAAACGGATGTGATGCCAACTATGTCACACTTGGACTCATGCGCAAGCACATGTACTCACAGGCTCGACCCTAAAAAGCAACTGCTGGAATTTTCTCTACCTCAGAAAAGGTATGATTAAGAAAATTCCACAGGTGGATTATTTACCAGGTATGCCAATTTCTAAAAAAATATAAGAATTTTCCATTAAGGCTGACCTGTAATTCAGGCCATCAGTGACCATGGTTGTTAGACCTGGCATCCTTGATGTGGTCTCCCCAAACATTTTGCCTCTGCTTCCCAGGCTGTTGCTGTAGGCTGGACTCTGTTTTCGATGTTTTTGTTACTCTGGGCACTTTACCACTGCTGACCAGTGCTAAAGTGCAAGTGTTCCTTATGTGAAATTGTATGTGTAATTTGCTTTTCCATGGTTGGCATATTTGATTTACTAGTAAGTCCCTAGTAAAGTGCACTAGAGGTGCCCAGGGCCTGTAAATCAAATGCTACTAGTGGGCTTCCAGCACTGATTGTGCCACCCACATGAGTAGCCATGTAAACATTGCCCAGACCTACCACTGCTGTGTCTGTGTGCAGTTTCTAAACTGCCAATCCGACTTGGCAAGTGTACCCACTTCCCAAGCCCAAACCTTCCCTTTTTATACATGTAAGGCACCCCCAAGGTAAGCCCTAGGTAGCCCCAAGGGCAGGGTGCAGTGTATGCTAATGGTGAGACATGTACTGATGTGTTTTACATGTCCCAACAGTGAAATACTGCCAAAAATTGGGTTTTCACTTTTGCCAGGCCCATCTCTCTCATAGGTTAAAATGGGGCTGCCTTTAAATATTCTTAAAGTTCAGTTTCCCTTTGAGAGCATATAGGAATGTGGAGTTTGGGGTCTCTGGACTCACAATTTAAAAATACATATTTTAGTGAAGTTGGTTTTTAGATTGTTAGTTTGAAAATGTCACATTTAGAAAGTAGGCATTTTCTTGCTTTAAAAATTCTATGACTCTGCCTGTTTGTGGATTCCCTGTCTGGGTCAGACTGACAGTTGGGCTGTTTGTGAATCTCCTCTAGACAGTGACACATAGGTAGCTGGGGTGTAGCCTACATATCCTGATGAGCCAGCCATCTGAGCTACAGAGGAGGGAAGAGTGGTCACTTACAACTGAATGGGCTGTCCCTGCCCTCACACAATGCAGTCTCCAACCCCCTGGTGTGTGTCTGGGGCCTAGCCTGGGCAAAGCAGGATTTTGTAAAAAACAGAGACCTTTCTTTGAAGTTGGCCAACTTCAAAGGCAGAAAGGGGTATAAGTTTTAGACCCAAAACCCCAGACTTTAGATTACTTCAAGGAGTCAAGAGGAACCTCTGCCAGGAGAAGAGCTGAAGAGCTGAGAAGTGCTGCCCCTGCCTGTGACTGTGCTTTGTTGGACTTTCCTGAAGTTGCTGCTTCTGCCTGTGAAAGGGGACAAAGACTGGTCTTTGTTGTGCATTCCTGCTTGAGAGATATCTGCAAGGGCTTGGACTGAGCTTGCCTCCTGTTTTTGAAGCCCCATGGACAGCAAAGGCTTCACCAAACAGTCTCTGAGTCTGCATGCTCTGTACTCTAACTTGTCAGAGGGTGCCATTCCAGTTCCTGGGCCTCTGAGAGTGAAAATTCCAGTGAAACAACATCGGATGATGCTGTGCGACTTCATAACGACACTGCTGCACGGAACCCACAACGCCACCTGCACTTGAAGCCATGGACCTCGCAGAAGCGATACAACCCCACTGACATCACAGGCCCAGCGTCACTGATGCCGCTGACGTCCCAAAAACTCACAAGATTGAAGTGTCGTAACCCCAACGTTCGTGACACCGAACTCTGTCGCAGCTCCTGTGAATCTGTGACGTGACCGCGAATCCGTGAGGTCGCCCACAGCATCGTGACTTTGCTGGACCTCGACTTGCTGGAAATGCCAGGGACCGACTCCTCACAACTGACACCACCTTACCTCCACTGCTTCCCAGCAAGGACCTGATGCCTCTTCGTGACACCTCTGCTCCTTCAACTTGCAGCACCGGAAACGATAACGCATCGGATCCAGCAACATCTCGCTCCCCGGATCAGTGCCCCAGCCGGTTTTCCACACTTTTGCTAACGTACTGTACCTGGGGGTCCGTGTGACTCCGTAAAGAGCGCCAGTGGGGTCTCATTGTGGGAAACGACTCAGTCAGGATGCTGCTTAGCATCAAATTGCAGTATTGGTGCTTCTAGGCACTATTTCTGTGTTTTAATTGCTAAAGTCACATTTTTAATTGTGTAATGCTGATTTGTATTGTATTTGGTCTTGTTCTACTTAGATAAATATTTACTATTTTTCTAAACCTGTGTGGTGTCCATTTTGTAGTGAGTGTTTCACTGTATTACTCTGTGTGTTGGTACAAATAATCTACACATTGTCTCTGGGTGAAGCCTTTCTGCTCCTGCCAAGCTACAAAGTGGGTGAGCAGGGGGTTAACTGGGTGTGTTTCTCCTTTGCTCTGACTAGAGTGAGGGTCCTTGCTTGGACAGGGGGCAACCTGACTACCAACCAAAGACCACATTTCTAACAAAGGTGTTAATTTGTTCCAGCTAAAGTGCAAGCCTTTTCCGAGTATTATATTTGTCAAAACCATTCCCTTGCAAATCCACTTTGCCAGGGTGCTCTCATTTCACTCAGTGTGTTTCTCTAAAAAATGACAAGAACAGGGATGTTCAACAGAGAGAGAGGAGGGCCAGATCCAGGACTGATTTCCGGAAAATCACCGACTATGTCAATGATTTTCATCTATATTAATGTTATACACATTTATCACATTTCCCTTTAAAAATAGCATGATTCTGGTAGCCCTCGAACTAACTTGGACTTCACCACCATAGATTTCGACTTAATCCTTCAACTGGTCATCGAAAAGTTATAAATCACTTGCTATGCTGTGGGTTGAATTCCAAACTCTAAGAGCCTCACTCCTAAGCGGTTTTCAATGCAGGATTCTTGCTCCAGAGATTACCGATACTGCATGTATCTGTAACTCTGGGATATGGGATTAATGCTAATTCCAAGTGGGACCCGTAGGGCATACTTAGAAATGAGAAATCACAGCTAGAGTTTATGTTGCCGCATGACTCCCACAGAAATTTCACCAGCTTTTACTTGTTGCGCTGTCACAGGGATACGCAGGTGATGTGGTATTCTGTATCTCTCATGATCAAGGGCGTAGCTACCCTTGGTGCATCCAGTGTAATGCACTACGGCCCCGGTGTGAGAAGGGCCTAGTCTGCCCTGAACCATCTTTTTTTTACAGGCTGTCTGTTCTATTTTTTTTTTTTTAGACTCATTGCATGCCTGGGGTTTGGCTGTGTTTACTTTTCAGTGGAGGAGTACAGTGGAAGTAGAACATAAGGAAAAATAAAGAAGAGAATGGAAAGGGGGAAGATATAAGGAGAGGTTAAAAAACAGGGAGAAAGGCAGAAGAAGGTGACAGAATGGGAGAAAGAAATAAGGTTGAGTGAGAGAGGGAAAGGAGGTAAGACTGAGCAAAGTGGGTAAGGGAAAAGAAAAAAAAGAAATCAGAACTAAGGTGATGAGGATGAGTGAGAGACTGAAGAGGGGAAGATAAAGACTGGGAGGGGAGCATTTAATGGACGAAGGAGAGATGAGAGCAAGGTGGAAATAGGAAGGTGAAAAGGAAAGATAAGCAGAATAAGGAACTTGGAGGTCTGTAAATTACATTAGACTAGCAGGTGCAGTGACACTTGGGTCCAGGGGTATGCTAGCGCGCCTGGGGCCAGATGGAGGAAAATCCGGAGTGGCAAGGGGGTCGCAAAGGCCCACCTCATTAATATTAATGAGGTGGGTCGCAGCACTCACAGGGACCATGTCTGTGACTGCTTTTAAATAAAGCAGGTTTTTTTTGTAATGCAGCCCGTTTTCCTTAAAAGAAAACGAGATGCATTACAAAACGAAAAAATGAAACGTGTCAGTTTCATTTTTTCAGAGCAGGCCGTGGTCCATAGGACTACTGCCTGCTCTGAAAAAATGTTTTCAAGGCCATTCACAAAGGGGAAGGGGTCCCATGGGGACCCCTTCCGTTTTGCAAATGGGTTACCACCAGTGTGACACTGGTGGTAACTGCGATTGCTTTGCAACCACGTTCGCGGTCACAAAGCAATCCTACATCGTGCTGCGACTCGCAAATAGGAAGGGGAACATCTCTTCCTATTTGCGACTCGCAGTCCCATTTTGCGAGTCGGTAAATAGGTTACCGACTCGCAAAATGGGAATGGGCATCGCGATGTGGGTTTTGCGCCTCGCAAACAGCCATTTTCGCTGTTTGTGACGCGTTAAAGCCTTTCTACATCTGGCCCCTGGTCCTTAGTAAGTAAACTTACAAGAGGACTCTTATAGATCGATGAACTTTTTGATTCACATGGAGTATCCTAACTACGGTGTAACCAATGTGCATCATTCATTAATACACGAACCAATAAGCAAAACATTAGTCAGTAGTTAATGATGTCAATATTCATGGAAAACAACAACTCAATATACGTTTAGCAAATTTGATTTCCCTATTAGTTACAATACTATGTCATGAGGTTAATTCAAACTTTATTTAAATCCACTCAAGATTAGATCATTAGTGACCACCAAAAACATAACCTAATCAGAACTTGAGAAAAGATGCGTTCTAATGCCTCAACATAAGCCAAAAATGATGAATATGTTAACATGAGTAGCAGAGTTCAGCAAATCAGTCCGTCAATCAATTGTCACCATATATGTCAACGTCTCACCTAACCCACATTAGCATTAGCATGTGGGACTTCACGCGAAAACAGTTTAGTACATAAATTTGGAAAAACATCTAACTAGAAGAAAAACTATAAAACAGCGCAGTTGGTACCTAGAAAGAAAAGGCACAAAAAGTCAATCAGTCAAATTGTCATAGCTACCTATCCACAGTATGGATCAGCAACAAGTTCAGTCTTTGTCTTCAGGTCATCAATCGATCAGCATTGCATCAGGCTCTCAAGAGCATGAGCCCAATGACAGAATCTCGAATCTCTTCGAACGTCCACGCCTAACAGCGAACATCTATTCTCTCCATCGGTTCTCTGAAGTTTATCCCCTTTGTCATGACATTACATTAAAGTCACCCAGCCTATCCCCCAATTCCTAATTGGTCAATTAGTCACACATTTATTTACATAGCCAATTAATAAAACAAACCTAATCTATAGACTCTAGTATTTCGTAATTCTCAGACTGTTGATTGGTTCATTGTACACTGTCCTCATCATCCGCCTCGTCAGATATAAAAAATGTTGCATGTTCTTCTCAAGTCAGTGTCTCTATTGTTGAGTCCTGGGAAAGTACATCTTGTCTGCCTTGCACAGTCCTTGTTAAAATTCTGATTCCACCATCTCCTGTCCGTTGGTTTGCGCATTGCATTTTTGCTGAGCAGATTCTATTAAACAAGAAGCAGTTCAGGGTCAGTTCAGCTTCTCTACTTTGTGCTAGTAATTCAGCTTCTGCATGAGGCCTGGCAAAACTAGGATACAACTTCAGCTAAGTTAATTCTATAACATAATGCAAAACATATGTTATATATCTCAGTATGACATATTACTACTTTATTTAATACATTTTCCATATCTTGGTAGCCACTCTCCAAAGGCACAATTTCAAATGTGCACATTAATTCTCTATATTATTTAATGCTACAACTTATTATTATTTTTCAAAATGCATAAACACGTATTAATATCTCTAATTAACATATTGGCTTCAACAGTCCCCCCACTGATGACTAAATATGTAATCACACTATTTTTTCCCATCAATAATTTCATAGCTCGGTTTCTTGAGTATTTTGTCTCCTTCTCAAATCATCCCTATAAATTCTTTCCCTGTTTCGTTCTACCCTCCTCTGATTATTTTTAGACCTTTCCAATTTAATCTTTTGACACAATTTACATGAACCCCATAATCCTAATATGCAAGCAATCACAATTAATATTCCCTGTACGATTTTTAATAATACCCCATTCCAAATGTTACTAAGCCAATTTCCCACTGAACCAAATCCTTTTCCAACCTTTTCCCAAACGCCTGGTTCCTTCAATTCCTTCAAATCCTTACTTGTGTTAGTCAGGTTAGTAAGTAAGTCTCTTATCTTTTTACTATTGTTAGGAATGTACGAGCAGCAATGCCAAGAGTTAATCATTTTACAGACTCCGCCGTCCTTCACTAGAAGGATGCCTAACGCAAGGTGATTCTGAAGCGTCAAAGCTCTATCCACAGCTAATTCTGTAACTATCGGGAGCATTGCCCCTGTAAACTTTGTCAGCATGTTATCCACAATAGTAGACAACTTTCGTATCTTGATTGAGTTCAGGATGACTCCCAGTGAAGGAATCACTGCACCAAATATATCTCCCACAATAGCAGAAGAGGATTACCTCCTCTGTCGCTTATAATGTAATTCAGTCAATTTCGGAAATTTCTTTAAGTCATCTATCTGATAAATCTTTGGGAAAACTATTCCCAAATAACATGTTCCATACCAACCTCTTGGAAGACGGTAATAAGCATTAAGTCCACAAATATAATAGATACCAGGAATCGCAGGGTCCTGACCATTCAAAAGAAAAGTCCATTTACTCTGAAGCAAAAACACATGCCTACATTCACTTGTTCCCACAAATAAAGTGTCAGTGCGTGATTTTGGCCTATATATACAAAGCTTCCCTACATATAATGCATCTAAAGCTAATTACCCTTGCGTCTTAATTGCAGTGTAAGCATAATCATTCTTGTAAGTCCTTTTATCTAAACCTTTTTCTAATTTCTCTTTTAGTGCTTTCCTCCTGTCATCAGTATGCTCTATAAAGCTCTTTTCAAACGGTGTAAGCAAGCAGGTGAGATTGTTTTCATGCGCGTAAGCAGTTCCAAATGTTAGTGTAGGCTCAAAGAATCCTCTAAATAATACTATATCATGATCCTTAGCTACTCTACTCAAATATCTAATAATAAGAACAGATGAAAACCCACATCATAATTAGAGTAAAAATACTGTATATACTCTTGATTACAGAACCTTGTTTGCAGCACACCACAGCTTATTCCATAGGTTAATGGTAGGCTGTGGTATGTAATCCTTCCTCTACTGACGAAGGAATTTGTGTACATACAAGACAGTTCCCTGCATCCATCGTCTCAACATATTCACTCAACAAGCGATAGAAGACATTAGAAGAAAGCTTTCCTTCCGCATGAGTATAGACATGCAAATACTTCTCATCTAACTTAAACCTCTTTAAAGCTGTTAGTGTAGTACTTTCAGGAACAGAAATACGATTGGCTCCTTTCGTATAAAGAACAGACATTCCCACAATCACTACTATAAACAAAATCCCACACAATCGCCAATCCAATGCTCAAATATTTACAGCGCCTAGCATTCCTAACTTCATTATTTAACACAGTCATGATCTGTAAAGAATAAGAAAGCAGAAGAAACTCTTATATAAGTGCAGTAAAAATCAAAAATAAGGAAAAATTCTTCTCTCACAGTTCAGTTTCACATCCAGGAACCCTTTTCCTTGTCAAAATCGATTAGCAGCTTGTCACGTCCGGTTATATGTCAAATCAGGTTATCAATGTCTCTTTCGGTTTATTTTTCTACAGTCTCTTTAAGGTATTTCAGATTGGTTCAAAAATTCAGCTTCTTATTCACCTTCAGGTTACATCAAAATACTGACTCGGAACCTCTCTATCAAAGCAAAAGGACATAAACCTGTGTTGCCATTCATTAGTAGTTGCATATGCCCATTCAAGACCTTGCCTAAGGCCGACTTGCTAGTTCTTTCTTTTCAACTTTCGATCACCACTTATTTCTCCTTCACTCAATTCTTCTTTTCTCATGGAATCCACTTCTTCCTCTATTGTTTCATTTATGACCACTTCCTTTCTTTTCTCTACTTGAGGTTCAGGCCAACGGTCTTCTTTTCTCAATCCATCTGTTAATATTCTTCTCAAGATTGGTCTTTTCTCCTTCTCTTTTTCTATGGTGCTTGCTCTTGATGGACCTGCAACAGGATCACCTTGACTTTGCTCCGTCTCAACTCCTTCACCTTCGTGGTCTGGCACTTGCTCTTTTTGCTTTTCAGGTCCGTCTGCTTCTGGGAGAACCTCTGCTGAGCTAGGCTCTCCTGCTGTATCCGTAGAGATTGATTCTTCCGCACCCTCCTGTAATTCTTCACCTTCGTCTCTTACAGGGGTCATAGAACCATCTTCCACGAGTTCTAGTTCAATTTCAGGCTCCCTTGGTTCTCTTTCTGGCTCAGGTGCGACAACCTGTTTCACTGTTGTTGGTGCTCTCAACAACACTTCTTCATGATCCAATGGACATGCCACCTTCTTTGTATGACTCGCATGAATCCAGTTCGGGCGTCCTGCACACTTCACAGCTGTCATAGTTGTTAAGACCACCTGGTAAGGCCCTCTCCAGCATGGCTCTAAACACGTCTTGCGAGCATGTTTTCAAACAACGACCCAGTCACCGGCTCTCAGATTGTGTCCTGGATCGTGGATGGGTGGCAGGGTAGTGGCCTGCACCGGCTGAGAAAAAGAGCAAACCACATAGGCCAAACCTTTGCAGTAGTCCAACACCATATCATCTGTAATGTTTACAAGTGCATTTGCTGGAACTGCTGGTAATCTCATTGCTCTGCCCATGAGGATCTCGTGGGGCGATAGCCCTGTTTTCCTGTCAGGTGTATTTCTCATCGACATCAATACCAAAGGTAATGCATCTGGCCATTTCAGATTCGTAGCTGCACACATCTTAGCAATTCTGGATTTCAAAGTGCCATTCATTTGCTCCACTAGTCCTGATGCTTCAGGGCGGTAACTACAATGCAACTCCTGCTCAATATTTAGTGCTGCACATAAGAGTTTAATCACCTCGTTGTTGAAGTGAGTTCCACTATCTGATTCTAAAGAGATCGGAAACCCAAAACGTGGTCACAACTCTCTAAGCATCAACTTTGCTACTGTGAGACTGTCATTCCTTCTTGTGGGGTATGCTTCAATCCAGTGACTAAAAATGCATACAATCACCAACACGTACTTCAAACCGCCACATGCAGGCATCTCAATGAAATCCAATTGCATTCTGCTGAATGGTCCTCCTGCTCTTCCAATGTGGCTCAAATTCAACACTGTCCCTTTTCCCACATTTAGCTGCTGACAGATTATACAGAGATGACATACTGCTTCTGCTGCCTGCCTAAACTTCAGATTGAACCAATCAATCTTGAACAATCGAACCATTGCATCCCTCCCAATGTGTGCCTGCCCATGATAATACCTGGCCATTTACAACAATAAACTATTTGGCAGGACCATCTGACCTTCCTCAGAAACCCATATCTCATCAGGCCTTTGAACACATTTTAGTTTAGACCAAAGTTGTTTCTCCTCTTTGTCAACATTATTTTGCAGCGTTTTCAACTCTTCCAGACTATCTATCACTTTCAATGCAAAATGTGTGCATGTATTGTCTTCTTCTGACATCAGTTCCCACTTGTCTTTGAACAATATGCTGTTCAATGCGCAAAACCTTCCGACTTGATCTGCATATCCATTTCCTAGTGAGATGTAGTCTTGTGACTTCAGATGTGCACTGCATTTCAACATGGCAATTTCTTCAGGTAATTGTATTGCATACAGCAATTCCTTTATTCTGTTGCCATTTCTCACTGGTGTACCAGTAGAGGTTAGGAAACCTCTTTGCGACCACAACTGATCAAAATCATGGACAATTCCAAATCCATGTTGGCTATCTGTAGATGGTAACTCTCAATCTTGCAGATACATGGCACGCTCAGGTAAGAACTACCAATTCTGCTACTTGTGCAGAATAAACACCTCGGTGCCAAGAAGCTTCTAAAGTACCTGAAATTGTGCACACAGCATATCCTGCTCTTAATGTTCCTGTACCATCCCTGAGATATGAGCCATTGACAAAGACAATTTGGTCATTTTCTTCCAGTCGTTTATCTCTGATATCAGGTCTGGGTTTCATGCACAATTCAGTTACCTCAAGACAATCATGCTAAATGTCTTCTTCTTTTTACATTTTAACAGTACCACTTGGAAGCAATGTTGCTGGGTTCAGCACTGTAGATCTTTTCAATGTTACATTTGGAGCACCTAGAATGCTCGTCTCATATCTTGTCAGTCTGGCACCTGTCAAATACTGTGTTTTCGTCCTTGTTAGTAAGATCTCAACAGAGTGAGGTACCACTACTGTTAGAGGGTTTCCCATCACTACTCCCTCACATTGTGAAAGGCTTTGACCAACTGCGGCGACTGCATGCAAACAACCTGGTAAGGCTGCTGCAACTGGGTCCAAGGTAGCTGAAAAAGAGGCTACTGGGTGATAAGCACCTCCATGGACCTCTGTCAAGACAGACAAAGAACAAGCATCACATTCATGACAAAACAATATGAATGGCTTTGTGTAGTCAGGCATTCCCAATGCTAGAACCCTGCACAAACTCTCTCTCAACTCAATGAACGCCTTCATCTGATCCTGATCTAAGATAATGGGATCTGTAACATCCTTATGTTTCAGCTGCTGCAACGGTTTGGCATTCTCACCAACATTTGGAATCCATTGACGACAATAACCTACCATTCCCAGAAACATTCTGACATCTCTCTGTAAAGTCGAGGACTTCTCTGCAATATCATTGTAATCCTTTCTCTGGAAATTCTCCTCGACTCCTTCTCAATTTGGTGTCCCAGATATTTCACTGACTTCTGACAATATTGAAATTTCAAAGGTGAAACTTAATGTCCAAATTTTCCCAAATGATTTAACAGGGCACTCGAGTCGTACTTACACTTGCCCCTTGTTTTAGATGTAATTAGTAAGTAGTCAATGTACTGGACCAGAGTCGATTGGTACGGTAGTTCCATTGACTACAGATTCTTTTTCAAGATCTGATTGAACAAGGATGGCGAATCTGTGTATCCTTGAGGAAGCCTGCACCAGCTATAGACACTGCCTAGGAATTTGAAACTGGAGAGGCACAGAAAAAAAAGCATGTGACAAGTCGACCACTGTGAACCATTCTGCATCACATGGAATCTGAAACAATATTACTGCTGGATTCGGCACCACAGGACAACACTTTACCACCATGTCATTCACTTTTCTCAAGTCTTGTACAATTCGGATTTTCCCACAAGGTTTCTTCAGACCCATTATCGGGGAATTACATGGACTGCTCAACACTTCCTTCAAAACCCCTTGTCTCAGGAAATCTCCAATTAACGGTGCCACTTTCATCTGAACATCTTGTGCCATGTTATACTGTGGAAGCTGCGGGAACACTACATTCGGCTTCAAGGTGACCTTAATCAGCTCCACTCCCTTAATCAAGCCCACTTCTTTACTTGTCAGGTCCCACACATTTTCCTGCACTGTTCCCTGCAAGTCTTCATGTAATTCTTTCACAGTAAACATCGGGAAAAACTCAATCAACGGGTGCTCTTCATTAATGGTTTAATTCTCAGTTTTAGGAGCTTGTTCTTCCTCATCATCACTATTCATCTGAACCTCTATTCCAGCAGTTAAACAACTAATAGAACATCTGGTCTTGCACAATAAGTCCCTTCACAGTAGGGATACTGGACTTGAGTCACAGACTACAAACTTATGCAGTCCCTGGAAGTTGCCAATCTCAACCTGTACTGGATCTGTAATCAGATTTATCAACAGTCTATTTGTTACTCCTACAACCTGAACTGTCCTACCTGAAAGAGGTGAGTTCCGAACTTCTGCACTTTTTACTGTAGAGCGCATAGCTCCTGTGTCCACCAGAAATGAGACTCTATGACCCATCACCTTTCCTTTCACAAAAGGTCCTCTCTGATGTACCTCTAGGGATGCTGCAAGCATGCATGGCTCCTCATCCGAACTTTCACACATCCATTTATCGTTTATTTCATTCTCACTATGTAATGGGAATTGGTGCACTGTGTCACTACTGTCTTGTCTCTGACTTGTGACCTGCTGAGTAAGCATCATCTGTTGCTGCTCCATTGGGGATTGAGGTATCTGCATTTGCTGTCTAGGTACCATAGGAACCTGCTGCTGCATTGGTTGCAACTGTGTCATTTGTACACGTGGCATTTGCATCTGCTGCATGGGTTCAAAATTCTGCACTTGATTCATATTATTCTGGAAATTCTGATTAACTCCTCTCATTCTAGGGACTTTACAGTTTGAAATGTATTGACATCACCACTTTGTTGAACAACACCATCTTGCACCATCATCGGACACTCCCATTTCCAGTGTCCCACGTTTCCATAAAGATGACACGGCAACATCTTTTTCATCCCTTACACATCATTTTGAGACACTACGGTATTCAAATCTGGACCACAATTCATATTAGCTCCATGACCTCTGCCACTCACCTGGGGTTGGAAAATAACAGTTCCCTGTGGCTGCGGCATCTGCTGAACAAAAGCTCCCTGCACTCCTGTCTGAAATGCCTTAACTTGCATCACCATTGCTTTCTCCTTCAGCTTCTTCTGTTTCAACTCAATCTCATCATTACAGTATTTCGCATACTGCAACACCTCATCAATCGGCTTTGCTTGCCAACAAATCCAATGACTCTTAATCATCTGACCTATTTCAGGTCTCAATCCTTTCATGAACCTGAACACAAAGTGCAGCATGTCTTTCGGCTCAATCGCTTCCTTGCTACTGTACTCCTTGAACGCATTCAGCAACCTCTCATAGTACGCATGTATTGATTCTTTTACCTCCTGCACTGTCCTGTCAATTCTCTGCCAGTCAATATTTTTAGGCGGGATTCTTGTCTTCAGGAACTCAATCACCTTGTAATAATGTTTCATCACTTCAGGTGATGGTGCACCTGTAACTCTATCTCTTTCAGGTTCACTTGATGGCCAATCTTGCACTCAACCCACAAATCAGCTGGTACTACTACCTCCAACAAAGTATTCAGGTCTTCCCACAGACATTTCAAAAGTTTCACAAATCTATCTGTCTCCTGGCACAATTCAACCGGTTTCTCCCTCAGCTTTGGATAATCATTTGTGAATGACAAAATATCACTCCTGTGCCATGGAACGTGAACAAACTGCCCCCCTGGAATCTCCCTCATTGCTAAAATTTTTACTGGATCTTTTTCTTTCTGAACACTTTTGGACCCTTCCTGTGAATCTTGTTTCCGTTTATCCTTCTTCTTTGCCAATCTGCCTTCCCATTTCTCTAATGCGCCCCAGATCTGAGCTCTCTGCAATAGTTCTTTAAGATGCGTTTTCATCCCAGCTGACCTCATGTGTTCAAAGTTTTTTGCCTCAAAATCTAACCTGTAGCTGCTCTTCAAATGCTTCATTTCCTCAATTTCTATTTCATGCTTCTCTGCTAAGTCTGCCGATTTCTGATGTATCTTGCCCACTTCTCTTGTGATTTTCATACACAAATATCATAGCTCTTCTTCAGTATAGGATTCTAACCTATTCACTCCCATTGATCCCTCAACCAGTTCAGTCACTTCTGTAGCCAGCCTTACACGATCAATTTGCTCTTCACCTTTAGATCTGTTTCGTGGGGTATTCAGACTATCTAACCACTCATTTAACTGCTGTGCTGTCAATCCTTGCAATTAAATATTACTCGCGTTCGGCAATGGCACCTGTTGTGCCACAGCTCCTGGAGTTTGCGGTGTCAAAAGCTTCAAGCTCTGACTTACACTCAAGCCATTTACGGCATCTGGAAGCGCAACAAGGGGATTAAGGTCCTTTAATGGCCTGGATCCATCAAAGGTCTGACCCATAGATGAAACCACCTGCACATGCTCTCTCACCCCCCTTCTCACGAGACCTTGTGCCATTTCACCCTGTTCTCCTGCAATCGGCTTCTTCTGCGTAAATAATAGTACCGCTGGACCAACTGTAATCAGCAGTGATATTGCATCTGGTGCCGCTTTTACACCCGCATTTGGTGGAAGGGTACTCCCATACTCTGATTTACCACTGCTGTCACATCTGACTGTGTCCCTGTCATTGGTGTGAACTTCAGCAAACCCTGTGGCTGTGCCTGAGGCATCAACAATGGAGTTGGCTCAGTCTGAACTAACATCAGCCTCGGAACCACTTACTCCATAGGAACCACTAAGTTCAGGGTTGTCTCGAGAATCGGTACCTCTGGATAAATTCTCTGTACTGGTGGTGGGTGCATCTGCGCTTGGACCACCAAAGTAGTCACTGCATTCAAGGTACTCTGCACTAACCCTTGTACCTGTCAATTATCGGCTTGCATTGGTTCCACTTGAGTTGGGGCAGTTGGAGCAGAACTAGTACTTGGACCCCCCTCATGCATCGCATATGGTGGAGGCCGGTCCCTCAACACCTGTGTAATAGATCCTCAACATCTGAATCTTCCTCTTCTACATAGGTCTTTTTCTTCTTCTTACCCCCTGACAAGCTCTTATCACTCTTACTAGTTTCCTCCTTCCCTTCCGACTCATCTTCCTCTAATGATAGCAGGAAACAACTTAACACCCTGCAGCGTCTCAGTTCTCCACCTTTTCTGTTCCCAGTCCCATCTTGCCTCAGCTAAAGACTTCTCTACCTTCCTTATTCTTCTTTGGAATTTGATTTCTTGTTGCTGTCTCGCTACGAGCTACCATACTGCTAATGCCTCAAACTGTGCTGGTCTCGGGAGAGGCTTTGTCTCATATAATGTCATTCGCATTTGATCCAGAATTCTCAAATTAAACGCTCCATGCTCTGGAAACGCTAAGGCTCCCTGTTTTTCAGTCAATTTGCACCACTGCTTTAACCACAAACATGGCGCAACACCTCGCTCTTCTATCACAATATAAGCCGGAGAATTTTGTAAGTTTGATATCCTGAATTATGTAGCACTGCTTTAAATTGTGTTGATGACTTTATGGAGATTGATGCAAGAGTCTAGGATGAAGCTCAATGAGTTCATGCTATCGGTACTAAAGAGAGTACAGTTGAGGAGCTTAGTAGGGTCCAGCCATCCCAGAACATAATGAGGAGATAAGGAGTAATTTGGTGTTATCAGCATCAAGGGTCAAATGATGATCCTTCATTCAGGCTAGGATTTTATCCAGGGTAGACGCAGACGCCACCATTGAAACATCAACAGGTAAGGGCACCGTAAAGCGTCATCAGCATAGTGGTGATATGAGATTCCAGATTATCTGAGACTATCTCCCAGCAGTTCGAGGTAGAAGTAGAAAAGTGATAGAACTATTATTGATTCTGGAGGAATTCCATAAGTCATGGGGTGCTAGCCTGGAAAATCAGTTTGATCATTTGTGAGAGGCTTGCTAAGTAAGCAACCTAGTCAAGCATGTTATCCTTTGACCCATCAGTTCATTTAAAGTGCAGGTGATGACATCATGATTGACAGTATCAAAGACGACTGAACGATCAAGTAGAATCAGTATCAGCAGCTCCAGCTCATTGTCTTTAACAAATAGTTTCAGTTGATTATTCACAAAACTTTACAGTTTCTTGGCAAGAAAGTGCCAGGAGGGTGCAGAAAGGGCAGAGGTTGATCTCCAGTCAGCAGACAGTTTTTTTAGAAATGTAACTTGACCCATTGTTTTATATCTTTTGAATTAAGATTTCTGTTCTCAATGACAATGAAGAAAAAGATCAAAAATGTCTGCAAACTCATGCCTTGTCTACAGGGTCTGATTACAATTAATACCTCATGTATTCTTTCAGTCTTATAAAGCTGCAACATGTATTGACACCCAACTCATCCTCTCCCTCTCCAACGAACCCAACAAAGCCAGAAACAACTTCCACGAAGGCATGGAAGCAGTCGTCAACTGGATGAGAAACATCTGCCTTCAACTCAACACAAACAAGACAGAAGTACTCATCATGGGCCCTCATCCCAATGCGTGGAATGACTCCTGGTGGTCACCCACCCTCAGAAACCCACCCACCCCCACCAGCCAAGCCCGCAACCTCGGGATCCTCCTGGTCTCCAATCTAATCATGAACCATCAAATCAACTAAGTCACCTCCACTTGCTTCCGCACCCTCCGCCTCCTACACAAGCCCTTCAAATGGATCCCCCTTGAACATAGAAAGACGTCACACACGCCCTCATCACCAGCAGACTGGACGATGACAACACACTCTATGCCGGAATCAACAAGAAACTCAGCCGCAAACTACAAAACATCCAGAATGCCGCCACCAGGCTGGTTCTTGACCCACCTCGACAATGCCACATCTTGCAACACCTGTGTACACTGCACTGGCCTCCAATAGAGAAAAGAATCACCTTTAAGATCCTCACCCATGTACACGAAGCCCTCCACAGCACCGGACCAGACTACCTCAACCATCGACTCGACCTCCACGTACCCCCCAGGACCCTACGCTCAGCCCAGCTCTCTCTCGCAGAAGTACCCCACATCAGAAAGACCAGAACTGGAGGACGCTCCTTTTCCTACTTCGCAGACACCACCTGGAACACCCTTCCTCTCCACATCAGACAAACCACCTCCCTCCTCAGCTTCACGAAGGAACTGAAGACATGGCTTTTTTAAGAACCACCGATGAATGCTACACTTTCCCTCCCCCAGCGCCTTGAGACGGGTGAGTAGTTGCGCTTTACAAGCTCTGATCGATGGCTTGATTGATCTTTGTTAGACCTGACAGGCTTAGGGTGGTCACCCCTAACTTTTTGCCTGCCACCTTCCACTTTTTAGATACTGTTTTTGCTGGTTTTAAGACTCTACACGCTTTACTACTGCTAACCAGTGCTAAAGTGCATATGCTCTCTCCCTTTAAACATGGTAACATTGGATCATGCCCAATGGACTATTTAATTTACTATTAGAGTGCCCAGGGCGTGTAGATTAAATGCTACTGGTGGGCCTGTAGCACTGATTGTGCCCCACACTTAAGTAGACCCTTAACCTTGTCTCTGGTCTGCCATTGCAAGGCCTGTGTGTGAAGTTTCACTACCAATTCGACTTGGCATTTAAAAGTAATTGCCAAGCCTAAAACTCCCCTTTTTCTACATATAAGTCACCCCTAAGGTGTGCCATATGTAACCCATACGGCAAGGTGCTGTGTAGGCAAAAGGCAGGGCATGTACTTGTGTAGTTTACATGTCCTGGTAGTGTAAAACCCCTAAATTCGTTTTCACACTGCTGTGCAGCCTGCTCCCTTCATGGGCAAACATTGGGTCTGCCTTCATACATTGAGTGGTAGCTGCTGATCTGAAAGGAGTAGGAAGGTCATATTTAGCACGGCCAGAATGGTGATATAAAATCCTGCTGACTGGTGAAGTTGGATTTAAGATTACTATTTTAGAAATGCCACTTTTATCCTTCTGTGCCTTACAATCCAAGTCTGGCTGGGTTTAGTTGACAGCTCCCTTGTGCATTCACTCAGACACACCACAAACACAGGATACTCAGCCTCACTTGCACATCCGCATTTTGAATGGGTCTTCCTGGGCTGGGGAGGGTGGAGGGCCTGACACTTCCTGGAGAAGAAACCTGGCCCAGAACCTGCATCCGGTCCAAAAAAAGGAATTCTGACCCTGGCGGGAACCGCCCACACAGCCCGCTACTTTAACACTCCGACCGACACGGCGGGACAGACAAACACCGCGGCAGTCCCCGCCAACAGGCAGGCGGCAGACAATGTACCGCCCACCCTATCACAACTCACCAATCCGCCACCTTTTCTGGGGCGGGAGCCCCGCCGATAAAAACACGGCGGAAACAGACTACGAACGGGAAAACGCTCACCTATACACACTCCACGAGGAAGGAGGACAGCATGGAACCCGAATTAAACATCCTACCAGCTATTGTCTACCTGCTCATCTACCAGGAGTACGAACGCCGGCGCAGACGACAACGGTGAGTACTGCACCTACGACACAGGGGAGGGGGGAGGAGGAAAGCTTATGCGCACACACATGCGCCATACTCCCACCCCCCCACCACAAATACCTACACCCCAATGCCGAGCAACAAGTCAGAGTGACACCCCCCAAACCCACCGGAATAATGCAAAGACACAATTAAAATGATCTATAAAATATATGTAGAAATAGCTCCATTAAAGGTATGTGAAATATGCCATATAAAAGATACAAAAATAAGGAATGAACATAGTCAACAATACATACATAGGCAATAAGTCCTGCACATTCCCTCAAAGTTCCATAGTCCGTGGGCCAATGTGCACAAACACAGGGCAAAAGCCCACACAGGAGACCAGGTACCATTGGAGAGAACACTGCTGGGGCATCAGATGATAAAACTACAGGCACCTCAGGGGGAAGGGAAGGGGGGGCACCTCAGCCACATGAGTCCACGACGCCAGATTCACAAGGGGCCTCCATGCTCACTGTCCCATCCTGGGGAGTGCAAAGCCACAGTCTCTCAAGTCCCTACAGTGGGTGGCTTGCCCACTGTCCAATCCTGGGGAGTGCAAAGCCACAGTCTCTCAAGTCTCTACAGTGGGTGGCTTGCCCACTGTTCCATCCTGAGAAGTGCCAAGCCACAGTCCATCAGATGGATTACCGACTCCACTGTTAATGGAGGAGGCATGGTGCCCAGAGTGCTTCCTGAAGCCCTGCTCGACACAGAACCGGCACTGTCAATGGGCCAGCGGTGCTTGAGATGAAGGCCCCAGCGGAGCGGTGCTTGAGATGAAGGCCCCAGCGGAGCAGTGCTTGAGATGAAGGGCCCAGCGGAGCAGTGCAGAGATGGCGGGGCCCAGCGGAGCGGTGCCTGACAGGAAGGGCCCAGCGGAGCGGTGCTTGAGATGAAGGCCCCAGCGGAGCGGTGCTTGAGATGAAGGGCCCAGCGGAGCGGTGCAGAGACGGCGGGGCCCAGCGGAGCGGTGCTTGACAGGAAGAGCCCAGCGTAGCGGTGCTTGAGATGAAGGTCCCAGCGGAGCGGTGCTTGACAGGAAGGGCCCAGCAGAGCGGTGCAGAGACGGCGGGGCCCAGCGGAGCGGTGCTTGACAGGAAGGGCCCAGCGGAGCGGTGCTTGAGATGAAGGCCCCAGCGGAGCGGTGCTTGAGATGAAGGGCCCAGCGGAGCAGTGCAGAGACGGCGGGGCCCAGCGGAGCGGTGCTTGACAGGAAGGGCCCAGCGGAGAGGTGCTTGAGATGAATGCCCCAGCGGAGCGGTGCTTGACAGGAAGGGCCCAGCGGAGCGGTGCAGAGACGGCGGGGCCCAGCGGAGCGGTGCTTGACAGGAAGGGCCCAGCGGAGCGGTGCTTGAGATGAAGGCCCCAGCGGAGCGGTGCTTGACAGGAAGGGCCCAGCGGAGCGGTGCTTGAGATGAAGGCCCCAGCGGAGCAGTGCTTGAGATGAAGGCCCCAGCGGAGCGGTGCTTGACAGGAAGGGCTCAGCGGAGCGGTGCAGAGACGGCGGGGCCCAGCGGAGCGGTGCTTGACAGGAAGGGCCCAGTGGAGCGGTGCAGAGACGACGGGGCCCAGTGGAGCGGTGCTTGACAGGAAGGGCCCAGCGGAGCGGTGCTTGAGATGAAGGCCCCAGCGGAGGGGTGCTTGAGATGAAGGCCCCAGCGGAGCGGTGCTTGAGATGAAGGGCCCAGCGGAGCGGTGCAGAGACGGCGGGGTCCAGCGGAGCGGTGCTTGAGATGAAGGCCCCAGCGGAGTGGTGCTTGACAGGAAGGGCACAGCGGAGCGGTGCTTGAGATGAAGGGCCCAGCGGAGCGGTGCTTGACAGGAAGGGCCCAGCGGAGCGATGCAGAGACGGCGGGGCCCAGCGGAGCGGTGCTTGACAGGAAGGGCTCAGCGGAGCGGTGCTTGAGATGAAGACCCCAGCGGAGCGGTGCTTGAGATGAAGGGCCCAGCGGAGCGGTGCAAAGACGGCGGGGCCCAGCAGAGCGGTGCTTGACAGGAAGGGCCCAGCGGAGCGGTGCTTGAGATGAAGGGCCCAGCGGAGCGGTGCAGAGACGGCGGGGCCCAGCGGAGCGGTGCCTGACAGGAAGGGCCCAGCGGAGCGGTGCTTGAGATAAAGGCCCCAGCGTAGCGGTGCTTGACAGGAAGGGCCCAGCAGAGCGGTGCAGAGACAGCGGGGCCCAGCAGTGCGGTGCTTGACAGGAAGGGCCCAGCGGAGCGGTGCTTGAGATGAAGGCCCCAGCGGAGCGGTGCTTGACAGGAAGGGCCCAGCGGAGCGGTGCTTGAGATGAAGGCCCCAGCGGAGCGGTGCTTGACAGGAAGGGCCCAGCGGAGCGGTGCTTGACAGGAAGGGCCCAGCGGAGCGGTTCTTGTCCCGGCGGGCCCCTGTTGAGCGGTTCTCCTCCCGGCGGGGCCCTGTTCAGCGGTTCTTGTCCCGGCGGGCCCCTGTTCAGCAGTGCTCCTCCCGGCGGGCCCCTGTTCAGCGGTGCTCCTCCCGGCGGGCCCCTGTTCAGCGGTTCTTGTCCCGGTGGGCCCCTGTTCAGCGGTTCTTGTCCCGGCGGACCCCTGTTCAACAGTTCTTGTCCCGGCGGGCCCCTGTTCAGCGGTTCTTGTCCCGGCGGGCCCCTGTTCAGCGGTTCTTGTCCCGGCAGGCCCCTGTTCAGCAGTGCTCCTCCCGGCGGGCCCCTGTTCGGCGGTGCTTGTCCTGTGTGTCTAGGGAGCCAGACCTGGGCAAGACTTCCCGCTCATTCGCCATCCGACCTTGCGGTCGCGGGGCCCTCCTGTGATGGAGTCCTGGGCCCGTGGGTGTCGTGCGTCACAACCGGAATGGGGCTGGTGGGGCCCTCCTGGGCAGCTCGCCTGCTGCCTGACTTCTCTGCCCTGCTGCCCTTGCCCTCCTTCGCTGAAGCTCTGTGGCCCTTGCCTCCCTTGAATGATGTGGCAGGTGACGGGGCAAGGCTACTGTCCTTGGTGGCAGCCGTCTCAGTCTTGTTCGCGCCGGGCCTTTTTTTTTTTTGTCCTCTTCCCAGGGGGTGGGCTGGCTGTCCCCTTGCTGCTGGCCGATGTTCCTGCCCTAGGAGCTGGTGGACTCCAATAGCCCTGCACTATGGTCACAGTAGATGCAGGGCTGGTGGTGGCTGAGGTGCTTTTTTTACTCTTACAAGATGGAGGGGGTGGGTCAGTGATTGGAACGAGCTCAAGGTTGGAAAGGAAAACGACTTGGGAAGGACGGGTAGGTGTAGTGGGTATGGGAGTGGGGGAAGAGGATGTGGTTGTAGGAGAGTCAAGTGTGCTGTCTTTGGGTGCAGGTGCTTGTGACGGAGGCTGTCGTGAGGTGGATGGCTGTTGGGTGGGTGGCTGCCTGCGTTTGTGTGGTTTGGAAGAGGGGGTGACAGACACACTGGGAGAGGACACAGGGGACGTGTAAATGGCAGTGGGGGTGGTGACTGCACGTGTGCGGACTGTAATGGAGGGTGTGCTGGTGATGGAAGTACTGGCTGATGGTGGTGTGCATGCAGGTGTGAGTGGAGACGTCACAGGGAGGGAGGAGGGAGATGAGGAGGTGGGGGACACAAAGGTGGTAGTGACTGTTGGCATGTCTGCATCTGGATGTTGCTTGGGTGAATGCTTGTGGGATCTGTGGTGCTTATGTCTGGATGAGCTGCCCTTGGGTGTAGAGGTGTGTGCAGGCTGGTCTGATGGTGTGGATGGGATAGGCAGAGGAACAGGAGACTGGGACTGGGTGGAGGGAGTCAGAAGAGGGAGGCTGGAGACAGGGACAATGGCTGCCGTCAGTGCTGAGGCCAGAGCGTTGAACGATCGCTGATGGGCAGCCTGACCCGAATGAATGCCCTCCAGGTATGCATTGCTCCGATGCACCTCCCTTTCTACACCCTGGATGGCATTCAAAAGGGTAGACTGCCCAACAATGAGTGTCCTGAGGAGGTCAATGACCTCCTCACTGAGGGCAGCAGGGGTAACTGGGGCAGGGCCTGAGGTGCCTGGGGCGAAGGAGATGCCCGCCTTCCTGGGCGAGCGGGCACGGAGCGAAGGCTTAGGGGCTGCTGGGAGGGCGAGGCTGGTGCGCTGGGTGGCGGCTGTACCTGTTGTGGCGGTGGGCACGGATGTTGCCGCCACCGCTAGGGAGCTCCCTTCCGAGGACGTGTCGGTGTCTCTGACGTCTCCACAGGTCCCCGTTGTGGAGCTCCACTCGCCCTCCGTCTCACTGGTGTACTCGGAGTCTGTTGTATGGCCCTCCGGGCCCATGTGAGATGCAGCTCCCTCGTGCGCCGATGCCACTTCTCCTTCGCCTGATGATGCTAATGCACACATGAACAGGAAGACAAAGAAAATGGGGGGGGGGGAAATGAAGACAGGTTGAGTGCATGCATTGGCAACACCGTTGTCGGAGAGGACAGACACAGAAGCCCCCTGAACTAGGCCACGCAATCGGGGTACACTACTCAGTTATTGTGTCTAGGCCTACAGGTCTATGGACGACAAATGCACACATGGGTGAGGCCGGACCATGGATAGCTGTACTTGGCACCCTACAGAGGTGGGGGGCGGGGGCACAGGGCCGTGTAACGGAGGGGCCTAGCCTACAGAATGCGCCCTGGCCTGGAGATAGCCACAGCCCTCCTCCCCCACGCAGACACCTTCACTGCGCGCAAAGATAGCAGAATGTGCTGATACTCACCCCCTTGTGTCTGCTGTGATGTCCGCACGCGCCCATCCAAATCGGGGTAGGTCACCGCCAGGATCCGGGACATCAGGGGGGTCAATTGGCGGCTGGCACCCCTCCTACGTTGGGAGGCCATCCCCAGCAGAGACTCGGCGGTCTTTCTGGTCCCGCAGCGGATGTCCTCCCACCTCTTTCGGCAGTGGGTGCCCCGTCTGTTGTGGACCCCCAGGGCCCGGACGTCCTTGGCGATGGCACGCCAAATGTCGATCTTCTGATGGGTGCTGACCTATGTGACTTGTACAGGGTGGTAAAGGAAATCGCATCAGTTTTCTGCCTGGTCAATGTGAGTGGCCCCCCCTCCCCAACCTTGCCATGTGGCACATGCTCTCATCTTTCGTGTATTACACTCCTCATTCGCTCCCCTCCCCACCATCTTACATACACCCCACTCAACACAGGCATAGCCCATTCAACGTGCACCCTGTGTACTAACCTGTTGGTCTGGAGGACCGTAGAGTAGCGCATACTGGGGGAGGACCCCATCCACAAGTTTCTCCAATTCTTCGGAAGTGAAGGCAGGGGCCCTTTCCCCAGTCGCAGCAGCCATTGTATCTCCCAGACCGAGGTCACAGCAGCACTTGCAGTATAGGTCCTCTCCTGTGGATGATCAGGTCTCGAGTGATTAATCAGATAGAAAATGGCGGGCACGCCCGCGGCGGTGCGTACCGCGGCGGTGCGTGCCGCGACCGCCGGCGCACATCGTCATTGGCTCCTGAGACCCATAGGGTTCAATGTTAACCAATGCTGCTTTGCGCCACGGTCTTCGACCGCCTACCGCCACGGTGTGCCACGCCAGCGCAGTGACCTCACATCCCACTGTCACACTTCACAGGTCAGGCAGCCGCCATTTCAAGGGCCCACATGGCATGATTTCTACTGCGTCACACAGGCCTAGGCCTTGCATTGCCACTCATACAAGCCTTTCAATGCATAGCGTTTCGTGTACTGTGCAAGCTGTGTGAACGAACCTGTGGGTTGCTTGACTCTGTGCTCCATGTTGTCCTTCCTAGGCACCGTCCGTTGGGACTTGCGAGGAGAAGGATGAATCCTCCTGTGTACCGACCGCTGGTGGACCTGTCCACAATGTAAGAACGACATATCATACTTACATACCGGCTTGACAGAGCTACTATACATGAACTATGTGCCCAGCTGGAGCCAGACCTGATGTCCCCCATCCGCCAACCCACAGGGATTCCCCCTCTGGTGCAGGTTCTGTCAGTACTCCATTTTTTGGCAAGTGGGTCTTTTCAGACAACAGTGGCCATATCATCTGGGATGTCTCAGCCTATGTTTTCTAAGGTTTTGTCCAGAGTGTTGTCTGCCCTGATGAAATACATGCGGAGCTACATTATTTTCCCTGAGGTGGGCGAATTGGCAACAGTGAAGGGTGATTTCTATGCCCTTGGACATATCCCCAACATCATTGGTGCCATTGATGGGACCCATGTGGCTTTGGTTCCCCCCAAAGAAAGTGAGCAGGTGTACCGAAACAGAAAAAGTTATCATTCGATGAATGTCCAGGTGGTCTGTTTGGCTGACCAGTACATCTCCCATGTAAATGCCAAGTTCCCTGGGTCAGTGCATGACGCGTATGTCATGCGAAATAGCAGCATCCCTTATGTGATGGAACAGCTACAGAGACACCGTGTGTGGCTAATTGGTGACTCTGGTTATCCCAACCTCTCGTGGCTACTGACCCCAGTGAGGAATCCCCGGACCAGGGCAGAGGAACGGTACAATGAGGCCCATGGGCGCACTAGGAGGATCATAGAAAGGACCTTCGGGGTCCTGAAGGCCAGGTTTAGGTGCCTGCATATGACAGGGGGATCCCTAATGTACTCACCAAAGAAGGTGTGCCAGATCATCGTGGCCTGCTGTATGCTTCACAATCTTGCTTTGCGACGCCAGGTGCCTTTTCTGCAGGAGGATGGTGGTGTTGTAGCAGCTGTGGAGCCTGTGGAGAGTGAAGACGAGGAAGACGACGGGGACGACACGGACAACAGGGATACAGTCATACAACAATATTTTCAGTAGCACACAGGTAAGAATCAGCCACGCCATTTTACATTTACTTAAGGCCTCATGCGTCTCTACTGTCTGTGTTTCCCCACAGTTCCTGTTAACTGATTTGTGACTTTCCCTTCCCTTTTCAGAGCTGTATGACCCACTGCCTGACTTCAACTTTGTTTGCCCATGGACTAAAGCTTATTAAAATTGGTATGTTGTCATCACAAAGTAACTGGACATTATTGCATCGTTATGTGTAATACATTTGTTAAGAATACAAGCAGACTCCTGTTATTTTAAGTGCAATAAGTGATTTATTTTAAGTGCTACATATAGGTTCATGATTGGGAAACGGTGATGGGTGGGGGTGGAGTAATGTCCATGGCAGAGTCCAGTTCTCAGTCGCACAGGTGCATTGTCCATATGCTTGTGGAAGGATGGAGCAGGGGCAGTTCAAGGTTGGACAGGGTGACAATGTGGGACAGTGGGATGACATCAGGGGGTATCTTAGGCTGGCGGGGGTCTTGCAATCCTACTCTGTCTTCTTGTGAGATCTCAGGTTCCGCTTGCGGGGTGGTTCTTCTTCTGCAGGAGGTGGGGTTCTGGTGGCCTGTCGTTGTGTGGGGGCCTCCTGTCCACTAGCGCCGGCGGAGGTGGTAGGCTGTTCCTGGCCTGGGCTAGTGACAGGGGCACTTTGGGGTGCCACATGGTCCCGCAATGTGGTGACGATCTGGGTAAGGGCCACGACGATGGTCCCCATTGCGGAACCGATGTTCCTCAGTTCCTCCCTGAACCCCATGTATCGTTCCTCCTGCAGTTCCTGGATCTCCTGGAACCGGGCCAGTACCGTCGCCATTGTCTCCTGGGAGCGGTGGTATGCTCCCATGATGGAGGAGAGGGCCTCTTGGAGAGTCGGTTCCCCGGGCCTGTCCCCCCCCTGTCGCACAGCAGCCCTCCCAATTTCCCTGTGTTCCTGGGCCTTCCCCCGTAGGTCGTTCCATCTCTTCCTGATGTCCTCCCGATTGCGTGGATGCTGTCCCACCGCGTTAACCCTGTCTACTATCCTTTGCCATAGCTCCATCTTCCTGGCAATTGTGGTGTGCTGCACCTGTGCCCCGAAGAGCTGGGGCTCTACACGGACTATTTCCTCTACCATGACCCTGAGTTCGGTGTCACTGAACCTGGGGTGTCTTTGGGGTGCCATGGGGTGGTGTGGTTGAGGTGTGGGGGTGGCGTTTGTGGTGATGAGTGTGGTGCGTGTGGTGGTGTGTGGTGTTTGGTGCGTGGATTCTGTGTGGGTGATGGTGTTGTGTGCCTCTGTGTTGTGGGATTGTCTATTCTGTGCTCTCTCTCTAGCCTTCGTTAATGATTTCGGGTCGTAGGGGCTTGTGGGTGATGTGGGTGTGTGTTTTATATTGTGTTGGGTGTGTGGGAGTGGTGTTAGTATGCGTATCAGGTGTGTGTATTTCAAACTGACCAATGTGGCTGAGTTTTCTATGTGTGTGTGTATTTTGACCGCGGCGGTGTGTACCGCCAATGGAATACCGCATTTGAAAGAGCGCTGCGTGGATTTGTGGGTCGGAATGGTATGGGCGTATTTCTGTTGGCGTGACGGTGGAGGTTTGGTCATCGCCATTTTTTCGCTGACCTTTGGTGTGGCGGACTTTTGTGGATGTCGGGTTTTTGGCAGTTTGCCAGTTGCGGGTCAGAATGACCGTGGCGGTTTACCGCGGCCGCGGCGGTGTTATGGCGGTCTTCTGGCCGGCGGTAAGCGCCTTTTACCGCCGAGGTCAGAATGACCCCCTTTATACCACTTTTACAGTGAAATCTCAACATATACTTATTGCATTTTAATTGTTTTGACATGCATTTATCCAGATAAGTATTAGATATTTTTCTAAACAATGTGTGGTGTATTTTTGTAGTGCTATATGGTGTTATTGTTTGATTTATTGCACAAATACTTCACATATTGGCTTCTAAGTTATGCCTGGCTGCTCAGTGCCAAGCTACCAGAGGGTGGGCACAGGATAATGTGGATTGTGTGTGACTTACCCTGACTAGAGTGAGGGTCCTTGCTTGGACAGAGGGTAACCTGACTGCCAACCAAAGACCCATTTCTAACAATCTTCATAGATTATTACTTAATAAACATCTTCTGGTCAGTACTCCGAATTCTCTTATGCCTTCACCCTTCTAGCGGCTGCTCCACAATGGCAGAAGAGTGTTGACCCACTGGCTAAGAGCCACCAGCTGAAAAATAAAATGATATTTGGTTATTATTTTATTTTTCAGCTGCTGGCTGAGCCAGCTTGTGCAGGGAGGGGAGGGGAAAGGGGAAGTGCAGTGCACTTCAAAGTGTTCATGTCAGTTTGGCTGGCCGCCTTAGGCAGGCCAAACTGACATGTGCACTTAGGTTTCTCCAACCCAACTGTGTTGCACAGCCGGGTTGGAGAAACAGCACAGACTCCTGTGCTTGTGTCCCAGGGACTGCAGGTGTACCATCAGGAACAGGAGAGAAAAGAAGCGAGGCAGCCGGCAGCGTAGGCAGCAGGGGAGGTACTTTTTAAAAAAGTATTTCCTCTGTCCCCCACACCCTTTTTGAGTTTTGCGTTGGCCACCACTGCTAATAAACCCCCTAAACTAGATGAACTTCTACACAATCATGGTGGGTGCTCATCTAGGAGAAACTGCAAATCTCTGTTTAATTCTTGCCACCTTTCCAGGAAGTTTCTCATTCTAATTTCTTCAGCCACACACCACTCCACCACATCTGCCAGTTATCGATGTTTAGTGGTTTTAAGCTTAGTCCATGGAATGCCTGTCATCTCCTAGCTAATCATAGTGTAAATTCTATAAATGTTTTCTCATTTTGCATCTGGCGTCTTTACCTCACCAGCAATTCTGGGGGCACAACCATATTTTTACTGGAACCCCCTCTTGATATCTACATGCTACCTGTACCCAATAATCAGGAACCTTTGAACAATTCCAGGTTAGGTGGTGATATGTATGTTCAGCTTGTTAGCATTTGGGGCACTCCAAGTCCTATGTGCTTTCTATTGTATGTAGCATTGCTGGAGTAATATGTGTTGTTAGTACAAATCCGCATTGTAATAGCCTAAATCTGTCAACACTGGCAGTCATGTGTAGGAGATTTTGTGCCTTCTCCTACTGTTTATCTGTAAACTTCCTACCACTGCCTATCATTCAGTGAGGCCTTAGTCATATCTGCCCTCGACACCATGTACAGCCTTGTGATAAGTCCCCTGCCCTGATCCATTTGCAGCAGTAAATGTAATCTGAGGGATCTTTGTGTCACTATAACTGTTCCCCATAGTTTCCTGGCTGTTCTGCGAATCACATTATAATGCAAAAAACACCCTACTTGAATGTTATTCTGCCACCTACTCGGGCCTAGTTCTCTGTAGATCTAAAAGCTCATGACTACCTTTGGGAATAGGGAAGCAGCCGGCTGCATCGAGAGCTAAATATGTTCCAGGGAATTCATGATATCTGCTCTATTAGATGTCTCAGATTAGGTAGCAGTAATCAGACAGCACTCTTCTTACATACGCCATGTCAGAGAAGTGCTGCACTCTCACTCTATCAATACAAAATGCAACCCAAAATAAGTAGAGCGCACTGTGCATTATATGAAACTCCTGCAACTGGGGGTTTTGTTCTCTCCATACATCTAACACGTCTACCTCCCCCATGACTTGTGTCAGCGACATCCTCATTATCTGCTTATAAGTAGGTCATTGTGATGACCTATTGATTTTTCTTCCAGGACACAGTTAAAATCACCCATTCAAAGCACTGATGAAGCAAAACGAAGAATGATCAACTGGCCTAGACCAAGATAGCAAGTGTGGTTATCTGTGTTCATATAGACATATAAATGTCAACTCCCTGAAATTTTCCTTTCCATTCACCAGCACCTAGTGGCCCTCACTGTTGATGATCACTTTGGATTCAGCAAAAGGCACTTTTAGTGTCATCCATATTGCCACACCTCATGTATGTGTGCTGTAGTCAGCATAGTAGAACCTTCCTCTTCACTTGCTTCTTGTCTTATCTGCTTCTTCAGGAAGTATTTGAACTTCTTGCAGACAAGCAATGTGGATGCCTCATCTATGTAAATATATCCCCACTCTTATCTTTTTAGTGTAGTTATTTAGTCTCACCTACATCCAATGCAAAACTGCAATTGTGTCTTCCGTCTATATTTCATCATTGTAATTGCCTCGATGATCATTTTGTATAGTGCATTCCCATACCTCCATCATTTTATGGTCCGCTCCTCCTGTGGCAACTTTAACAATAAATTAAACTGCACCATGGCAGATTTTTTTTAAGCCCATGCAGGCATAGGCAGAATGTTCTCAGACAATGGGTCCAACCCGCCCAATGCTTCCTGAGGTGCTGTGATGCAACTAGCTAAACAAACCTAACATACTATGTGCAAATTTAACATTGCAACTTTGCCCTTTGATTCCATTGACCCAATGCCCATACAGGAGTCTCTTTTTGGACATCCATCAAGTTTTATCCCTATTTACTTTGTGGGGGAGTGTGAGCTTCTTCCTGAAGCAGGCAAATTATTAAGCACTGTGAATCACCCCTCCTTCACTCCTGTCTAATACTTAACCATATCTCTATGCTCCAAGTCCATCGTGCCCAGTTGGTGCCACACTGTTGTTCCTCGTTGCACCTACTCTATCTCCCATCTCTACTGTCCAGCTTCTTCAGCCGGTACTAGGTTCGTTCACCTGTTGTGACCTGACCCATTTTTAAATAATCAGGCAAAACTCTTTGGGAGGCTTCTTTCCACCTCGAGTTCAGAAACCACAAGTGCTCTGATGAGACACCATAACTTATCCCACCATCAGAAGTCGACTGGATCTTTGGATTTAGTGAGGAGTGTTGTTGCCAGATTCATTCAACAAAGACCAATAACATAAGAACCATAAACAATTCTGGACAGCATGAATAATTTAAACACTAAATCAAACTCCAAACTAATCAAAGTTTCAAAGCTTTATTAGAATCCCAAAATCAATGTAGCGTATATGGTGCGCAAAACTAAATTATAAACATACATGATGACCACAGGTTGAGAAAAACGTCTAAAAAGATTGAGCCTACTAAACATCAATACTGTTAAATACTCCAAAAGGATGACATAAATCAGCAAAACGACAAGATGCACATTAATTTCAGACTTCAGAGCAGTTGATGGTGACATTAGTAAATCATCAAAATACAATTTTGACAATCTATTTATCAAGGCTGGGCCATCCTTATCTCTTACACAAATTTAGACTGCATGTACGGGAACGGGCTAATACATGCAGGCAAAAGCAAAAAGGGAAAGACAAAAATAATTTGGGAAAATTATCTAACTATGGCAACTCTCTATAAGAATATGCTGATTTAATTATCTAAGCTAAAAACGAAACAAGAAACTACATTTAGTAATACCTCTCCTCATGGGAGAGCAGGCAGAAAAATTCCATCGAGCAGACCGATCACCTTCTCACAACATCAGTTGACAGCAGCATCAGGACAGTGCAGAACACAGGTTGCACATTGGACAGGTCAGCAGATCAGAATCGGTTTGGGCATATTAGTACTGAACATCATAAGCAAGTGGGGCAATTAGGACTAAGAGGAAATTCATCAGAAGGCTTCGGAAGAGACAGAAGGTGACAGCAGCAGACTCAAGGCAGTGGTAGATTAGACTGACTCTTGCAGACTACTAGACAGACTGACTGAAAGTTTCAAAGTCTCTCAACAATTATAAATATCCATGTGTCTTTTGATTGGCTCTCCAGGTGGGCTCATCTTATGCACAAGATTCAGCATCCAATGTTAGCCGCAGACACCATCAAGTTTGCGACTAATCCGGATTTTCTCAGACAAAATACTTGGACATTTCAATGATTTCATACAGTTCTGTCAAAATATTACATTTTCTAGTTGTTTGTTACTTCAAAAATCTTTCTCATGATACACAAAATGAGCTAAACAATTCTCACATTAAATTTATTAAAGCTTCATGTCTTGTTGGACAGCTAGAACAAATATTGTTATATAACTTACACTGAAACATTTTCTTTGTCTTCAATACAATAGGACATTCAACGTCACGTCAGCAGCCTAGGGGAAAATTCAGGTCAGAGGGAACCATATAAGCAAGTAATTTTCCTTTACTGCTGCAAGAATAAATCTTCAGGCCTAATCCAGCTAAGAACGCCTAAATGCACATTAATACAATTAATAGACATCAATCCTACTGCACACGTTCCAATTGAATCATATATGTAAAGCAAATTATTTTATCACAAAGATTACTTACAACAT
Organism: Pleurodeles waltl; assembly: GCF_031143425.1. Lineage (NCBI taxonomy): Eukaryota > Metazoa > Chordata > Amphibia > Caudata > Salamandridae > Pleurodeles > Pleurodeles waltl. The sequence continues at coordinate 874,538,124 of NC_090450.1, forward strand.
ATTAGAACACAATTTAAACATGCATTTATTTTTCGGTACACATGTAACTCACATTAGTACAATTCCATTTAATTCAATATAAGTATAATTAATTAATGATAGTCTAATATTCATAATATACTTCATCTCTACTGTTTCATCTTAAAGATACTTTGAACATTAATTTGTGTCAGTAATTCACTCAAATATAAATGCACAATATCTTCCCGTTAAAACGTGTGCCAAATACGAATGGAGGCCACAATGTCCACCATAATTCAAACGTGCAGATTTTACATTTTCACATTAATTTTCTCTGTTAGGTTTTTAAATGAAGGTGTGTAAGTCACCAAATGCTAAGTCTATGCCACTAATGTATTAGTAAAATTTGATCTCTTATCACATGATTGGATGGTTTACATTTAGAGAGGAGTTCTGCCTGTCATAGTTTCTTAAAATGGGGCCATCTGTTCGGAGATATACCACAGAAGATAGGAGGGAAGGAGTTGAGGAAGGAAAGGAGGGAATTCTTTGATAGCTTTATCATCACTGACAAATAACTAGATGTCTTCACATTTCCTTTCAGGTCGGGCAACAGTAATGGGAGGTGGGGGATTTAGGATAGATTTTGCGATGTCAAATAGCTTTTTTGGCCGATTTTTATCTAGCTTGATATGAAGTTTGAAGAACGAAGATTTGGCTTGAAAATGTATTTTAGAAAATCTTGTTATGGACTCTAAGGGGTGGAATCGCCGGTACTTTCGCTCATCCGGAGTTCATTTTTTTCGTTGATAAGCTTTAAAGTATATTATAAAATGGACTTGGATGGAGGAGCAGAAGTTAAAAAATAATAAGGAATCCAGCCAAAACGGAAACGTGGGACAAAATGTGCCTGCTTTTAGTTTTACCATGAGTGAACTGTTGAAGAACAAAAGGGCCCTTCAATAATAGATTTAAAAGCATAAACATCCCTTTTTTTACATATGATTCCAAAATTGCATCAATAAAGTGGTGTTATTTTCCACCTTCCATAATGCTATAAGAGTGAAGTGGGGAAACAAACATATTTAATTACAGGATATTTACAGTTAACCTGATGTGTTCAGTGATTCTAACATAATTACCAGAATCCATACAGAACTGTGTTGCTAAGATGCTGGTGCACTGCAGATAAAAGATGTAATTATCATAAATATAATAAAAGTGTGCATGTATTAGCGAGCACTTACTTCTGCAGTTGTACTGCTTTAAACCACACACACTAACTGTGATTGCAATACATAAACTACTCCCACTCCAAAAATAATAACTTATTTTTAGATCGATTTTCAAACAGCCCTTCTGATTACCCAACTTTATGGTACTCCATCTGAACTCTAAAAGGCTAAAAGGTGTATTATGCCTTGCCAGGATTGAAACTCGTGACCATCAGATCACTGAACTTGGTAATGGCAAGCGCTCAATTACTGAGCCATCTTCTAGACAAAAGGCTCACTGCAGGGACACAACTGTAGTTTGATGTTACAAGACTGATTACAGAATAATCCTCCTTAGTGTGATAAATCAAACAACCCCCAAGCATACACCTTTGGGTAGTATGATTATAGCTTCTCAAATTTTATTTGGAGTTCCCAGACACAGAGGTACGCAGTGTGTTTAAAGTTCACTCTCTGGCAATGTGCCGGCAAGAACCTCCATCAACATAGGGTCTGTGGGGCTTAAGATGTTAGGTTTAGCATGGACTGTACTCACACTCATAGGTACCTCGAGGAATGGTGGCACTCAACACAACATTCCTTTGCCACAAGTGACAATGACACTCTTTCCTAGTGCATGCACCATTCTGCAGCACACCTGCAAGATTACAGTGATCTTGCTTATTTCTGCAGAGTATAGAGAGCTGTGATAGGCAGTGCTGGAAATAAGACAACAAACGCTCTGCAGAAATCCAAAAATAGTTGGTATGGGCAGCAAAAAATTGGGTGGAGTCCAGTCACTGCTCGCAGGAGTTATAGGGGGCGGGGCTGAGCGCAGGAAGGGGGGAATTAATAAATGAAAAAAAAAAAACCTTACCTCTGCACTGCGCCACTGGTCCTCCGTTGTTGTCTCCTCAGCAGGCAGACCCAGGCTCCCAGCCTGCCCTGCGGCCAATCCTGATGCTGCTTAAAGCAGCATTAGGATTGGCAGGGAGCACCCAGATAGGGCGCTCTTAGGCAGACTGGGAGTCTGTGCCTGCTCTCCAGCCCGGCAACACAGTGCCGGGCTGGAGAGAGCACACTGCGCATGTGTGTTTGGCTGGCCCGAGACAGCCGGCCAAACACACATGCGCTCTGAGGGGAGTACACAGTGCACTTCCCTCACTTCTCGTCACCCCCAATACCCCACCCATTTCACAACTAAAGGATAATTAAACATAGGGGCATATTAAAGAAAAGTGGCACGGCACATAGTGCCGTGCCACCTTACTTGCGCCCTTTACTGCCCCCTACCTATTTTAAATAGAGCGCTCCATGGTGCAATTTGTATGACGCTATTGATGTACTCTGCAGGAGTAGCGCCAAACTGTTGGCACTACTCCTGCAGAATACATAGGGGCCCATTGTAAACAATGGTGTGCCCCCTTTTAACGCCTGCTCTGAGCAGGCATTAAAAATGCCCAAAAAATGAAGCAAGATCAGTTAGATTTCCTTGCACAATTTGTTTGGCCTCCCGAATGGGGGAACACCCCCTTTGCATACATTATGCCTGGCGCAGGCATAAGGTGGTGCAAAAGGTTACAAAGTGGCGCAATGCATGCATTCCTCCACTTTGTAAATATGACATAGGGATTTTGGCCTCGTTCGGCCACATAAGTGTAAAACAAAATGACGCTAATTTGGCGCACCAAGGCACAAGGGGCTCTTAAATATGCCCTATAGTTTATTATCCGTTCATTGTGAATTTGGATTAATTGAGCTCTGCACTGCAATCCCGTAATCTGAAACGTACTCCTTGCCATCAACTCCACTGCTTGCATATGGGGTTCATCATCGAAGGTGGGAAGATAACTCTGGCACTCACAGGCCGTGTGATGCTTGCAGAAAATGTTCTCCTGGCTGTGGCCTTCCCACTGGGGCCTGGTGAATCGCATGGCCCAGGGACTGGCATCAGGTGAGGATGCCCATCCCCCTCCTTTTCTTCTCATACCACACTCTCCCCCCTTTGCATCGGGAGGAGAGGGGACAATATACTGGATACGAACCAGAGCCCTGGGCCTCCTGAGGAAACGGCCACTGCAGCCCGACCCGCAAAGCGTTGGCCATGTCACGGCTCCCTGGACTGCACTCAATGGGCGGCAGAGCATTGAGGGGGGCCCATGTGAGCAGTGATAGTCTTTTGGACCCACCTGGATGCTTCTGCGCTCCTGCAGGTGAGTGGCGGCTTTACTTCTTTGCCTCACCTGGACTGCATTTGTTACAGCTTGTCAGCCAGGTGGGGTCTGAATCCACAGGTGAGGACACAGACCGCATGAGGTGGGCCAAGTGCACTGTGGGACCTCCCTTGTTAACTCGCTCATGCTGAGTCTCTCTGTCCACTGATGGTGGTGGTTGGGGTCATTGAGCCAGTGCCCCCCGGAGCCCACTTCACGCTGAATGAACGCCTGAAGAAGATGAGAACCCGTCTACAATGGAAGTACCACTGCGTTATTAATGTCTGATGCACTCCATACTGGGGCAAGCACTCCTGCCTTTGCTCAGCCCCTGGGAGTTTTAGAGGAACTTAACAGAGCCTTATTGATCACTTAAAGGCTTCCTTTCAGCACTGACACTTTGTGGGGGTGTACAGATGGCAATCATTGAGCAGTATTGCCTACTTAGATAGACCTCCCCTGGGTCCCAAAACATCCTTTACAAGCTCTTGTAGGAGCCTTATTCTAAACCACTGCCAGGAGGCCATTGTAGATTCTGACTTTCCCTGTGGAGCACAGAACAGGGTTGCCCCCACGGGCCTGCAGTGACCTAACCACCTGCCTTTCCTAGAGTCCCTTGCCCCACTGGGATGCTCATGCTATGAGATGTCACTATCTGAAAAGACCCTCACAAGCAGGCCCGCATCCAGAACACAACACTACACCCCCTGAGCAGAGCTGGATCCACAGCGATGATATGCCTTACATCCAGAACCCAACCTGCACGCTCACATCCACTGATGCCACCAATGGGTGATCAACGGGCTGCAGATGCGTGGAACATTCCTTCGGGCCTACCTCAGTTGAAGGTAAACTTAACGTGGTCCTTGCAGCAATAGAAAGGTCATGTGTGCTCACGGAAAATAAATTAGATACTGTAGTGACAGACTTCACACTGCTGAGATATGACCATCTACAGGGTTTGTTTCCAACAGGGTTTCCTACAGGGTTTGTTTACTGAAGGAATCACTGCCAACCATCCAACAGCAAGCACACGACACGCAGTTCCACCTACATACTCTATGTGAGAACATCCATGCACTTGAGGAGTGTACAAAGGATGCCGAAAGCCGGTCGTAGCAAAACAACATATGACTATTGGGCCTGCCTGAAAACATGGAGGGCTGTAATGCTGAGTCTTGGATTCCCAGTTTCATCCCCACTGATGCCCTCTCATCCTTCTTCTCAGAGGCGCGGGTCCCAATGCGGAAACCTCTGCCAGGCACCCCACTTAAGCCTCTGGTGGCACACCTTATGCACTACAAGGACAGAGATGTGGTATTGAGCGAGGCCCGCAAACAGAACTATCGACAATGCCAAAGTGATGATCTTCCCAGATTACACGCTGACAGTCCAGCACAAACGCCACACTTTTCTTGCAGACAAACACAAGTTGAGAGAATTTAACATTAAAATACTCGCGCCTGTTCCTAGCTCCCCTTCGTATCCAGAGAGATGGTAAAACCCATTTCTTCACTGATCCAAAAGCTGCATGGACCTGCGAAGAGTGTTGTGAACCTTTGGTAGCTGATCAGGGACTGGGAGCACCAGTGGGGAGCACGGACCACTGGTGGAAACTAACAGTGATGCAAGAAAAGAAAATTAAGTCTGCCCTGCACATGCCCAGCTTCCTGAATTTAGAAGAGTTCATCCAGGAAAGACAGGAGGATGCAGCAGGAGGCAACGGAGATTCACAACCTCACTCCACCCTCTATCGCTGATGATGACAACTCCAAGTCCTTGGGAGATGAGGGCTCTTCCACCTCAGACCTCTTCCCGCCTGGGCTTCAACACACTACCAATGGTGACCCCTCAAACAGCCGACAATATCGTTTAAATTTACAGTTGTTATATTATGTACATGTGAGCTTATTCTTTTTCTCTCCTAGACATGGTGAATCCCTTTGAATTCTCCCTCTGATCAATGCACTGTCTCCATTTTGAGACACTTGGAGGCACTGACTGTATGCTCTGTGTCTCTGGGCATGATCCCTAATTTCATGCCAAGCTTAGGACAACGCTGGGCCCTCCACCCCCTGGGATATGGGTGTGGGATAGAGATATTTAAGTAGTTAATTCTTCTACTTCACAATGGATCAGCCCAGTCTCCGAGGATGGAGGCTATGGTCCAGTGTGCTCACACAGGTGGACCATGCACAAGTACACTGCACTGTAGTAACCCCTGGTTTTGATGCCCGGAATGCCTGGGCAGCATGTGTGGCATGCACCATCTGGTTGAGTGTTGTAGACACACACTCTGATGCTCCTGAAACATCCTTCCCCCCCATAACTGTGGCACTGATAAATCCCTAGTGAGCGAGCTCCTGGGGTACCGAGGCACTTTCCTTCCCCGGTCTCCCACCTCCCTTTGGGGCCATTCACACCACTGTCTCACATGGGAAATGGCCAATATCCATGCTTCTCTCACCACTGCCGGCACCCTAGAACTGGCCCTTTCACACCAGTCCCCCATTCTTGACATGTTTGGACGGGTGCCCTTTGCATGCCTGCTTTCAATGGTACGGCATGTGTTATGCTTTTCTGGTTGTTTCTGTTTGGATTACAGTTATACCCTGCACTTACTTGGTTTACTTCACTCAGGGCGGGAACGGCACTGCCCTACGGGGGCAGACCGGGCTCTCCCTACTCAAATTCTATCACAATGACTGCCACTAATATCATAACATTGAATGTCCATGGGATACACGCACCCTACCAGTGGTACACTGTGTATTCATATTTATGCCACAGACAGACACATTTCAAAATGCTGCAAGAATCACATATTATCCAGTTAGAGGTTCTGAAGCTGCAGAAGTGATGGAGGGAGGAAGTATATTCCTCTAACTACTCAACCTATTCCTGGGGTGTATTGGTGTGGATTAAGGTGGGGGCCCCTTTCACTGCCATACCCAGGGTCATAGACCCAGAGGGCAGATACACTTTAATGGAGGGTCGATTAGCGAGCCACACTGAGCAGGTGCTGTTTTACGGCACACTGTCCATTATCCTGGCACGGTGGAGCGGACTCTCCTGGCTTATAGGTGGAGACTTTACCAGTATCCTCAATGTGGCATTAGGTTGCTCATTTTCAACTCTGCCCCACTCCATGGCCACTTCGAATACTCTGACTTTAAATACATGACTACAACATTGGGGCCTACAGGATATCTGGCAACAGCGTAACACCAGCGAACAGATATATTCATGCTTTTCGCTCCCTAACGCTATTAGCACCCCAACTGACTGCATGTCTGAACAGATTAGTTTGTAAGCACTGCAGACATCATTCCCCACATCACGCACATAGACTTCCTTGGTAGAACGCTCTTCGATCATAACGCATTACAGCTGCAGCTTGACTGGGAGTGCATCCCTCCACCCCCGATACCCATGAGGTGACTGTAGGTTTCAACACTATAGGATCCCCATTTAGAGCTCCTGCCACTATTGTATAATGGAGTATTATGATATAAACACTCAAACTGCTACATCCAGTCTGATATAATTGGACGACTTCAAGATGTCTATTCAAGGTTACTGGTTGGGCAACGCATTGAACATGTGCTGCCAGCTTGATGGCAAAATCTCTCACTTGGAACAGCGGCTGCTCAGACATGAGGGTCTGGCCAGTCATCAGAAAGAGGCCGAGCCCTGCTCAATAAGGCAGGATCACACTGCGCTGTTGGAGAGGTTGCGATGCCTCAATTATGCAGCTCACACTGCTATAACACATGCTGTAGCTGCTACCACAGCGGCCCATATTGTCCATTAAATCTGACACATGGGTCCTATTACATATTTATTCAAACACAGAGAGGAACTTAATGGGATCTTACAATTTTTGAGAAAGAGGAGGCAATCCGCTTGTTCGCCTTGGGCAAAACTCCCGGGCCTGATGGGCTGCTGTTTGAATTTTATTAAACTTATGTCTCCTTGCTGGCACCACGTTTGAAAACACTATATGATAGGGCTCTGTCAAAGGCTTGTTTACCACTCACATTAAATGACTTCTTGCTCATTTTACTTCCTAAATTTGGGAGGCATGCAAAGGAGCTGGAATTCTAACTTCTAAACACAGATTATTAAATACTGGCATAGATCCTGGCTGGTAGGCTTGTCCCCCTGGTCCCACAGCTCGTCCAACCCAATCAGACTGTTTTTGCGCCAGCTAGGAGCACCTCCCTAAACCTATCCCATTTACTTAGGTTGCTGGAAAATGCCCAGCAGAGGCATCCACAGTCGGGATGCTTGGTACAGGCGGGTCTGGTGGCTTAGTGGACTAATGCGTCCACTATAGGGGCCTGTGTTCGACCTCATGGTCACAGGTTCAAATCCCGGCAGGTTCACTCAGCCTTTCATCCAAAATTCTGAGGTCGATAAAATGAGTACCATTGAGTTGGGTAACAATAAACATCTGTTATTCAGCGCCAAGATGCCTGCGGGTGAACGTGCGCTTTACAAATACTTATGTTATGTTATGTTACTTGATCTACAGAAGGCATTTGATTCCCGAGAATGGCCCTATCTATTACAAAGCTCTCCTGGTACAGGCTGGGAAGTCACGTTAGCCGCCTGGTGAAATGACTGTATAATAATCTGACAGCCAGGGATGAAATAGGTTGGCATACATCAGACCCAATACAGATACAGAGAAGCACGAGGCAGGGTTGCCCACCATCCCCTCTCATGTTTTCGCTGGTGATGGAGCCTTTGGCCTACCTTCTCTGTGCACAGGGCCAACCATAGGGTATCCCCCACAGTAATGGCATGGATTCAGTCTCACTCTACATGGATGACATGCTCCTATACCTTCACAATATCCATTCAATCCCGCCCACCCTAGAGCAATTGCTGACCCGATTTGCTCGGTATCGGGCCTTAAAGTAAATTGGGACAAATCTTTCCTTTTCCCATTTGTGGTTTGTATGCCTAACCCAGCAATTTACATCAGCAGCATCCATTTGACCTGGCAACCATCCATGTTCCGATACCTGGGTATACGTAGTTATCATGCATATGCGGACCTGCTGACACACCTTGTCAGCCATACGGGCAGACCCTGTCACTATTGGTAGCTGGCCGTGTGGCTCTCATAAAGATATTTATGTTGCCGCGTCTGCTGCAGTATTTTGCCAACTACCCTTATACATCAACAAACTCTTATTTCACTCCCGGAGCACTTAACATCTTTATCTCCCAGCGGAATGCAGTGGACTAGGTGTGCCCAATTTTGAATACTTTTACCTGGCCTCATAGCTAAAATGGGTGGTGCATTTGTTCACTTGATGCCATTTGGAGGATACTGCAACTGTCCTCCCTCAGCTGGACCTGAAGCACGTGTTATACATGTTTCATCCACCAGCTAGGGCACCACTGCCACACACACTTCTTCTCTGGGTTGCACGTCAATGCTTCTGTAGGACCCTGTTTCTTACCAGATTGGTGACACCTTATGCCCCTACGCTTTCACTGCTTGATATGCCACAAGGTGAAGTCACGACCTCCCTCAGGAAACTGGGTCCCTTGCACATGGCAGGACTACAGAGTGTAGGGGATCTATTTTGGGACGGGATCCTTGTACCTGTAGATGAACTCCTCGCAGACTCTGATCTCCCGCCAGAGCTGTTCCTTTCACACGCTTCCTTTATCTGGTCACTGAGGCAATTCTGTGGAGACATACAAAAGGAGCCTCTGCTACACCTTAAAATGCAATATCTATATGTCATGGGGAGGGGCTGTCACCTGACTCGTTGGATGGCTAGCTCCCTGCACACTCACACAGCCATTCCCCTTACTGCTCTCCGCAAACACTGGGACACTAACCGTCCTTGTAATCATAGCGAATGGCAGACTATATCAGCTCCCCTGCCATATAATCGTGCAATGCCTGCTTCAAATTACTACATGATACATAGAACCTATTTAACTCCCCACAAAACCAATCAATACTTTCACCTTTCAGATGCTACCTGTCCCCATTGACTTACACCAGATGTGGATTTTTTGCAAGGGCCTCACTACACTACACACCACACCTGGGAAGTGTGCTTCTTAGGTTGAATACACTGCCCTAAGATAAATAGGGTTGTGGCGCGTTTCACAGACTTGGCCCTTCTCCTAGCAAAGCAACTGCTCACCCGCAAGTGGAAAGCAGCAAACGCACTTACTTCTGCTGCCTGGGTGCTCTCAATGGTAGCCTGGGCAAGGCGGATAGTAAAGTCTTTCATAGTGAGGAAACAAGAGGCTTCCACAAATAGCCCATCTCTAATGGTTGGGATACTCTCTTGGAGAAAGTCCGCGGAAACTACAACCTGAAGACCAACCCTCTTTGTACTCTCTATGGGTTACTCCCCAATTGCATAACACTCTCAGCCTATGATTGGGGCTCCAATGTGACCGGCACACTTTCTGTGAGCAGCCCTGTGTAATCTCAGTTGTGATATTAACTATGTCACATACAGTAGGTGCAGGCATTTTAAATTTAAAATGGTTGTAATCAGAGTTGCTGTATTCAATACTTGGCATCAGTTAAGTCTCCTAAGTCTACACATGCTCATTTATATACCCCCAACCTTGCCGGTGACTTACAAGTGTTGTATTTGTTTATATTCCCTAACTGTTCAAACTGCTGCATTGTTTGGTACTGTGTGGCACCTATCGCACTGTTTATGTTGATCAACACACTTTAGTGGTCTGAACAATGACTATGTAAATGTGAAAATGTCCCCAAATGTTTTTTTTTAATGACTACTGAACACATTTTTTTCAAGGGAATCCCTCAGACTACCTCCCATGAAACTGTCATCCTGGCAAACTACTCTTAATCAACAGAGGTAATGGGGAACTGGCACTGGTGTTTGGCCACTGAAGAAACATTTTTGCTGGATTTGAGGCCACAGGAAAAACCTCCGACCAATGCAATGTTTCCAAGCATAGGCAAAACTCTATCAGTGTTGCTCATTGGATATGGGCACAAGAACAGAGGAATAGTGTTTTGTTAAATGTGGAACTGAGAGGGAAACTTTGGTCTGCCATCTGGCCCTAACAGCAATCCCCCTTCTCCTGAAAAAGCATTAATCCATAGGTCTGATACTCCTATAGCACCCAGTGTTCCCATCCACTTGGCTGATGACATTTCAAACAAAAGCAATTTTTTGCAAACATTAATTGACAAGGAGCTGACTTTGAAGACTAATATGAAGGATGCTGAAAACCTCATTGAGTTGATAGCAGGTTCCAAGAAAAAGGAGGCAAGGAGTGTAATGGCCTGCAGCACTTGAAATTGTTCACGATGTGGAAGGCCAAGTAGTCTGCACCAGCACAAGATACTAGTACTGCACATATTACTGTCTCTTGACCCTACAAAGTATAGCCCAACAAGACCTTGGTATATCCATATCACAGAACATCTAGGCTGGATCTGGCATGGGTCACAAAATTAGGCACCAATATGTTAAGTGTAAGCATTAACGCTTTTGGCAGCCTGTATGTATTGGATTTCTAGAACGCTAAGGACAAAAGCCGCTTCCATTGAGCACTCTTTGCTGTATGAACCAAAATCTTCAGCAGTGCTCATTACTGTAGCCTATCAGAGAACGAGGAGAGAATAATCCACAAAGATGGTACAGTGTCAGCAATACCTCCAGAGGGTACGTCAGCAACATAAACAAAATTGTCTACTACCGAGACATCAAAGAGTGATATTAATCTGTAAGCCTTGGTCTCGTCACCACTCCTTGTCCTCCTGGTTTTAAGAGTTGTAGTGATTGTCAGGTGCTTTGTTACCACAAAGATCACTCTTTCAACTCAACAGAGATTAAAAAGCTGAGCTATAAGGTAGGAGTTCTCTTCTCTCAAGACAAACTGCAGAAAATGGTGCTAATAGAGAAGGCCTGGTCTACGTATATTGTCACTCTGTACATTGACTGTTACCAAAATGTCACTGCTGGAAACCAGAATCATCTTGAATAGCAGGCAGATACCAATTTGTTCATTAAATTTATATCCAGTTCCAGACCTATGACCAGTAATGGTTTAAGGACTAGGAAAAGGGATGGAGTACATCCTTCCCCCTGCTGTTATTAAGGGACATGTGCAATGGTAAATATTTTAAATAATGCTCAGTTGAACTCCAGGGCTTCTTGGTCTGTGAAAACAAATAGGAGAGCTTGGGGGTAAAACATCAGACTCAGTTAGACCAACAACACATACCTATACAACATAAAAAAAACAACTGATATCGTATGGCAGAACCCAACAAAGTGGTACTCTATTTCTAAATCATTAATCTCTCCAGCACAACAAAGGTTTCTACAATCAAACCTAGGTCTCATATTACACATCTCCTATATCATTTGCAAAAAATGAAGATGGGGTACCTCACGAACATCAGGAAGGTAAATACACACCTCAAACCTCACGTAATTTCTGCTGTTTGTCATTAGAGGCACCAAATCCTGTTGGGAACCACTCAATCAATCAACAGGTCAAATGTAATACACAATAAACAGTCCCTGTGACAAGGTCTTGAAATCTCTTTGCATATTTGTAAAAAACACTGAAGTTGTTGCCTTACACTAGGAGCCTTCATTAATATTTCCCACACTGTGTGTATATAAGTCTGTGTGTGTAAATGACATTCTCCTTTGGCTTTTCATTGGAATTAGAATGCTTACCAACGAATGGCATGGGTATGCTTCCTCCTATTCACCCCCTGGACCCTCGGAAGAGTGATGGACTGCTAACTCACTTTTTTCTTTTTTCAATTCTCCCCCAGTCCTTGTATCAGAAAAACCTAAACCCATGTTTAATGCTGATCTTACAAAATATATTATCTGACTGTACCAACACTAACATAATATAATTCGAAGCAGGGATATAAGTGGCTGTAATCTCTGCATCTTGCTGTATCCACATGCAGTGCAAAAGCTTTGTAGCAGCTGACTGTCAGATTCAAAGAACCATATCTTTCACCTGAGGAGACAATATAGTTCCATCTAGTTTTGAAGTATATGAAGCACTTATGAATATGTGTTTTATCTCACAGTTCTCTGTTTGCCCTGCCCTGGAAACCTTGCAACACCAACATTTTGTTTTGGTAAGAACAAGGAAGGAAAACTAGCATAAGGGGCCCTCTGGAGTGTGTCCATAGTGTGTATAGCTCTTCTGGCCAGCTTTCTGGGCCAATAGTGGCAAGTGGTCAACTTTCCTGTGAACCATGCATGCTCTACTATTCCTTTGGTTGTAAACAGGTGTTTGATGGTTGACTCCTAGCCACCTTCAGGCTGATGCATGCAGTACCTGGAAAACATCACATTCCTGTGATACCTTTAGTAACTCACCTATTTAATCCTATAAAAGAATAGTGTGAATGGGTGGTCTCTTGCACCCTATTAAATACTCATTCTTCATATTTTCTACATATTCTCAGAAACCAATTATTTATATTTTAATCTCACATAAAGCAGCCTAGCGATTGCCCAGAACGGAAAGGTATAATCCATTTAAAACTCACTTTTTATGTATTTTCCTAATTCACAGGGCATATCAATAGATATATTATTTTAAAACTCATACAAATTGAAAAACAATGTGCATAAACAAATGAATAAGGCGTTTTGATTATTGACACTTTAGATAATTAGTCTATCCAAAGGCAGGATTGCCATCATGCCTTGAAAACTAGGCTACCATTCACATCACATTCATACTTAACAAGAGCTCACTTTGATTGGCTAGATACTAATCCTCTTCTGGAGCTCCTCCTAAACAAAACTTGAAGAATAATTTATACTTGAAGCACATAATTGGAAATGTAGGGTCATTTTTTGAGTCCTTCTCCCAAAACTGTGATGCATCTTCATGGTTGGTTTTCAATTGCTTTAACAGGACACAAAGCACTTTTTTCCGACATAGGCGGTTATGTTGTAACACTCTGCCTTAAGCATCAGGCAATACAGTGGTGCAATGTCAGAACCCCTGGGGACCAGGGCCATGCCCACTCCCGCATTCACAACTCCTTGGCCGTGGTGGGGAGGGGAAGTGGGTGCTCTTCCGGATCACAGGGGCATCGTCCGTGGGTTGTTCTCGGGGTCAACACGAACATGAAGTGGCACCCAGTGTTGGTGCGTCACTTCTGCTACTGCCACCGCAAAATCAGGCCTATTTAGGGCATGCCTGCCCTGCCCCCTTCCATTTTCAGCGGATCAGGCATTGGCATGACTGGATTACAATAGGGAATTTAGTTGGGCGTGGGTGGAAGATCCTGATATTGTTTGGTAACAAACAGAAGTCAATGTGTGGCTGGAGAGATTTCATAACAAGACACCTGTTTAACAGGACTTTTCGCCACCAACAGGGCACAGGTAACAGGAAGGGATTTTGTTGGGCATTTAATAGAAAGTTGTGCACTCTTCCCTTGGGGTCTTGAAAATTCAAACATGTATGTTCCTTTTGTGGGCACCCCTCACATTCTGAGTTCAAATGTGTCAAGAAATCCAAGGAGAGAGGAAAGGACACCACTACGTCAGCTAGCCAAGAATTACTTGCCCACTCTGGTTCAGATTGGCAGACTTTTCCCTTGGCCTAATTTATACACCAATAAGAAGGGAGCCTATCTATTGTAACAAGGATTTTCCAGGGGCTTTCGAATCCCTGCTCAGGGGGTCCTACCCATCCTACATTGCAGAAAATCTGTTGACCTTGAATGCACATCCATGGGTGGAGACCAGGAAACTAGCAAATGAGAGATCGCTGGTCAGGATGGCTACCCTCTTTGTTGAGCTCCCTTTAGAAAACGTTGTTTGCTTCCCGCTAGGTGTGGTCCTGAAGAAAGAGTCCAGCCAGTTCAGGGTAATTCATAATCTCTCACCCCCAAGGCCTCATCAGTTAATGATGCGATCAATCCTGATTTGCACTCTTGGCAAAGACAGACATCAAGTCTGCATTCTGACTTCTTCCTGTACTTTCAGATGATTATCACATGCTAGGCTTTCAATTCCGGGGTCATTTTTTTAATGACAAATGTATGCCCATGGATTGTACAGTTTCTTGCAATTATTTTGAGATAGTTCAGTCCGATGTTGCAATGGCTGTTCACTTACAAAACTGGTCACCATGATATTATCCATTACCTAGATTACTTTCTGATCACGGGCCCACCGGTCTCTGGAGTATGTCACTGGACTTTGTAGGAGCTGATCTCCTTGTTCAGAGACTTGCTCCAGAAAAAACAGTGGGCCCTTCAACCTGCATCTCGTTCTTGGGTATTGAGATTGACACTGTTGCTAGTGACTGCCTCCTGATAATGTTTGGGCTTTCAGTCAGGCTATTGACTTGATTCTCATTCTCAAAAAGGTAACTCCGCATCAGCTTCAAGTTTTAGTGGGTCAACTTAATTTTGCTCTACATATTATTTCCATAGGTGGCCACTTTTCCAGGTCCATAGCCAGGGCAATGGCTGGTCTCACCCAGAAGCACCACCATACCAGACTTCAGGCTGAAGTGAAAGAGGACTTAAGGATCTCGAACGGCTTCATGCAACAGTTCTATGGGTCCGTTGTTTAGCCTGCTCCACCTGTCTCTAATCAAACTGAGTCTTTTTACTGTCGCTGCTGGCAGTGTAGGTTTTGGGGCCATTCTGGGGCAATAGTGGTGCAGGGAAGACTGGCCTGCTTCATGGCACAACAGCAGGGTGACTAGGAACATTACGTTTCTAGAACTGTTCCCAATTGATGTTGCTGCCTCCATATGGTCTGCTGTGTTCAAGAACAGGACTGTTGTCTTTTGGTCAGACAACATGGCCGTGGTTGAGGCCATTACCAAACAAGAGGCATACTGAAGACAAGTTTCAAAGCTGTTAAAGCAACTTGTTCTACTTTGCTTGAAGCGGAATGTTGTGTTTATGGCCAAGCATGTCCCAGTTATATAAGGCCAATGATGATTTACCTCACTCAAAGTTGCAGGACTTCTGGGATTTGCACCCACCAGAGGCGGAGCAGATGATGGAGTTCCTGACATGTCTTTGGAAGGTTGGAGCCCTGTCTTACCGGATTTAGTTGCAGCTTGCGTAGCTCAGTGCAAGTGGGTGGGCCTATCAGAAATGCTTCAAAACATATAAGTCCATTTTGCATGAGCAGGGTGTGTCAGAGTTATTTTCACCCGGCACCGTTTGCCTCTTTCTTGAGTCTTTGAGGGTTCAGGGCAGGCCTGTTTCCTATGCAAGGGTGCATTTTATGGCCATCAGCTGTTTTGAGAAACTAAAGGGCATGCGTGATGTGGGAAACAGTTTCCTGGTGATGAAGGCCGTAGCAGATTGGGCCACATTGGGGGGCATGGTCAAGGATGGGAGGAGGCCACTCGACACACCAGTGTTGGGTGACATGATGGACAACCTCCATAAGGTGTGAAGTTTTTCCTATGAGATGGCATTGTTTGCTGCTCTTTTTTCCATTGCCTTCTATGGGACTTTCAGGGCGGGCTAGTTAGTTGGTGCATCAAAAACTAACTGTTTGGGTCAGACTCACACTTAAGCTTAGGAAGTTCAAGATTGGTTCAGCTTGGAAAGGAGCTATAGCGGAACTCATGGCAGCCCAGGGTTCTCTTATTTGCCAAATTACCCACATATCAGTTCAGCCCAATGTCCAGACCACAGCAATGTCCATCCATTCTAATGGGGATTGCCTGTAGCTGTACCATTTCTCGGCTGTGTTACGCAGCACCCTCAGAAGTATTGGAATTAACCTCTCGGGTTATTCATCACATTCCTTTAGGATAGGGGCAGCAACTTTTGCAGCAGGATTCAGTATGTCCTCCAATGATGTCTAGGTGATTGGCCGGTGGTCATCATCTTGTCTGAAGCGCTATATTTGCCCAGAGTTGCTTTGATTCCGTGAGTTTCACACAATGATTGCCACTTCATTGCATTTATCTCACTCTTTTTTTTTTGCTCCCTTTTAGTAGTATGCCTTCCAAGGTCGTGTGGGTGATAGCCATTCCTCTGTGCGGTATGAGGCCTACCATTTGCAACAGCATTGTAAGGCAAAGCCTGATGAATTAAAGGACATCTTCATCTGAAGGTGTGGAGTTGGGGGCCTCTGGATTTATCAGTTTCACCAGCTGGTAGAGGAGACAAAGAGTTGTGTGGGACTACAGTTCCCAAACCTAAGTATTGTACACAGTAATACAGCAGTAATTACTTGGCTAATTTGGGGCGCAGGTCAGTCAAAGAGGCTCTCTTGGGTGAGTTCACTACGTTGGGTAAGGCCTTCTCTCAGGGGGTCATAGCATGGTCAGACATCCTCATGAATTACCAAAAGTAAATAAGTACATACTTATAAAAAAGTCAATAAGACTAAGTAAATTAGAGAGATTTTCTCTTTGAGTAATAATGCCATTCTCATGGAACTGTTACCCAGCAAATTTGAATAGTGTCCCAAACAATTATGACTTATGTGTAACCAACAATCTGAATTAACCACAGCAACACTTCCTCCACCTTTGCCAGCCTCTTTGGCCACTTTCAGTTACCCCATCAGATTTCACCACCCCTCAAGTCCACATTTGTTGCAACATACCCCACACCACTAGCCTCAAAATTGAAAACTAACATCCTCTTTTTCACACTCCACAGCACCTTACTTGACTCACAATTATAATTAAAGCTGGGCCAAAACATTTGTTGAAGTGCAGATATACTGGAGTGTGACACATGCCCATGTGCAGATGTGTTAATCTAAGCATTCTTCTCGACAATGATTCACATTTAAAAAGCTTTCCAGTGCCATGGTTCTACAATTCCTCAAATACACTGGCAGCACAATACTTCAATTATCAATAAGAATCCTTGGATGGCATCTTAGTATCTAACACACTGCTCCACTCTCGTTCAGTCATTAAACTCTCCTTAGTCCATAGGTCTCTCAGCAATCATCCATCATTCCATCTTGTCTTAATGGCATCTGGTGGGATGACTTTCAGTGAGGCATATGAATCAGTGTAAGTTGCTCACCCTAGTTTGCAATGCATAGCATGTCACTCTTCTTTGTTTCCAGCAGCATGTTTGCTTTACTTTTCATTATTCACTAAAACCAGACAATGAAATATAATTAACAATACCATGGCAACTCTGCACCCTGTCTCGGGGACATAGGGGAACAAAACCATCTACCCACAGCTGAACTCACCAATCCTGTGATAAAATAGATGAGTACTTTATAATTAATTTATACAAAAGAATATGAAAATGATATTTAGAAAATATTGACAACAAACATATCTCCACTAGAAACTGGAGGTCGCTGTATCTAGAAGGAACATGGAGATTGGTTCAGTGAATATGTCCAAAGGCCCTGCAGAGGGACTAAAGGCAAGATATAATGTAGAGAACCCAAAAGGAGACCCTAGAAAACAAAAAAAGTGCAGTGAATGAGAAGGCTGGGTGCAAACTAATGCAAGAGTCATAGAATCCAATAAGGTGTAATTGTACAAGGCAATGACTGTTTACATCTTGCTGCCTTTAAAATGTCACTGAGAAGAGGAAGTCTTGAAATGTAGTGAAGGGTGCGATCTTGGATTGAGGACTACTGTGGTAATAGTCGCTGAGTTTAAAAGTAAGCCCCAATATTTTGTAATGAGAACCAAATTGACTGTAAGTCCTCAGCCTCCAATGATGTCATGGTAGCTACAGCTGCCATTACACCTGGTGTCTTATTCTTAGTTGATAGTGCCAATCTCTTTCATCTCCAGGCTGTTGGGATGTGTGGGGACCCCTAACCTGTTAGTAAGTCCTGACTCTCTTCTTCAAGAGCAAATTATATCCATAAAGACATATTTATCAAACAGAATTACATGCTTACAATAATATGTTCCTAAACATGGTATTTTATACTCTCAAAACATGTATCTGTATTTACTGTAGCCACTGGAAAAACTCAAAAAGGTTAAGTTTGAACATTGTGTTATTTTGTTCTTTGTAATGATTTGAGTGGATGTGGTACCTGAAAGAGATGCAAATAGGAGTACTTATGAACCAGTATGAAGCTACCACAGTAGAATACCATTTTTAGTATTGATTGCTAGCGGAAAATGAATTTCAAATTTCAAATTATTTGCATTAAGGTGCATCTTGATTTTCTGTTGATTTTTCTGATCTGTACATAGGAAATATTGGAGTAAACATATGAGGTTTTTGGGGAGGTTGGGCTTTGTGAGACTACATCAATGCTTATCTGTTAGACCTGTCAGTCTTAGGGTGGTCTTACCCCAGACCTTTTGCCTTCCTCCTCCATTTTTTTCTGATCTCATTTTCACTGGCATTAGGACTTTGTGCACTTTACCACTGTTAACCATTGCTAAAGTGATTGTGCTCTTTCCTCTAAACATGGTGACATTGGCTTATCCCCAACGGGCATATATTATTTACTTAGTGAAGTGGCACTACACATACCCAGGGCCTGTAAATTAAATGCTGCTAGTGGGCCTGCAGCACTAGTAGCCCTTTAAACATGTCTCAAGCATGCCATTGCAGAGACTGCATGTGCAGTTCTAAATTGCCATTTCAACCTGGAAAAATAAACCTTTTGCCTGTCCCAAACCTTCCTTTTTAACACATAGGAGCCCTACATAGGTAGGCCCTGGACAGTCTAGAGGGCAGGGTGCAATACATTTAAAAAGCAGGTCATGTACATTTAGATTTTACCTGCCCTAGTAGTGAAAAACTCTTAAATAAATTTTTCACTACTGCAAGACCTATCTCTCGCATAGGATAACACTAGAGTTGCCATATTACATTTTATAAGTGTAATTTCCAAATGGAAAGGGATAACTAGTCCATGTTGCACCTCTGTGCCACATGTCAATAAAAAGATTGTCAAAACCAGTCAGTTGCGTGCAATCTCCATGTAATTATGTGAAATCTTAGCAACTGCATCTATAGCAAAGATAAGGATATAATGGGCAGGTCACATCTTCCTGTCTGTCTGCTGCTACCTCTAACTTTCATCCTTCCAGGTCGATAAATGTCAGGTTTTCAATTTGGGAAAGAGTATTCTCCAGAAGTGAGACTCATATGCAGCTGTGGAGCAGGCAATGAACATGTGTAGAACTGGCTGTTGAGGTGCAACAGGTATATTGTAATTATGCAAGGGGTGTTATTCAGGATGAACAAGAGTTGGTCTTGAAATAACTGTAATGGAAACAACTATAAAGGTTAAAATGTAAATGACATGCCGCAAATTCACATTCCTGTCTGTGGATAATTCACAGTCATGGTTTCTGAGGAGAGGCGAGCCAGGGATATTAATAACACTAATTTGCTGGCATAGTCATATATGCAGAGAGAGATTTGAACAAGCACGACTCACCCCCTCGCCCAGATGCCTCAACACAATGGTCCCCATTTCATAACATAGGATTGGTAACACACTGAATCTTAGGTGCTTGGGCATATGTTCTTGAAAGAACACACACTTTGAGGAGTTGGGACACATACTGTGACATTTTAGGCACACAGACTTCAGGGCTTATTTTGGGTACAGAGACTGTGTATAGAGCTTTGTTCATGTAGGACGTGAGAAGCTTCACTGTCAATGGCACGAAGAGGGCAAAAAGAGTACTTGCAGAAGCCTGCAATGGAAGAGCACTGGCAACCGGAAGCAGTGCTTGGCCCAGGCTCCATGGGACGATGAAGACGGAGGGAAGGAGGCGGCGCTGACCAATTGGAAGCAAGTAGACAAGAGTGACGTTGGACCACATGGGAGCCAGCTAATGGTAAGTGTTGGACTTTTTTTGCTTATGCAGGGTCATCCCCAATCTTTTTGCCTCCTGCCTCCTATTTTGTCCTGACCTGTTTGCTGTTGGCTTTTGAACTCTAAGCACTTTACCACTGCTAACCAGTGCTAAAGTGCATATGCTCTCTGTGTAAAATTGTATGTAATTGGTTTATCCATGATTGGCCTATTTGATTTACTAGTAAGTCCCTAGTAAAGTGCACTAGAGCTGCCAGGACCTGTAAATCAAATGCTACTAGTGGGCCTGCAGCACTGGTTGTGCCACCCACATAAGTAACTCTGTAATCATGTCTCAGACCTGCCACTGCAGTGTATGTGTGTGCAGTTTTAACTGTAAATTCGACTTGGCAAGTGTACCCACTTGCCAGGCCTACACCTTCCCTTTTCATACATGTCAGATACCCCTAAGGTAGGCCCTAGGTAGCCCCAAGGGCAGGGTGCAGTGTATGGTGAAGGTAGGACATATAGGGGGTCATTCGATGGACCGCCAGGGCGGAGGGCAGCGGAAGCACCGCCAACAGGCTGGCGGTGCTTCCTGGGCTATTCTGACTGCGGCGGTAAAGCCGAGGTCAGAAAAGGGGAACCGTCGGTTTCCCGCCGGTTTTCCCCTGGCCCAGGGAATCCTCCATGGCGGCGCTGCTTGCAGCGCCGCCACGGGGATTCCGACCCCCTTCCCGCCAGCCTGTTTCTGGCAGTCTTCACCGCCAGAACCAGGATGGCGGGAACGGGTGTCGTGGGGCCCCTGGGGGCCCCTGCACTGCCCATGCCACTGGCATGGGCAGTGCAGGGGCCCCCTCACAGGGCCCCATACAGATTTTCACTGTCTGCTTAGCAGACAGTGAAAATCGCGACGGGTGCCACTGCACCCGTCGCACCCCTGCATCTCCGCCGGCTCCATTCGGAGCCGGCTTCCTCATTGCAGGGGCTTTCCCGCTGTGCCGGCAGGCGGCCTTTTGGCGGTCGCCCGCCGGCCCAGCGGGAAAATTGGAATGGCTGCCGCGGTCTTTTGACCGCGGGGCGGTCATTCGGCGCTGACCGCATGGCGGGCGGCGACCGCCGCCCGCTGCGGTCATAATGACCGCCATAGTAATGTGTTTTATATGTCCTGACCGTGAAATATTGCTAAATTTGTTTTTCACTGTTGCAAGGCCTGTCTCTCTCATAGGTTAACATGGGGACTACCTTTAAATCTGATTAAAGTGTAGATTCCCTTTGGGAGCGGATGGACATGTGGAGTTTGAGGTCTCTGAGCTCACAATTTAAAAATACATCTTTTAGTAAAGTTGTTTTTAAGATTGTGTGTTTGAAAATGCCACTTTTAAAAGGTGAGCATTTTCTTGCTTATACCATTTCTGTGACTCTGCCTGTTTGTGGATTCCCTCTCTGGGTCAGTTTGACAGTTGGGCTGGTTGCACCTCACAATAGACAGTGACACAAAAGGAGCTGGGGTGTAGTCTGCATTTACTGATGAGCAATCTGTGCTAGGAGGGAAGGGAGGAGTGGTCACTTACACCTGAAATGGCTGTGCCTGTCCTCACACAATGCCGTCTCCGACCCACTGGTGAGTGTCTGGGGCCTGGCCTGGGCAAGGCAGGATTTCGCTTTCAAAAGAGACTTTACTTTGAAGTAGGCCTACTTCAAAGGAGAAATTGGGTATAAGAAGGGCACCCAAAACCACAGACTTTAGAACACTTCTGGAAACAAGAGGAACCTCTGCCTGGAGAAGAGCTGTAGAGTTGAGGAGAAGTGCTGCCCTGCCTGTGACTGTGCTTTGTGGAGCTATCCTGCAGTTGCTGCTTCTGCCAGAGTAAGAGGGCAAAGACTGGACTTTGTGTGCCTTCCATCTTGTGAAGAAATCTCCATGGGCTTGATTTAGAGCTTGCCTCCTGTTGTTTGAAGTCTCAGGGACAGCAAAGACTTCTTTCTGCCAGCACCTGGAGTCTCTGTAGAGACTCTTGCTCTGACAAGTGGTGCTCTATCCAGTCCCTGGGCCCTTGAAAGGAAAGCTGGTGGAAATCCAAGAAAATCGACTTCGGACGACTTCGGACCGACGGCGCTGCTGAATCCGGTGACGCCACCTGCAACAGAGTCCGTGATCTTCGCTCGAACGTGACGATCTTCGCAGGCCCGACGCCGCTGCAGCCCATCTGAAGTCCGTGACTCAGTGGAAGTCGCCACACCACGTCGTGACTGACACCGTTCGAAGTGCGTGGATGCAACGTTTCGTACAGACGCCGTAATCCCCGACTTCGTGCATCGACTTGTTTTCACTCTTTACCAAAGGTACTGTACTTGGGGGTCTACACGACTCTGTGTCCGGCGCTGCTGGTGTCGGCTTGTTGGGAACGACTCCATCACAACACCGTGTTAACACCTCATCGAAGCATTGTGTGTTTCTAAGCGCTATTTTTTTGTTTAATCTTTAAAAATTCATAACTTGACTTGTGTATGTCGGATTTTTGTCGTTTTGGTCTTGTTTTGTTTAGATAAATATTTCCTATTGTCCTAAATGGGTGTTGTGTCATTTTGTAGTGTTTTCATTAAGTTACTGTGTGTGTTGGTACAAATACTTTACACCTAGCACTCTGAAGTTAAGCCTACTGCTCTGCCAAGCTACCAAGGGGGTAAGCAGGGGTTAGCTGAGGGTGATTCTCTTTTACCCTGAATAGAGTGAGGGCCCTTGCTTGAACAGGGGGTAACCTGAAAGTCAACCAAAGACCCCATTTCTAACAGTAAGTAAAGTGATGTGAGAGCCAGCCAATGGTAAGTGAAGGTAAGAAATGGCCGCCTCTAAGCCCCTTTTAAGACTTTTTTCAATGCAAGAGATTTTGCAAGCACAGCGCAAGCTCTGTGCGGACAAAACCTAAAAATGTTTACACTTTTACTCTTTTTTCCCTCTTAGCATTTGTGCTGCATAGTACAGAACACATACGAAGAGGGAAATGGCTTAAAGCATCGTTTTTGCACAGGAAGAGTTCCCTTCCTGCACAAAAACAATGCTAACCACAGTTCAAACACCCTTGCACTGTAGCTCAAGGATGTCTTTGTTGGGGCATGACATCTTAAAGTGCGTCAGCCTAGGAAGAGAGCAGAACAGCTCCACATTTTGTAAATATGGTGCTGTTCTGCTATTTCCAATTCATGCAAGGCAGAACAACAATTTTACTTGCTCCACTGCGTTGCGTGATTAGTTTGTAAATCTGCGCCATAGTTGCAGGCACAGAGTGACTGGCCAGCCAATAAAAACAATGTACACAAAAATCGAAAAAACTTCACACATAAGGAAATAGTGGGGTCTACTGGTTGTAATCTATTGTAATACATGTTACACTTGAAAAATTTAAAATCTATGATTGAAAGAGAAATTAGCCATATTAACCTAAATTAGTTAAAATTAATTTAGCTTAGTGCAGCAAGAGTTGTTTGTACGAGGCCTGTAAAGTACAGCTGCATTCTATAGCTAGCAATAACAATGATAACGTTGCCAATTTATAAAGTCCCCCTGCAAAATATTTATCTCACGGTACATTGCCAATAAGTGTATTTATCCAATCTAATATTGATGATTTTGGTATTGCCAGATAATCAATCAATCAGGGATTTATAAGGCTTACTCCTCACCCGGTAAGGTCTCAAGGCGCTAGGGGGGGTAGAGCTACTGGTCGAAAAGCCAAGTCTTGAGGTGTTTTCTGAAAGATAGAAGGTCTTGGGTCAGGCGGAGGTGGAGTGGTAGGGAGTTCCATGTCTTTGCGGCAAGGTGAGAGAATGATCTTCCTCCGGCGGTCGTGCGGCCGACGTGAGGAACGTAGGCGAGGGCGTGGTTGGCAGTGCGAAGGTTGCGGGTGGGGGTGTGAAAGGTGAGTGTGTCATTGAGGTAGGCGGGACCTGTGTTGTGGAGGGCCTTGTGTGCGTGGATGAGGATATTGAAGGTGATCCTCTTTGATACTGGTAGCCAGTGTAGGTCTCTGAGGTGGGGTGAGATGTGGTCGCAGCGTGGGATGTCCAGAATGAGGCAGGCGGATGCGTTCTGGATTCTTAGCAGTTTTGTTTGGAGTTTGTTTGTTATTCCTGCACATAGGGCGTTTCCGTAATCCAATCGGCTACTGACCAAGGCGTGGGTGACGGTTTTCCTGGTTTCGATGGGAATCCATTTGAAGATTCTGCAGAGCAGGCGGAGGGTGTTGTAGCAGGAAGAGGAGATGGCATTGACCTGCTGAGTCATGCTGAGGGTGGAATCCAAGATGAAGCCCAAGTTGCGTGTGTGAGTGGTGGGTGAAGGTGCGGATCCTAGGGAGGTGGGCCACCAGGAGTCGTTCCAAGCTGAGGGGTTGGTGCTGAAGATTATTAATTCTGTCTTGTCTGTGTTTAACCTGAGGTGGCTTGATTCCATCCAGCTGGCGATGGCGTGGAGTCCGTTGTGGAGGTTGTCCTTTGCAGTAGTGGGATCTTTCGTGAGGGAGATGATGAGCTGAGTGTCGTCAGCGTAGGAGACTATGTTGATGTGGTGTGTTCGTGCGATGTTGCAGAGGGGGGCCATGTAAACGTTGAAAAGTGTGGAGCTGAGTGAAGATCCTTGAGGGACGCCACAGGTGATATTGGAGGCTTCTGATAGGAATGGGGGGAGGCGGACTCTTTGGGTCCTGTCCGTGAGAAATGATGAGATCCAGTCCAGGGCTTTGTCGCGGATTCCAGTGTTGTGGAGGCGTGTGCAGAGAGTGTGATGGCATACCGTGTCGAAAGCTGCGGAGAGGTCCAGGAGGATGAGTGCTGCTGTTTCTCCTTTGTCGAGCATGGTCCTGATGTCATCTGTTGCAGCAATGAGTGCGGTCTCGGTGCTGTGGTTTTTGGGGAATCCGGATTGGGAGGTGTTGAGTGCCTTGTTGTCTTCCAGGAACCGGGATAGTTGATTGTTCACGATTTTTTCGATGGCCTTGGCTGGGAAGGGAAGGAGGGAGATTGGTCGGTAGTTCTTGGGGTCGTCAGGGTCTGCCTTAGGTTTCTTTAGCAAGGCGTTGATTTCTGCGTCCTTCCATCTCTCTGGAAAGGTGGCTGATTCGGAGGAGCTGTTGATGGTGTGGCAGAGATGGGGGGCGATTATGGTGTTGGCTTTGTTGAAGATGTGGTGTGGGCAGGGGTCCGATGGTGATCCAGAGTGGATGGTGGCCATGGTGTTCGCGGTGTCTTCTGTGTTGACCGGGGTCCAGGTGTAGAGGAGGTGGGTGTTGCTTGGAGCGTAGAGTTCGAGGGTGTTTGTAGTTAGCTGGTGGGACTGGGAGTTGAAGCTGTTGTGAATTTCTTCTAATAATAAATCACAGCCATAAACTGAGGGTCAGATTTATGAAAAGTGGTGCTACATTACATGTCGTGCCACTTTTCATGTGACCCCTTGTGCCCCCCTACAGCCACCATGTGTGCACCGTATTTAAAATACGGTACACCATGGCACAGGGTAGGGGGAAAGATTTTCTGACGCTATTGATGTACTGTTCAGGGTTAGTGCCAAAAGTTTGGTGCTAAGCCTGAACAGTACACAGGGACCTATTGAAAACAATGGTGCGTCCCCTTTTAATGCCTGCTCTGAGCAGGCGTTAAAAGTGCAGAAAAAATGACGCAAAGAAATCTCTAAGATTTCTTGGTGCAATTTTTTTGGCCTCCGTAGTGGGGGAACGCCTCCTTTGCATACATTATGCCTGGTGCACACATAATGTAGCACAAAGGGTTAGAAAGTGACGCAATGGTGCAGGGAAAAGGCCACTTTAGCGTAAAAAGAAGTGCACTAAGGCAGCGCTAAGTGGCGCTAGGCCCTCTTAAATCTGGGCCTGAGTTGTATCATAGTGATTAAAGAACGAGTTTGTAAATACAAAATAGGAATTTGAGTGTAGCCCTATAATACAAATTTTAACAACTTGGAAGAATAAAGGTCTCAGTTGACTCTTAGTGGAACGGGTGTACATGTTACAAGCGGAACTTTTCAGTCAGTCTCAAAATAAGGAGCCATTTTACTTCTATATAATTAAATGAACTGCTGCACAAGTAATACATTCTAATCCCTCTAAGAATATCATCTTTGCTTAAAAAATGAAATAATAGTCTAACCACAGATTGTAGTAGCTCTCGGATTATTCAAGAGGAATTAGATAATCTGATTGAAAATTGATAATTTTTAAGGCTACATGACGATTTAAAATGCACTGAAAGTTTTGAAGAACCACACTAATGTCGGGCCTTACCAAAGGCAGCCTTACTGAAAAAAAATACCTATGAAAGTTGTGTATTAATTGGGGTGCTACAATCTGTCTTTTTTTAAAATTAAATAGTAATGTTTTAGAGGTTGCATTTTGCAAGAGAAGCTAAAATGTTTTGTTGTGGGAACATTTCCCATTCTATCCCCCTAATCATTACACATGGCTAGAACGCATATATTTTCACTTACCCTCCCCACCTTACTGGGAAACAAAGCAGAACTTTAATTTTAATGTTCATTGAACATGAAAACAAAAAAAACACAATTTAATAACTTGTATTCAAAAACGGTGCCCCAAGGCTACATAGAAAATGCTGCCTAGGGAGACCCTAAGATAATACATTTCAAGGTTTGCTGCTTCAGACCTGGGACAGTGAGAAATCTTAGGCCGCAGTTAAATGACACTGTCTACAAACACATTTTGTCACACCACATCATATGCTTCCAGAACATTCTTATTGTACAAAATGCTTTGTATTGGCGCATTTTGTAAGTGTTTAGCTCCTTCTCGTTAGTATTCCAATAGATCAATAAGTAGCTTTTTGCTGTTTGCAAACGGGCCGATTCACAATAATAAGCCACCGAAAGCGACCAAAAAAATGCATTTCCCTAGGTACAAATTCGTATTTTGTGAGTTGGTATGCTGTTACCAACTCGCAAAACAGAGTTTGCGACTTGCAATTAGAAAGGGTCATCCAGAGGGCATCCCTTCCTAATTGCAACTCACATGGGTATTTAAGATTGTTTTGTGACGGTGAATGCGGTTGTAAAACAATGGCAGTTAACACTAATATTAAATTGGTCTTAATCCATTTGCAAATAGGAAGGGGTCCCACAAGTGACCCCATCCTCTTTGTGATTTGGGGCGCAAACATTTTTCCAGAGCAGGCAGTGGTCCTCTGTAAAAATGAAACTGAAACGTTTAAGGAAAACAGGCTGCATTTCCCCCCACCCAAAAAGCTTTATTTAAAATGAAGTCACAAACATGTTGGTCTGCTGACCCCAGCATGACACCATCCCTGTGAGTGTGGCCATTGGGTTGCAATTTGCGATCTGCCTCATGAATATTAATGAGGCAGGTCCCTTGCGACCCATTTGGGGAATGCTAACAGTGTAGAGGACATTTTTATAAATTTAGTATTGCGACTTGCAATTGTGATTCGCAATACAACATGGTAGTAAATCTGGCCCTAAGGCACGTGAGGCCAGATGTACGACCATTTGTTTTTTTATTTATTTTTAAATAAAACTGTGATTTTTTTAATGTAAATGCAGCCTGTTTTCCTTAAAGGAAAACAGGATGTGTTTCAAAAACAAAAATGCAATGTTTCTATTTCATTTTTTAAGAGCGGGCAGTAGTCCATAGTTCATAGGACTAACTTTAGAAATGGTTAAACTGTTGCATCACTGTTTATAGAGGTATTCCATGTGGATAGCCTGAAAGTCAGGGACCCAAGGGCCATTATATTTATTTCCACTAAAAAGTTATGATAACAAATTATGGAAACACACTTGTGCACCCTTTGTAAAATATTATAGCAATGTGCTTCCAGAGAGCCTGTTTGTCTTTCCATCATGGTCAGTAATTCGGGTAAGGCACAAGGTCGAATGATTCCCTCTTTTGTTAGGGCAGGCCCAGGACAAATGAGGGTATAGTCTGTTTACAGAAAGGGACACAGAACCAATCTAAAGCCCCGTCTTTAATGCAGAAATTATTTGTGGGCACAAAAAATAGGCGCAAACGCAGAAGCCGCCTACTGTACTTCCATAATCGGGACCCTGGTAATAGAGCGTGTTTGGTGTGTTGATGCAAGCAAGACATGTGCATGAAGTGCCAGCAGTGCAAAATTCATATCACACCCAAGTTTAACTTTTTTCAAATACAGGACCTGACCTAATGTTGGATGGCAAATTGAAAACCTTCAATTCATAGAGAAAATGCTACATCCTCCATTAGAGGATGCGCCTCACAATACGAATTATTAACTATTGAAATGATGTCCTCGATGTGGATTGTATGCTGGTGGTTATTCCAGAGGATTTACCAGTTTCTCCTCAAGTCAGAGGGTTTTACACTGCTGCTCATCTTCGTATCAGCTTTGCACTATATAGACTAGATGTTGATGGCAGAAATAGCTGCTCACTTTTAACATATGTGGATGGGCAAACTGATAATTAGCCTTCTTGGGCTACTGCCTCCCTTGAAAGGTCCCATGTTCATTTCCTCCCAATCACAGCATCTGAACCTGAC
Organism: Pleurodeles waltl; assembly: GCF_031143425.1. NCBI lineage: Eukaryota > Metazoa > Chordata > Amphibia > Caudata > Salamandridae > Pleurodeles > Pleurodeles waltl. The sequence continues at coordinate 874,566,836 of NC_090450.1, forward strand.
TATTCAAACCGAGCTGTACGTGCAATTCCTGAGGCATCATAAAACTGGTCACGTTTATAGAATGGTGTGCTTGTATTCATTACTGCATTAGCATCATTCATGGATTGGAGTTATAAAGGGAAGTGCAATATACAGCAACATATATGCACATGGCCATTCAAACTTTTTATGTGTTTACAAAAAGGTATATTGGACCTTTATAAAAGTGCAATCAGAGGGACTCCAACGGTACTCATAACAAATATTTGTGGGTGATATATACATATAGGACACATTCACATTTAGATGATATATATAGATATAGGACACATTCACTTTCCACGTTGCAAGGTGGACATTCATTTCTGATGTACAGCATGGTGGTTCTGCTGTGACATATTTAGGTTATGGCCCTCGAAGAGGCTTCAAATTGAAGGAATAGTTATTAAGATGCTCTAGAAAGACTTTGGAGAGAGAGTAGCCTTATATCAGAGGGTGAAATTTCCAACGAAGCATGCTAAGTGTGTAAAGGGAGTGAGATCACAATGGCACACAAGGCAGTAGGAAACAATGAGGATATGGTTGGTGGAGCTCAGCAGATAGGATAATGAATGAAGGTTTGTGGTCAAGCAAGGGAAGAGGAGTCTTTGACTCGACCTGAACACTAACAGCTGGGAGAGAAGGCATACTTATGGAGGCCAACATCTAGAGTTATGCAGCTAAATACTGCTGAAGCATTTTCCTACTCAGGATTATTCTTTAAACGAGGTCAATAAATATTTTCACCCAGCATAAAGGTGTGGAGACATAAGGCATCAAAATTTCACAACTCGTCAATTTAGAGTGACAGTATGACCAATTTGGCCACACAAGGAAAACTCCAGTCTGAAATAAGGTTAAGGGGTTTTAATACATGCTCAGACTGAAAGTCATACCGACACTTCTTAAAACAAAGTTATAAAGATACAGGATCAAAATTGGTTGACCAAGGCAATGAAACAGATTCAAATGCACCAACATCAAAAGAACAAACATTCCACAATGAAAATACAAAACAGCAACAGAATCACCTGGGGAATAGAAAACAAGTGCTCTTCAATTCTTTTAAGCAAGTTAAAGGTAAAAGTCGTCTGAGCTTAGCTAGCTAGGGCAAGGGAAAACCCTACAGATCAGTATGTCAAAAGGTTAATGTGCTAAGTGACAGGGGCAAAAGTAAAAAGAAAAAAGGATAAAAAGAATTTGGAAAAATTACATCTGGGGCAAAATGTGACTATCAAAAGTTGGCAAAAAGTAAGTGAAAAGGGAAAGCATCAGCATGTCAGAAGCTCGGTGAAGAGTCTTCTTTTTTGGGTCAGGGGAAATTTCAAAATCTTAGCAAAGCATTTCAAAAGGATGGGTAAGGGTAGAGAGGACTGTACCTCATAGACTCCAACGGGTCCACTAAGAAGAGAAGAGTGGGGAATACTGCTGCTGAAGGGAAGGCGAGAAGAATGCTGCAAATCCAGTTGGGGAACAGTATATTAAAGTTCATAACGCAAAATGATTCATCCATCCATTACTCCTCATGACGCAGATGTAATTGGCCTATGAAAGTCAGTCATGCGACATGGAACTGTAATACTGGTGAAGATTCCCATTGCCAACATGTGAAAATCATCCATCTTAGCTCATCCGTGCAGGTTGAAACAATTGTATGCTCATTACAGTTTCACAGTTCCTAAATGTGCTGTGCTCAGGGTTAGTTTCTCAGGCTCACTAGGTGTTAAACAATAGAACATCTATGATTGAATGAAGTCTGAAACAGTTTAGTTTACTAACCTACAGTGAATGCACATTAATATGGCTTTCCGTGCACCACTTTACAGCAAAACTAGATTGACACAAATAGATGATTACTGTGACATAAGGGGTAACAATAAAAATTCTGCTACATCACTCCCTTTCTCATGAAAGTGTATTTATGAGGCATACATCAATGGTATAGGACATAAAGGCACATTTTCTTGATGCTGAGAAGCTGATCTGATGGTAGTGACTGTCTCATGCCAGGAGTGGTAAAGATGTATTTATTATTTACGGGTTTTGTAAAGTGCTGCATTTTGTCGTTCAGTTGTTTCATAGCACTAACAGACAAGAAAATACAGTACATCATAATGGTTAGAAGGAAATGTTACATTCCTATCGGGTGGGGTAAGTAAATGGGTCCTTCAGTCACAACCCCTGTTCTGTGTTGAGTTTGGTTGAAAGCATGTCAGAGAGGCTCAGTTTTCAGGCATTTCCTGAACTTCTTGTTGTTAGGTTCCACTTTCAGAGTGGGGTTAAGGACATTTCAGAGCCTTGGTCCTTGCACACCCATTGATCTGGTTTCATGTTTCACCTTCCTAGGGGAGAATTGGTTTATCTAATGCAGAGACATGTCTCTGTTTCAGATGAAGTGCAGTTTCTATTCTCATGAGGCACAGGTAAGACACCTGAGACTGGGCTACATTAAAGGCACTATATAACACAGGCTCAGCATAGCTCAACATTCACATCTGCTTTCACATATTTTACAGCAACCTTCGATACTCAGAACTCTTACTTGCACACATCCCACACATACAGAAAACCAGATCCGGTGCTCAAGCTTTCTCCTACATCTCTCCTAAAGTGTGGAACAACCTGCCACTACATATAAGTCTCCCCTCCTCCATTCTTAGATTCAGCAAGATGCTGAAGACCTGGCTTTTTGAGCAGTACCACTAGGCTCTAGGTGTGGCTAGAGTTACACCTGCTCAACGCTGGGATACCCTGCTAGGTGAAAGTGTGCTCTACAAATATGTATAACATGACATAAAATAACATTAACTGAGTAGGTAGCTGGAATTCCAACTTATGAATATCATGGGAGGTTAGAATTCCACCATTTGTCTCTATCAGCAATCTACAGCGACAGGGTTAGACTGAAAATCTCATCACGAAACCTAGCACAACATAGTCCAACAACATAAACACAAAGTGCAACTTCTATGAGGACAATTGTTCCACTAGAGGCACTGAGTGCAGAGCCATTATGTTAGCACATGGGTTTGCTCCAGGGAAAGATCATAACACGAGGAGGATTCTCAAGAAACAAACTACAATGTTTGTGAACTATAAGAAAAGAAAACTGCCTTATTCAAACTCACAATTGTAACAGTCACAGAGAAGTGGAAACACAAAATAGATCAAACAGGCAGCTGATTTACTGGGAGGGTGACAAATCTGGTAAATGTCCTGGCTTCGAAAGAGGGATTTCTTCCTATACATATGATTGACAATAAAGATGCTGCCATCACACAAAGATTGATATTGTTGAGACATTGAACAAAAACCTTAAAAATTGTGCTTGCAGCCATCATACACTTTGGCAATGCCTGACTGGCTATTTCATGCAGCGGGTAAATCCCCAGGGGTGCTCAGGGCATTAGAGGATGGTTTGAAGGCTGGTTTTTGAGGCCCCTTTCATGCTCCAGTCCCCTCGGGCTGTTGCATCTCAGCCATGTGTGACAGTGCTCATGCTGTCCCTTGCAGAGTTAGACTACTACATTGCTCAGCATATTGTAAGGGGATCGTCAGCATATGGCAACCATTTTCATCCAAGACTCAGGCCCTCATTACAACTTTGACAGACAGAAGAGCCAATACGCTAAAGCAGTGCAGTCAGAAACCCACCAGTGCGGTCACCTGACCACAAGGGCTATTACGAGTTTCCTGTTGGGTCAGCCCAGCGGGAAACAACCCACGACATTGATGCTGGCAGCAATGTTGCAGTGTGTGGGGTGCAGCAGCACGCGTTGTGCTTTTCACTGTCTGCCAAGTGCATGGGTAGTGCAGGGGCCCCCATGGGGTCCCCGGCACACCGTCTCCGCCAGCTTTTACATGGCCATGTAAAAGCCGGAGGAGAGGGAGCTTGTAATCTCCAGGGCAGCACTCCTTGCAGCTATGCCCTGACAGATTGAGAGCACCGGCACCGCCAGGCCGTTGGCCAGCGAAAAAGTGGGAGGTGCCGGCAGTCCAACCGTGGAGCGTTTGCCACGGTCATAATGTGGAGGCCGGACCACCGCATTGACGGTGGTTCGACCGTCACTGCGAGGCTGGCAGTCCTAGGACCGCCAGACTCATAATGAGGGCCTCAGTCTCCACTGTCTCCCCTTGCCAAGGTGAGCTGAAGCTTGGGCTCAGCATCAACCCTCGGTTGTCTCCACACCTCATCCCAACCCAGGTCATTCTGATTGTAATTATAATTACATTTATATAGCACTTACTGTCCCTGATGAGGCTGTGAAGTGCTTTTGAGAGAATGGCACGCTTCTCCAGATCCAAGGATTACAAGTAAATGGGTTCTAGATTAATAATGTGTGCTTCCTTTTCCTTGTAAAATTAGTTGTGTTAAGTTTGTGCTCTTGAGTTTTGAATAGAGATAGATGAATTGAAATAGGTTAGAAAATGAAAGATGTGAGAAGTTATTGGGAGTGGTAAATATGTGCACTTGTTAGTTGAATACATACGCACACATATGCACATTATACAATGAGATGTCCATATAAAACATAAACTCTTATATGTCACTCAGTGGCAGTTGCACTGGGTAGTTATAGTCAAGACCACATTTCCAAAGTGTATAGATTTTTAGGGTTGCTTCTAACCTTGGCGCTGTTTGATGAATCTTCATGCAACTGTCCAAAACAAAGTTTCATCCACCTCAGCTCTTCCCTGGAAAGTGACAGTGTGATCCTGAGACTGAGAAAAAGTATGGTCCCACTACTTTTTCCCTATGCAATTTCCCATAAGAAAACTAAACGCAGCTACAGCCAAAACATCTGAATGTAATGACACCAGATTAAGCAGATAGATAGATCTTGGTCCAGAAAGCGTTTTTTTGGTGATTTGGTGTAAATCTGCAAAGTAACTTTTGAGAAATTAATGTTCAAAATGTATATAGATATCATGCAGTGGATGATCAGAGCATTTAGATCTAAATATTTTTGTGTATAATAAATCTAATGTTAAGATCTGATTGGCTGCCACTACATTAACATAAATGTAGCAGCAGTCATTTTAGGACCTGGGGACTCAGTACCCTGTCCTAGAAAAAGCATAAAAAAACGGATAGGGGGTCAGATTAGGTATACTCAGACCCCCTAAACCTGGTTGATGGGTCCAAGAGAGACCCTCCCCTGGAGCCAAAAATATAATTTTATTTCATGCTACTGCAGGATCGTCAGGGCAAATTAAAAATAAAGGTGTAATCTCACTGTTTTTTTTTTTTTTTAAACATCCCCTGGGGTGGGCCATGACCTGGGGTGTTGCCAATATTTATTTTATTGGGCGAAGGGCATGCAGTCTTCCCCCCCAAGCCTTTAAGGGGGCACCGAGAACCCCATCCCCCAGGTCAATTATTTTATTTTGGTAGGTGGATGTGTGGCTCCCCTCCCCGAGACCATGTAAGACCCTATCCCCTAAAGCCAATTAGTTTATTTGGGTAGTGGGTGTGTGCAGTTCTCCTCCCTGAGCTTCTTTAAGGCTCAGGGGACCCCATCCACCAGGGACAAACTAATAATTTTGGGGAGGGGACATGCAGCCCTCCTCCCTGAGCCTCAGCGGGGTCCTGAGAGTCCATGTCTTGAGGCCAACTTGTTTTATCGGGAGGGGGGCATTAGCCTCTTTCCCTGAGCTGTAGACTGACCCAATCCCCAGTGTCCTGTGGATCACATTTCCTGGGACACTGCAGTTCCCTGCCAAGAAGAGTGCGGGTAGGGTATACAAATTCCCTGCCAAAATCTTCCAGGCAGGGAATACAACTTTTTTTCCCTCCTGGTGGAAGCAGAGAAATAAGGGATCCACAATAGGTGCTGGCTGGGGAGTGTGCTGGGGCCATGGAGGCCCTGGGTCTTCCCCCGCTGCCCTAAATGAATACCATGTTGTGAGTGGACACTGGGGCACTCATGGTAAAATAATGGTTGACTTTTGCCGGTACTCACTATGGGGGCTGGATGGGGAGCCAGCACAGGCTGCGGTACCCTTGGGGTTTCCCCCATGGCCCCCAACACTGGCATGTTGTGGGTGCCCCAAGTTGGCAACAGAGCAATCACGGGAAAATAATGTCCGGCTCCCGCTAACACCCACTATAGGTGCTGGCTGGGGAGCAAGCAGTGGTTGTGGGGCTCTTGGGGTTTCCCCGTAGTCCCTAACATGGGGAATGTTATTGGTGCCCCGGATGGGCACCAGAGCACCAACTTTCAAATAATTTCTGGCTCCGGCCGGCACTCAATCCACTATGGGTATGGGCTAGAGAGTCAACAGAGGCTGTGGGGACTTTGGGACTACCCCCCACCCACACCCTCTAACATTGGACATGTTGGTGCACCAGGTGGGCACAGGGGCACCCACTTTAAAATAAGTGCTGGCTCCCACTGGCAACTACTATAGAAACTGGCTTGGTAGCTGGCAGTGGCCACTGGGTCCTTGGTGCTCCCCCTCAGTCCCAAAGTTGATATATAGTTGCGGTGTCCGGCGTGGAGCCGGGAAACCCAAAAAGAATAAAAGGAATAATAAATTAGAGTCAGGAGCATAACATTTATTATTCACTGCTCCAAACAAGGAACAACCCATAATGACTTACAAGGGCTTTTTATTTATATTTTTAGATCTTGGTGGGCCCCTAGAAGAGGTAGGGGCACCATCAACAACTTAAGTTAATATTATGGAGAGCTGCAGAGAATGCAGTCCTTCACAACACTGAAGTGCAGTTATATGTAATAATAAGAATCTAGAGTCTTAAAGCCAAAAAACACTTATACATAATTGACATAAGTATAACTTGAGGACTTTTACTTCTGATGTCCCTGATCCAAACCTACAATGGATTCTGAGCCACTTGGCCAAGTATTACTTCAACAATTGACTTTCATGAATAGCGTGGTCCAAGCAGTCCAAGGGTCCCTCATGGGGAAGTTGGATACATGGGGTTAAAATGGGCTCCCAACTCAACATGTGCAGCAGAAAAAAATAAACTATTGTGCTGTCAAATACTTTTGTGATGAAAGAAGTAATTTAGTTTACAGCAGAGAAATATGACATTCACAAACAACTATGCAGTTCCCCCATGGTCAGGGCTCTAGTGTTTCGTTAGGCAGTTCCCTGGGTCCCACTCCCTCCTCGCTCCTAGTGATAGTGGTTATTCCCCATTCACTATAGGCAACATCTAGGGTAAACCCCACTAGAAGTCCAAGCCTCAAGAGTCCACTTTGACTATATATTAAAGTCAGCAGTGTTCCAGAAGCACTGCACTATCTAGCAAGCAAGTTCCCCCAGGGCCGACTAACCTGAAATCAGTCTTACCTACACTTGCAGGATCAGAACGACTGGGATTCCTAAGCACACCCTTTCCACTGGTGCTGGAGCAGTAGCAGCTGATTCAAGTGAGCTTGCTGCATGCAGCCCAAGCTGACTGCACTCAGTGCCATAGAGTTCCTCATACACAGTTGCACTACTGCAGTGACCAGAGGTTCTTTGCTGCCCCTCCGTCAGGGTAAGCCTTCGGTACATCCCAAGGTTGGAGGAGGGGCCACTGCAAACATCCTAGTGCAGATCCTTCATCCTACTGCAGATATGCAGGGGTTCCCATGGAGATATCAGTTCTCACATCTTGCTGGTCCCTATGACCACCTCTGCCATACGGAGTCACTGTAGCCTCACTGTACATGTGGTCTGGCTCAGTTGGCACAGTGAAGTCCTCAGCGGCAGCCCTTCCTGGCATACGAGCTCACGATTCACCACTGCACAAGGGCTACGATTCTCACAGCACAGAAATCTTCTCACTGCAGACCCTCCTGGCATACGGGATCTCCGGCTCTTCAGTACACATGGACTCTGGCCCAATTGGCACATCAATGCATATGGTTGAATTCAAAATGGCACTCCTCTGGAATATGAGGGTCATCAACTTCGTCCTTGCCGAGGCAACACCTTGATCTGTGCAACATATGTCTTCTCACACCCGCAAAGGGTGTTCACTTGACAGGGCGCCCCACTGTACCTCACTCCTTCCAACAATCTCCTCTTTCTCACAGGGCACACTAGTCTTGGCATGCTGGCAGAGGATGGTGCCCCAGGGCGAGTGGGCTTGGGTTCCCTGGGTGATGTCCCCTCACCCAGCAGGAAGACTAGCAGGCCTTGGCCCCCAGTCCTGGCCCCAGGAAGAAGTCTTGCAGAGCTTCCTCTCCTTACACTGCCCCTATGTCTGCTTGGCAATTTACAATTTTTGGGATTTTAAGCACCGCTTCTTACAGTCCATGTTCAGACACCAAAAGTAATTTAGAGTTTGAGTCTTTGAAGTTTATGTTGGAGTCTGCTTACTGGTGAAGTGGCTACTCCTCTGCCCTCTTTCATCTTGAGAGCAGTCTCTCACAGTGGGAGCTGCTCCAAATCTGAGCAATAAAGCACACCTGAAAGTGAACAAGTGAAAGCACATAGACACAGCTCACTCATCCACTGGTCTCTGTCCTCTTTATCTTGAACTCCATGAATATGTGGAGCCAGACACTAGGTACAGCTTCCAGAATGTGGACAAACCCACTCAAGAGGAAGAGGAACTTGTTTGCTGAAGAGAAAGATGTAGTAGTAAAACATTTAGGGCCAAATTTAAGCTAAGTAGTGCTGCATCCAATGCAGCGCTACTTTTCTTGCATCCCCCTGCACCCCCCTAACTCCACCATGTGTACGCCGTATTTAGGATACTTCGCACCATGGCGGTATTAGGAACAATAGCGTCAACATTTTTGATGCTATTGTGGCGCTTTGCTCCACTAGCATAACATTTTTTGACACAAGTGGAGCAAAGTGCAAGGAGGCCCATTGATTACAATAAATGGGTCCTTTTTATGTCTGCTTTCAACAGGTGTTGAAAATGACTCCAAAAATGGTGCAATTAAATCTTGTAAATTTCATTGCACCATTTTTGCGGGCCTCCTTGCACCGGAATGCCCCTTTTGCATACATTATGCATGGCGCATGCATAATGTGGCGCAAAGGGTCACAAAGTGGCACAATACATGCATTGCGCCACTTTGTAAATATGGTGCAGTGAAGAAGCCATCTTTGTGCTGCCTTACCGTAAAAAGATTACACTAAGGCAGCTCTAAGGTGGCGCAAGGGTCTCTTAAATCTGCCCCTTAGTTCATTAGTAAAGGGGACTACGTAGTTTGCTTCCATTTTAGACCTGTTAAGATCAAGAGAACTATCCACGACTACCAACTCGTGTCACCTTGTCCATGCATTGCAGGCATATCTGCCTTCACACAATGGCATGCATCTCATGAATGCCAGTGCCGTATTGCCTTCCTATTCACACAAATACATATAATGCCAGAAATACTGTGTTCCCCTTTTCAACCTTAGCTTCCTACAGTCCCTCTGAATGCTTAGAGATTGTGTCAAAAGATGAATCCCTCTATGATTGTAAACCATGTGGGCATGGGTACAGTGTGTGGGTGTCAGGAGACATGGAAGACATGATTAATTTGTAATTATAGGTAAGTGTCTTTTGACAATCGGGAGACTGTGATTTGTTGTGCATAGCCTGAGATCCGTGAGATGGAGGGGAACACAAGCATCATCTCCAGCCCCATGGAGAACATCAGCATCCACCAGCAGGACCACCCATGCATGACAGGAAGACAGACCAGTGTCATCAAGAACATAGACAAAAAGCTCCAGGACCTCATTTATTTTCACCAGGAACATCTCCAGTTGATGAGTGAGGAGATGTATGGCAGCAGGCCAAAGTCATGCAGCTCATACAGGCCCTCACTTACAGTGGCCCACCTCAAGATACCCGACCAAGTCATTTTTCTCAAACAATTGAAGATCAATGAACATCTTGAGGGCCCACCAACAACATTAATCCACCTGCCCACTGTCCATTAACTGTACCTGATCCAACTGTAGGCCCTTTTTTGCATAACTGTGGATGTACACAACACTTCCCAGGACATAAACGGGATCCACCACCTCCTCAATCATTCATGGACTAAGCACTGCCTGACTGTAACATCACACTCCCATATGTCTCTAAACCGTAAATGAGTTATGGCACCTTAATTGCACTTACTTACGCAACAAACCTCTTTTGCACCTAACTTTATACCAGGTGTCTGCTCATGTACACCTATGCCTACATATGGGAGCAACTTACAACTGGAATGGCATGTGCAGGTCAATCTTTGATATGTGCTAAATACTTTCAAGTAATCCCACACATATCGATAAGAAAAAGGCAGGCTCATTGAGAATGCACATAATGAAACCTTTACAGGTATAATTTGCAAAACATTATTTTGTTAACAAAATTATTCATCTAAACATATAATAATGTGGCCAATCAAGAGGCATGAGATCTAGGGATTTGTTTTAGGGGTTGGATAAGAAATGACCTAGAGGAAAGGTTAACTAATTGAAATACTTCGTCAGACTAGGTTCAAAGTCTAAAACCTTAGATTTTTGCTTCTTCTGTTCCTGAACTCATTTTTGTTGCCCATAGGACTCTGTGCACTTTACGCCTGCTAGCCAGTGGGAAACTGCCTCTGCCCTTCCTTTCAAACATGTTCCCATTGGTATTCGTCTGACACATTTATTTTGTATCTAAGTTCCTAATATTTGGTACCACCTGTACCCGGGCCCAACAACTTAAATGCTACTGGTGGGCTCCAGCCCTCTTTGTGCCACCCACTAAAGTAGCACTGTAAAACATGTCTTCAAGATGACCACTGCAGCTTCCATGTGGAGTTTTAAGCTGCCTTAAGGCCTAAATCTTCATTTATAATACTTCTAAGTCACCCCTATGGTAGGCAATACAAGTTAATAGGGCAGGGAACATGGTATTTAAAAGTGGGACATGTGTGTTTAATATTTTAAATGACATTGGAGTGAAAGACCTACAAAGTCATTGTTCTCTGTGGCAATGCTGGATTTCCCTTAGGTTAATACTGGGTTACACTATTACATCAAATACACGTTACGTACAGTTTGGTAATAGCTAAAAATATTTTAAGGATTCATTTTAATAGTAATTGTTAGACCTGGCACCCTTGGTGTGGTTTCCCCTAAATGGCTTGCCTTCTGACCCCCTGTGTGCTGACTTCTTTTTGCTGGCTTTAGGACTCTTGGAACTTTACCATGGCTGACCATTGCTAAAGTGAATGTGCTCTTTCCCTAAAACGTGTTGTCATTGGCTTATCCACAAATGGCATACTTAATTTACTTATAAGTCCCTAGTAAAGTGCACTACATGCGCCCAGGGCCTGTAAATTAAATACTTCTAGCTGGCCTGCAGCAGTGATTGTGCCACCCACTTAAGTAACCTTTAAACATTACTCAGGCCTGCCATTGAGGGGCATGTGTGTGCAGTTTTAAACTGCCATGTCAACCTTGCAAGGCAACCCTCTCACCAGGACCAAGTCCTATTTTATTCCATATACGTCACCCCTACAGTATGCCCTGGACAGGATGCAGTGTATTTAAAATGTTGCACATGTACTTTCAAGTTTTACATGTCCAGGTAGTGAAAACATTTAAATGTGTTTTTCACTACTGCATGGCCTATCTCTCTGATAGGTGAACATGGGATTGCCTCATTATCTTTTTAAGTGTAATTTCCAATTGGGAAGAAATGGGAACCCAAGTTTGGTGTCTCTGGAATCACAATTCAAAATCACAGCTTATGGTGAAGTCGGATTTTAAATTGTAATTCTGAAGATGCCACTTTTAGAAAGTTGGGATTTTCTTATTTTAAATCACCTAGTGTCTTTTCCTGTCTCTGAATACATGTCTGGGTGGGTAACAACTGGGCTGTTGTGCATTCCCTCCAGACAGCCACACACAAAGGGAGCTTAGGTGTGACTGAGTGGTCATTTGAATGTTGATGGCCCCTCCTGGGCAGGATGGGAGGGAGGAGCTGGCACGTACACCTGAATGGGCTGGGTCCTGAGCCCTCATAAAGGGCTGCATAGCCCCCAGTAGTGTGTCTGGAGCCAGGGCAGGAAGGGCAGGGACCTTGTGCACTTCAAAGGCCTCTCTTTGAAGTCTCCCCCACTTCAAGGAACTGGGTATAGGAACTGACCCTACCAAATCAGTACACTTCTGGACCTGAGGACATTCTGCATGATTGCTGTGCTGCAAAAGGGACTGTCACTCTGCTGAAACTCTGCTGGACTTTGCTGGACTCCTGCTTTGTGGTGCCTGCCCTGCTGCCAGCTGCCCTCCATGCCTGGATGTGAGAAAGACTGAACCTATATTTCTATATCCACAGAACCAAAGTGACTCTAAGGGCTTGCTGACTTGCCTCTTGTTCTGAAGTCTCAGGGCTATCAAATACTCCCTTTACCTCTGCTACAACTGCTGAATCTGCCAACTGTGAGTCCTTTACGGCCAAGTGGCACAAATCCAGTCCTGAGTCCCTGGAAGTGAGCTTCCCTCTGCTGATCCAGCAGAATGCATGTATCATCGTACCTGTGCTGTTCGGAACTGTTGCACCTCACCTCAACACTGATGCAGAGCCACTGTCGCTGAGGACAAGGACATCACATCACCGATTGCATGGCTCAGGATTCTCGCAATGATGACGTATCGCCTTCATCACAAATGGTTTGACCCCGCAACATTGCTCAGGGACTGATGGCTGCATGGCTCGAGGATGAGGCATCCCTGGTTGCACTGATCAGAACTGACGAATTGCCTTCACATCATCCCCTCTTTTCCTCACATCAGATCTTTGACATCAACGCAACCCTCCACACAATGTACTGTTTCAGCTGGACAAGGTTGGTCCATGTAGTCACCCCTACAGGTTGGTCACGATCAGCCTGAACTTTGGATTTGCCATTTTCTAGCATAAACAGATTGCCCTGGTTGGCGCTTTAAGCTTTTAAGTCCTACAACTGCAGATATTCTTTAAAAATAATTATCTCGACTTCGACTTTTCGGATTCTCTTGTTTTGGTCTGGTTTTGAACATTACATTATGATCTATTTTTCTAACTTGGTGTGGATTATTGTTGTGTGGTGTGTTCACTGTGTTACTGTTTTAAGTGTTGCACACATACTTTATACACTGCCTCCTAAATTAAGCCTGCCTGCTCTGTGCCATGCTACCAGAGGGTGCACTTAGGTTAATTTATGGCGCGTAACTGACTCACCCTGAACAGAACTGTTGTTCCTGCTTGGACACAGTGCATACCTCTGCCAACCAGAAGCCCAATTTCTAACAGTCATTTAAAATCCAACTTAGGGCCTGAATAAAGGTATTCGCGGAGGAGTTACTCTGTCACAAAGGTGATGGATATCCCACCCGCTGAAATCTAAATGCCATCAAATATAATGGCATTTAGATTTCAGTGAACGGGATATCCACACTGTTGTGATGGAGTAACCTGTCTGCCAATATTTAAATCAGGCCCTTAATGATCAAGACAGATTTTATATTACTATTTTTGGAAGTTACACTTGTAGAAAGGTATCACTTTGCTGCCTAAACCCAAAAAACTTTCCAGTTCAGCTGTCACCTGACCCCTGATGGGTCCCGGGTGGTGAAATGTGTATTGCTCCCAGACAGTGAAGAAAGGGCTCAGGTTTTTTGGGAAGGTAGTCTCCTCCCTTAACTCAATGAACTGGGGACTGTGCCCAGACCCTTCCTGAGCTTCAAATGATGCATAGCATTCCACTGGAAGATGAAGTGCACACCTAGACCTGCTCCGCTTTTGGTTCTCTAGTCAAGCTGGCTCCAAACCCAGTGGGAGGGGGGGAGCTGACTGGTGCTGGTTTAGAGGATGGAAAGTATTTCCCTTTACCTCAGGCTCGCAACTTGCATAAATGTGGATTCCACAGACCTCTCCTCAGGGCAACTCTGAGAATCAGAAGGACTGCACTGCTATCTGAAGAACCTGAAGAAAGACTGGACTTGCTTGGTTTGACCCCAAGATCCCAGAAGTGACTTCAATGACCAGTTGAAAGACCTCCTTCTTGAGCTACAGGAACACAACAAGCTTCTGGAGGCACCTCCATCTGCAACTGCCAGCTGACTAGTTCCAATTTGACTTGCTCTGTACCCTGCTGCTGGCCTCTGTTGGAATAACTCCTAACCTCAAGTGGAGACCACCATGTCCTGTACCTTTTGAGGTGTTTGAGTGTACCCCCCGTCCTCAAATTGCAAGAAGTGAGGCTTAAAAACGTTTTCCAAATTTCTGCCTGGAGTACCGTCAGAGACCAGAAATGCTGACGATCATGTGGCCATCAACGGTGAATCGTAGATCAGCTTCAACTTGCCAGTTTGCCCCACTGTAGGAAGACCAACTTTTAGAAAAGGTTCTAAATCTGAACATAGATGGTTTCACTGGGGCCAATGCACAGCAACATCTAATTGATGTTGAGGCCTTCGTGGACACGGACATCGGACTTTATCCACTCTGAGCTTTCCTGCCTTTGTCAACGACTGTGCCACCATGGGGGAGTCATTAATCTATTGAGGTCAGCCTAAAAGTTTGACTGTGACCCTGTCTAGCATGATCATATGCCCACAGTTTGCACTTTGTGCTCTTAGAGCTGTTTTTTAATTAAAACTTTGAAAAATTATTGGGTTTTTCATGTTTGCTATGATTTGATGTATTAAAATATTCTCTATTTTTCTAAATGGGATTGGGATTTTTCTTGTGTTGTGCTTCCATTTTATTTCTGTTTGAGTGCTGCATAGATAACTTACACATTGCCTCTAAGTGAAGCTTGACTACTTTGTGCCAAGCCACCAGAGCGTAAAGCACAATTTGTTTTAGTGACTGCAGTGGTTCACCCCAACAAGGAGTTTGATATTATTTGAAGTGGATTCTCACCTGTTAGAAATTGGGTTTCTGGTTGTCAGAGGTATGCACCCTTTTCAAGCAGGAACCACAATCCTAGACAGGGTCAGTCACAAACACATTCTAAATTAACCTGTGCTCACCCTCTCGTGGCTTGGCACAGAGCAGTCAGACTTAACTTAAGTGGCAATGTGGCAAGGTAAACAACTGTACCTTCACCCTGGTTGCATTGATGTCAAGGAAGATGTGGGGTCCAGTTGAAGCAAAGCATCAGTTCTGATCCCACAACAAAAGGAGAGGCAATGTTTTTTTTGATGCAAACTCAGCAATGCTTCGGTTCCGAGGGCAATACGCTAGTCCAGAATGTGATACAACAGTTCTGATTCTGTAGCAGAGGATGCGTCGCTTCTGAGGGCGATGCACTGGTTCCAAAGGTGATGCACCAGGTCCACTCCACACAGTGACAAGGATGCACCAGTTCTGATCCATGCAAAGGCAAAGGTGTGCCGGTTCCAATGAGGATGTGTGGATTGACTGAAGAAGCACCTTAAGCCTCATTTCCAAGGGTCCGGGACTGGGGTGGCACCACTTGGCAGGGCAGACTCACAGATTGCAGGGTCCAAGGTGCAGAGGCAGGTAAGGTGGAAGTCTTATATGTCCTTGAGACGTCAGAAAACAGGAGACAAGTCATCTGGCCCTGGGGGTCACTCTGGGTGCTGGGTTGGAGAGATGCAGGTCTAGTCCTTTTCACTCCCAGGCAAGAGGGGAGCAGGAATCAGGTCAGCACAGCAAAGCAGGAGTCCAGCCAAGTAGAAGTCCAGCAGAGTGGCAGTCCTTGAAGCAGCACAGCAGTTCTTCTTGGCAGAGTAGTCAAAGGTCCAGAAATGTACTGAAGTGGTGGTGTCAGAGGTCCAGTTCCTATAACCAGTTGTGCCTTTGAAGTGGGGACTTTGAAGTACACAGAGGTCCGCTCTACCTGCTTGGCTCCAGACTCACTACAGGGGGTATGCAGCCCTTTTTGGGGGGACAGAAAACAGCCTATTGAAGTGTATGTGCGAGACTGTGCCCAGCTCCTTCCTCCCATCCTGCCCAGGATGGCCCATCAGGATGTGGATAACCCATCAAGTCACACCTAAGTCCCTAAGTGTGTGGTTGTCTAGAGGGAATGTACAAAGCCCAGCTGTCACCCACGTCAGATGTGTATTCAGAGACAGGCAGCAGGCACAAAATGGCTAAAGTTAGAAAATGTCAACGTTCTAAAAGTGGCCTTTTTAGATCAATTAAGATCTAACTTCACCATAAGAAGTGATTTTAAATTGTGAGTCCAGAGACTCCAACCTTGGAAAGTCTATCTCTTCACAACTGGAAAGCACACTTAATAGATGTATTAAGGTAATCCCAAAGTTATCCTATGGGAGAGATTGGGTTTGCAGTAGTGAAAAATGAATTTGAAAGTATTTCACTACCAGGGCAGGTAAAACATAAAACAGCATGCCCTACCTTTTAAAAACATTGCATCCTGCCCTCTAAGTTGTCTAGGGCCTACCCTAGGGGTGATGTATATGTATAAAAAGTGAAGGCTTAGGCCTGGCCAAGCCTAAATCACACTTACTGGCTCTGTAATGGCAGTCTTGAAGCATGGTTAAAGGGCTACTTATGTGGGTTGTACAATCGTTGCTGCATGCTCACAAGAAAACTTTAATTTACAGGCCCTGGGCACATGTAGTACTACTTTACCAGGGACTTATATGTAAATGAAACATGACAACTGGGGATACACCAATATTACCATGACTAGGGGAGAAAGTAAAAACACATTAGCACTTGTTGGCAGTAGTAAAGTGAACAGAGTCCTAACACCAGCAGAAAGTAGGTTGGAAAAATGAGGAGGTAGGCAAATAGTTGGGGGGAAGACCACTCTAAGTCTGTCAGGTCTGATCACTCCCATCAACTAATACTCCAATTTCCTTCAGAGCTCATTGCTACACTCTGCACATTTCCCAGTGACCCAATGGCCCCGTAGGGCTTCTGAATATTGTGAGAAATATGGGGTTTAATTTTGTATTACCCTCCTAGACTCACCAGCCAGAAATATATATATATATATAGCAACCACCAACGCGTTTCAACTCCGCTTGAGTCTTCCTCACGGTAAATTAGTTTCTTTCATACCACCATTAAATAGTGAGATGTCATTGTTACCGCCCCATTGAATTCTGGTTATGGTAGTTTGACATTATACAAAAGCATATATGAAAGTGAAATTTAAAAAATAAAATGAAAAATATCACTCAAATTAAAATCCTAAAGTTGAATGAATATCCAATATAAAATCAAATCAAATTACATTACAATAATTACTTCTATATAAATAAATGAGACTTATAAACAATGTTATTTTCTGCATTTTAAATATGTCACCTCCATTTTTGCAATCGCTACATTTTCATCATGAGAATGTTATACATATACCTACTTACATATTTTTATATATATGTATTTCTTTTTATATTCATATCATTTTTCATTTTACATGGGACAAACTTTCACCCTAAACCACTATTAAGAAGTTGCTATTCTTCTCAATAAATATGCCTAACGGAACTTTGGTGTGCGGTAAATTACTTTTTGGACATAAAAAATATATGTATATATACATATATATATGTATATATATATGTATATATATATATATATATATATATATATAGATAGATAGATATATATTCACTGAAAAAACAGAGGTTAGAGCAACGTTATATGTAGAAAATAGAATTGCAGAAAAACTTAGAAATTCACTTAACAAAACCAAAAGTTAAAGGGAAGTTATAGTTAGGTTCTGAATGTACTCGTACAAAACCTTAAAAATCACCAGTTATAGTTATTTCAACTATAACTCGTGCCCTAAGGTAACTATGACTCACAACACCTTTTGCATAGTTTTTTTTATGAATAATTTTATAACATATGTTACAGTGATATTGCCAATGATGTCATAAAATATGTAATGACTGCTATAATATCTAGGGTAAATAGCAGTGTATGGCGAGGGTGCGAGTTATAGTTACCTTAGGTCAGTGTGCTTGCTCTAACTTAGAGAGAGATATCAAAGCTCCTGCCAAGTTAGAGCAAACAGCTATGTCTCGGGGGTGAGCCCCCCCGGGGCATAGCAGGAGCCAGCCCTGGGCTGTGGTAGTCCAGAGGACCATCATTGGCTCCTCAAGGGGATCCCCCCCACCAAAGTGAAGTATCCCTGGTGAGGTGGTGAGCCCCAGAACTGCAGGGGTCCATAATTGACCCCCTTCATTTTTCGGTTGTAGTCCCTGACAGGTGGCAGACCTCAGGGCTGCTGGGGGGGCACACGGTCTACCATATCAATCAGATGTTTTCCCCAGGAAGGTGGCAGTCCCCAGTGCTGTGGGGGGCGCGCGTCTTCCCCACACTCAAGGTGTTGGTCCCCGGAGCTGTGAGGAGCCACGCAGCTCCTGCACTCAATGTGATGTTTTCACTGGGGAGTTGGTGGTCCCCAGGGCTGCGGGTGGACCCTGTGGGCTCACCCCTATTAAAACATAAATAAGTCCCAGGGAGTTGGTGGTCCCCAAGGCATAAAATGCCCTAGGAGGGGAGCCCCGTGTGCCCCCCTCCTTCACTTTCATATGCCCCCGGGGCCTGGCCCACTTGAGTTTCATTCAAAGAAGCACGGGATACCGCATTTTTCTTTTTGCCAGACCCGCAGATCCACTGCAACTAGTGGTGAATTTTTTTTTTAAAAAGCCCTGTGGGGGACCACAGCTAAGGGGTCGAGGTGTCCCTAACCTGGACCCTTTTCTTTTTTTTTTAAATCTTTTTTGTGGGACTCAGCTGAAGCTGAGTCCCAAGATGGCTGACAACACTTCCTGGTTGAAGTGTTGGGAGACAATAAGAGCTATACATTTCTCTACATGAGCTTGTTATTATTTACTAATCCTTCGCGCCTCTTGATATCTACATTTATTTTTCTTTTAAAATCTCATAAAATACTGAATGTATTTACACAAAATAACATAAAGCAATCTTTTTGAACCAAGAGCTACCTTTCTGCCAAATTTGGTGTAATTCTGTCCAGCAGTTCAGGTTGTAGTTGTGACTAAAATCTCTATGGGAATTATAATGGGAAACACACTTTTTTTACCCCACTTTTTCTCAGCCCCCACCATTGACAGATCACCCTGAATTTTCCCAAGTACAGCATGATTCTGGAGAACATATTATTTTGGAAATTTCATGAAGATTCGTCAAACTGTGTCAAAGATATAGACAAGCCAAAAACACTTTTTCAACGGAAACATGTTCCTAACTCTAAATACCTTCTGGCGATATATATAGTTATTTTTTATTTTATTTTTCTGTCATTATTCAAAAATAGTTTAAAATTTGATCCTCATGTTGATAGCTTTACTCCAGGAGAAAGTGGAAAACTACACACTCATAAAAGGTCATGCTGTAGCCGAATTTTTTTTGCACATGGACAAATATTTTTTTAGGATGAAAATAAAAAAAAGTTAACAAATAAAAAAAATACACTTTTTCTAGTCATTTGCACATTCATACACATTCAACATGTAAATATAAGCATGTGCAAACACTTAGGAATGCGAGTACATTTTGTGAGTTCCAAAACAATTGTACATTTAATCCAAACTTAAGGGTGAATGTAGGGAAGTAAATGACGATTTTGTTTCCCCACTGCCTAACCCGCAGAAGGCAGAGCTTCAGGAAGGAAATAATACTTATGAGACTATGGGGGTTATTACAACTTTGGAGGAGGTGTTAATCCGTCCCAAATGTGACGGATATACCACCAGCCGTAATACGAGTTCCATAGGATATAATGGACTCGTAATACGGCTGGTGGTATATCCGTCACTTTACCGCCACTTTTGGGATGGATTAACACCTCCTCCAAAGTTGTAATAACCCCCTATATTTGGATGTGACATTGCATTGGAGCCTATAGTCCTCTGTGACTTGCCAGGTCAACTTTTTGTAGGCTTTTTTGTCTTGACATGGCCTTAATCTCAGCATGGGGTTTAACTAAAAAGAATTGGCCCAGATTTATCAAGCCTTTGCGTTGTCCTTTGCATTGCATAAGGCAATGCGAAGACAAGGCAAAGGCATTAGTAATATTTACATAGCCACTCAATGGATGATTTGCACTGTCTTGCGTGGCATTGTGAAGAAATGTAAGGCAACGCAGCATCTTGCACTAAATGGCATTACAATTCAAGCTGGAAGATGTTCCATGGGTGAAGAATGGGCGTTCCCATACATCTACCCTTGGATTTTGGTGCATCTCCAGATTTACTAAAGATAGTAAAAGTGGGAATGCATCAAAATGGTACACCTTCCCCAGTGAGGCATAACAAGAAGTAGCTTCCTCTCTTCTCATTACTCCTATTCCACATGTCCTCATCTGCAGCACACAAGAGGAAAATGTCCGTAAGGATTGTTTTGTGGTCAGGAGAGTGTCCATTCCTGCACAAAAACGACCTTGCCAGTGACACAGGCACCCTTGCACTATGGTGTAAGGGTGCCTGCATTGGCGCTAGGCTGCACACAGTGCAATAGAGTAATTAGAGAGCAGAAATGCCCCACATCACAGTAAATATGGGGGCTTTCTGCTCTTTTTCTGTCACGCAACGCACTGCAGCAACTTTGCTTGCCTCCCTACAGCGAATGACATATTTGTAAATTTGCCCATCTGTATACTTCTCTTTCACCATTTTAGCAGAGAAAAAGCAATGTGATTGCAGTTAATATGTAACTTTCCTTACAGCAGCATGAAATAAAATACAAACAATTGCAATGGCATGTAGCCGAGACTTTTTAATTCTCCAAGACGCTCAGAATGAGAATTCCATGATGTTCTGGGTGAAGCTCTGCCTCCGGAAACTAAAACAATGGAAATCATGTACACCCCCATCAAACAGTACTTCAGTTTCCGAACAAAAAAGTTACATTATCGCATGAGACAAAATATGTCCTTCAATCATCTGCGAAAGACGCTGCTTTTCCTGTATCATTAAAATAAAGACTATTTAAGAACATCTGTTCTATTGTTTTTTCTTGTGGAAAGCTCGTGCAAATCGCTATCTGCAAAAGCATAGCCATACTTTGTATAGGGATGTCGCTGAATGCCAAGTCGCACAAAATTATAGCACTGTTTATGTTAAATTCTTTTGAGTAAATAGGATATTAATTATGGCACGCTGTGAAGGTCACATTCTGTTTTGTACTTTGTACTGTACATTCCCCTTTCTCCCACGAAGACATAGTTTTCAATGAGCATGAAAAAAACACAATCAACAGCATTGTACTTGTACATTCTTCTAATGAATGGCGCTTCGAAGGTTGCTCATTAAGTGAAAAAAAACTTTTTTTTAACGAAGGTTAAAAGTTGATTACTTCTGCAGTCTTTGAGTATCATTTTAATTGTTTCTGTGGCCTTCTGTCATGAGAGATTGTACTTGTAAACTGTGACTAGCTCTCTTTTAGAAACATGATTTTCATTGTTTTCCTATTTGTTCTCCTTCCATTTGTTACTTTCATAAAGATCAATAGCTTCCTTATTTCTAAAGTTCATGTTTTCCTCAGCTATTTCTCGGTCCCTGAATATGAAATAATTAGACTGTGAAAAGAACACGGTACAATAGTTTCAAATTACCAAAGCAAGTTAAGAACAAAACATCCCAAATCATTTGTCATCCTCCTGCCACCCTCTAACCAAGATGGGGCTCCAAAAAAGCTTTCAATGGTTTTAAACCATGGGGCCATAATATTCAAAAATCCAAAAGGATGAAAAATATCAGTCTAGAGGAGTTGAGTCAGTAACCTACCTTTCCCCATTCAGGGTGGCCGAAAAATAGGGTCAGAGGATTGTTCTGGTTCCTGACCACCTCGATTTCTGCCTGACCAACAAACAGAGAGCTAGGTGAGAATGTCTCTGCAGAGAGGGACAATGTGGTGATCTCCCTGTGGTGACGATTTTTTTGGGCCCAGCTCTAAAGCAAGTGTGATATCCCGGCACTCACATGCAGCTCATTAACATGTTAATATATCTGCTTTTGTTTAACCAGCAAGCTATCCAGATTGACAGGGCCATATGGTGAGTGATGTTTCAATACATTTCAAAATCATAGCTGATACCATCAAACAAGCAACATTCTAGAGCACTTGTTGTTGGGATTGTTAGAGGTGCAGAACTGGGTAAGGAGAATTGTTTTGTCTACACTGCATGACCACATTATGACCAACATAAGAAAGGGTCAGTTACATTCTTTAAGACCTCAGGCATTCTCTTATCTTATTATTTTCCTGTTTGTTTGACTGCTATACACAATCAGCTCCTAGATTATCAATAATCCATCTGTACAGAAAGTGGCATCACTGGATTTCCCATCATCCATCTGCACAATAAGAGATACCATTGGTTACCAGCCAAAACCTTCTTTAAAAAAAGAAACCAAGCAAGAGGACTTTATGTCCCATCTTCCATCTACACAGGAAGTGCATTTGCATAACACTTAGACACAACCTTGTACATATCCCAGAATCTCAATCTCATGTTCGGTAACACTCACTCTGCAGTGCTGCATGCAACAAACATCACAGACCTCATCACCTATCAAAAGCATGATGCCCTCTTCATCGCAGAAACACAGTTCACTCCCACATCTTCATTCACACATCCTAAGGGTCCTTCTTTCAACACGTTACAGAATCCATTCTGATTACTGCATGTATAAGAAGGCAGAAGCCCTCACATTCATCCATAAGCCCTTTAGTTCCGCACCCTAGGCAAGCAGGTAACACTCAACTTCATGGAGCCGTTGACATGACATTCACCACTCTCTGTAACTCAAACTGCCATCCTCCATCTCATCTACAGGCCTCCTAGGGCAGAACAAGGTCTTCATTGATTAATTCTCAGATCCCCTCACCATCTTGAGCATCTGACATGAACAACCCACCCTCTTGACTGACTTCCATCTCTAAGACATCACAAGTGCAACAAAAACAAGAGACACCTTCTTCAACCTCATGAACACACAATGCGTACAGCATGTCACACAATCAACACACTCCAATGTCCACATCCTCAGCCTTGTCTTCTGAACTTCCCCAGCATTCTAATGTGAACCACCCATAGCCCTGGACTGGACCAGCCATTTTTCCATCTCTGTTTAAATGCTTAGTGTCCTTCCAACAAACCAAAGTCAGCACCTTTCTGATCAACTTCAAACAACTTTGGAAAGCTATGTGAAGAGACACACCCCATAGACCTTGCTGACAATAAACAATCTATCTGGAAATAGGAGAGAAAATTGAAGAAAAACAGAACTTCCAAGGACCTCTTGACAATGAAATCTCTACACCAAACATGCAGATGGATCATCACACCAGCCAAAGTTAAGTACTATACTAACACCATCAGGGAAGCAGCCAAAAAAGCTGGACATTCTTCAAGACAATTAAGCATTTCATTAACCCTCTGCTGAACGTACCTATGCCTCACTCCATGAAAAAGTGTAATGCCATCAACCTTTTCTTCAGAGAAAGAATGCAGACGATCAGACAGCACATCAACAACACTAAACCAGCTTTAATTCTTACTTACACCCCTTCGCCTAGATTGCCGTATTGGTCATCATTCAAATCTCTGTCTGTCTCAGGTCTTGTTGTCATACTCAACTCCTTCAAGTTCATATGAAGGTGATGTCTTACCACAGTCCAACATCAAAGCTCTCTCTGGGGCTGCTTTTTCATCCCTAATTACCATTGTCAATGCATCCCTCATGCAAGGCAATATCCCAGAAGCTCTAAAGACAGTCCAGATTCTCCCACTCCTACAGAAAGCTACGCTAGACCCTGATGACCTCGCTAGCTACAATATGATCATTCTCCTACTATTCATTGGGAAGATAGTTGAAAAAGAAATCTATGTACAAGTCCAAGACCACATCTATGCCAACCATCTTGTGCACGACTACCAGTCTAGTTCCAAATCATGCAGCAGCATGGAGCCCGCAACCTTACACATTATGGACAATGCCCTCTTGAATACAACTGCCTTTGACACAGTCAACCATTCCACTGTAATAAGTACCTTGGAGTCTTCAATAAGATTTACTGCATTGTCCTTCACTTGTTAGCCTCCTACCTTTCCAACTGACACTGGTTTATTTACATGGGCTCCTCCAGGTTACAAAAGATCCCTATTACTTGTGGAGACCTCCAGGGCACCATATCGACTCTTTTGGAGGATGGCCCTCTATGCAGTGTACAGAACCAAGTACCCTATGCAGACAGTCCGGACAACCACGTGTTATTTTTCAGGGGTAAAAATCAGACCACCTAATGCTCTAATTTTAAAGGTAGCTGGTCGAGCAGTTAGGCTAATCCAGGAGATGTGCTAAGTATTTGCTGTAATCACAAATCCAATCACGCACCACACACACTCAATGAATAGCTCGAGACCAGAATTTATAAAAATACTTCAGACTTTTATATAAATTTTAAGACCAAAATCGTTAGAATACATTTAGTATTTTTTGAGTTATGACTTTTTGAAGTTTTAATAAAGTTAGTCTTTCTGTGCGTAATTATGTACCATTGAAATCAATAGGCAGTCACTTTTGAAAATGCATTAAAAATCGCACAGTTAAGTTACCAGTCTCTTCTTTTGCAGGGTGGTCGCAGTAGTCGGTGGAAACCTTGTGCCAGCTGGAGAGTCTCGGGCAGCTCCTGTTTATGGCGGGAGCAGCTTTGGAAACAGCTTTGGCACAGGCACAGGGCCACCTCGATGGGCCACTTGGAAAAGGGAGCTGGACTGCAAATTCAAAGTGGTGCCTGGGGGTACCTTTGGGCTGTCGAGGTCACAAGGGGTTAGGGACCTAGGGCATACAGTAGATCCCATGCTGGAAGGCACAGGGCAGCCTGGTGCAGGGCGTTTTGGAGGTCTTGGATGCTGTGCACAACGAAGTCCACTGGACCTGAAGGTAAGTCTCTTTGATGGCCGCTTAAAGGACAACGGGGACACTCTGATCAGAGGTCCTGGGTATTCCTGAAGTCCCTCGACTGGGGCTTCCTTCTGATCCTCTTTCAGCTTGGGGAGAGATGGTTTTCTCCTGGTCCAACGTCAGCTGACCAGGACCCAGGGTATTGCTCTACCTTGGCCACTGGGGGTCGCAGTGCCACCAAACTTGGTACAGTTGGGGGGCACTTCTGGCCTGTCATCAGTGTGTCGTTGGGTCTGGCAGAGACTTCCGTTCGTGGAGATATTGGTGATTCAGTGAAGTGTCGCTCGCTGGTTTCTTAGTCCTTTGCAGTTTTCTTGTTTCTCTTGAGTGGTGCCTCCACTCAAGAGGGAGATCTGCGGTGATCTTTGGAGCCTGGCGGTCCCCTGGGTTTCTTGGGGTCGGTTCAGTGTTCAGCTCCTCCGCTGTTGCGATTGTTGGGACTCTGGTGCAGCAAGCAGGGGTCTTGGAGCCTCTTCTGGTGCAGCAGGTCCTCAGTTCTCGTCCAGGCGGTTTCTTTGGTGCTGGTCTACTTTTCTTCTTGGAATCCTTTTCAAAATCTAAATTCTTGGTCTAGGGGAGCACACTAAATACTGAATTTAGTGGGTATTTTAGGAGGACCCTGGTAGTGTCCAGTGGGACACTTACCCGTGGGTGGCTACACCCACAATAGTGACCAGTTCCTGTGGGAAGGGTCACTTCCATAAAACTCATTGGCTGTTTTCCTCCATTCCAAGATGGAGAAAACTGAATCAGAGGGTTCACTTTGCATGCAAGCCATTAGGGGTGGTGCAGGCTCAATGAGGCCGCTCCTCCTACCCTTAGTCTGGTTTCCCACCTTTGCTCCCGCCAAAAGTGAGGGTTTGCAAAGGGGGAAGCCCTCTGCTGCTAGCAGCAGACCTGGAGGCTCGAGTTTCAGGGGTAGTAGCCCTTTGAAGCTCACAGCCAGGGTTTTGCACATTCCTGAGGGAGGGGGTGCTAGCTCCTCCACCCAGGAAGGGCATTGTCTTACAAACCAGAGAGCTAGGGCTCTTCCCCAGGTTTGTATTTTGGCAGTCTGGAGTGGCAGCTGGATGGAACCAGCCAGCAACTCTGCCAATTAGGGTCAGCTTTTGCATGGGGCACCTCTAAGAGTTAAATCCAATACTGGTATCAGTTTGTATTTAATATTCTTAGGTGTTTGATACCAAACAACCCAGGGTGCAGAGTGGCCATTATGTGGCTGTGGAACTCGTGTTTGACCAGACCCCAGTACATACATTAAAATGGCTGCTCTGTTCACTCACTATGTTGTTGGCTTAGCAAGGACACAGTGGGGGCATATTGCTCAGGCAGCTATGCCATCACATATAGTATAGTGCACTCTGCCTTAGGGATGGAAGGCCTGCTAGAGGGGTGACTTATCCATAACATATGCAGTGTATGGGGGACAGGGCACACAGAGGGTGTACCATGTCGAGTTTATCCTTTTAGGGTTGCCTCAGTACAGGATCTGCTGCAGGGCCCTTGGGAGAGGCACAATCAGTGTTGCTGCCCCCAGGAGCCTGCTCTTCATATCTCCTGCCCTGGGTACTGGGGTACCCATTTACTAGGGACTTACAGGGGTATTTAAGAGTGTAACCAATTGTGCCAAGCATCACAACAGTTTTAGGGAAAGAGCACTGGCCCAGGGAACATGTTTAGCAGGGGCCCTGGGCACTACCAACTTCTAGAACACATCAACATCAGGCAAAAAGTGGGGGCTAACCATGCAAAAAGAGGCCTCCTCTCACAGTCTCCTGTCATCTTCAACCAGTAAATTGACCTGCTTGATGCTCTACCCATGGATAAAGTTAATCTATATGCCTTTGATTCATAACTCAACTCAAGTATCTTGTGCTTCAGACATCCAATGCCTCAAACACTGCTTGCACATCATCCATTCCTGAATGTCCAGCGCCTACCTGAAGCTCAAACCAACCAAGACAAAAATCCTGTTGATTGCCAAGAACAATAAACAAGATACAGTGCAAACCTGTGTCAATCACATGAACTGTGACAGCTTTGGACACCAAATTTCACTGACTGCCAAGTCACGTGAAAAAACTCTGGCCACCAACCTCACAATCTGACCCTAAAAACGCATTGCTGAAACAACAAGAATGGCCTGGTCACAACTCTCTCTTCCATAGGAGGTCAAACCCTTTTTTTATGAAAGTGACTTCACAGTTGCTGTTCAATCCCTCGTATTCTTGCATATGAATGGTGGTAATATCCTACTTCATGGCCTCATAGAATCAACAGTGGCACCTCTTACGGGCATCCTACATGTTGCAGCAGGTCTCATCCAAGGCATGAAGAAATATGATCACATCACCCCCATCCTGATGGTACTCTGTTAGCGCCCCTTGCCAATATTTTCAAAACCAGCTGCATAATTTACAAAGCTATCATGGCCAGCACCTTTCATTTCTTGCAGTAAAGCTCATCCACTTTGGTAGATCTCAGCACACCCACAGCCAAGACGCCATTAGACTGCAGATTAAGAAGTGTAAAAAAGAAAAAACAGTTTAAGAAAGAGTTGATGACTCACCTCTTTAAGGAACACTACAGGAATAGGATGGGTGTAACTCGTGGAATTTGGTGTAGAACAATTACACAAAAATAGAGCAAAATTATGCAAGATTACACAAAATGATGTGTGTAGCATAACCCAGCATTTAGCACTATGGGCCAGATGTTTGAAAAGTTTTTGCACTCGCAAACGTTGCGAATCGCAAAAATCGGCCGTTTGCGAGTGCAAAAACGTGGTCTGCGATGCATAAAAGGCATTCGCAGACCAAAAATAAGAAATCGCAAAAATTGCGATTTTTTGCGTTGCGACCTGGTTTTACGAGTCGCATTTTTCGATTCGGTATTTCCAGTAGGAAATTGCGAGGCGCAAAATGCGATTCGCAAATTCCAAGTTGCAAATAGATGCATAAAAAATTTGCAATTTGCGATTTTTCGCAGAATGGCATTTTGCACATGCAAAATACCACTAAGTGAAACCAGGTGGTAACCAGGTGCAACCTATATACAGTAAAGAGGCCAAGAATGCCTCAGACTCTTTTCCACAATGGCTGCACTCTACGTCATGGCGAGGAGGATGAGGATCTTGGCAGGTTTGAGGAGAGGGAGGAGGAGACAGGAGCGCATTTTCAGAGTGTGCATTACACTTTTTGACCAGACAGAGGAGGAAATATTTGAGAGGTATAGGTTGAACTCAGCCATGATACTTGATCTGATAGCTGAGCTACAACCCATACTGCAGTGCAAAACACTAAGGACTCACAGCATACCCACCCATGTGCAGGTATTATGCTCCCTACACCTACTTGCCTCAGGGAGCCATTAAGGGGTCATCGCAGCAGCTGGAGGGTTTTCACAGAGTACCCTCTCCAGATTTTTTCAATGCATTTAGCAACGCCATGCTAAGCAAACTCCAACAGTACATCAGATTCCCCCATTCCCCACAGGAAATACAGCAGACAAAAATAGAGTTTTACCAGATAGCACAGTTCCCCCACGTCCTAGGTGCCATAGATGGCACACATGTGGCAATCTGTCCACCATCAGCCACAGAGTATGTGTACCGAAACCGTAAATACCAACATTCCATGAATATTCAGGTGATATGCAATGCCTCCTATATCATAACTGATCTCGTGGCCAGGTACCCAGGGAGCACACATGATTCGTACATCTTTCGTCACAGCGGGATTCACACAAGACTGCTAGCTGGGGAGTTTGGTGAAGGATATCTACTAGGTAATGTCACTCTGTACACTGGTGCATATATGGCTAACCCATGTCAGATGGCTCAGTTACTCATAACACCTTCTGTCCCTTCCAGAAGACAGTGCCTACGCAGTGTGCACCTACATGATGACGCCCTACCTCAATCCCACAACACCAGCAGAACGGAGATAAAATGCAGCACACAGGGCAACCCGCAACGTGGTGCAGCGCACATTTGGACTGCTGAAGAGTGGCTTCCGTTGCCTCCACAAAAGTGGAGGGGCACTACAGTACAGTCCAGAGACCACATGTAGAATAGTGGCTACTTGTGCAATCTTGCACAATATAGCTACAACCAGGGGCATACCTATAGAAATCAGTGACACTGAATCAGATGAGGATGACGATCCCATACCACCTCTACAGCCAGCAGACAGGACCAGCGCAGCAGAGGGAAGGCAAAGGCGTGCCGACATCACACACAACCATTTCAGACGTGAGTATGAATGTCAAAAATCCACTGACAACTGTACCTGTAGTGATATAAATGTATTACCTTACGTCAGGTAATGAATGATTGAGAAATAAATGAAACAGGTGATGTTACAAACGCAAATTAACTAATGAACAGAGTCATGCACTATTCCCTCATAGTGGCAACAGCAGTGGAATGGCGGCAAAAGTCACTTTCTTCTCCCACGCACACCACTCGGATGCCCAGTTAAGTCACTGGCATCTTGATTGTCACCTTCAGTGGCAGTGCTGTGCCTGGCACTGTGCCGTCTGGTGCCTGCTACTGGTACGGCAACACTACTGAGGCTTGAACTGTCCTCAGTGTCCCCCAAGGCTACCTCTCTGGGAGTGGCAGATCTCTGTCCCATTATGTGTTCAATCACATTTGTGATGTGAACTAGTCCCTGGACAACGTCCCTGCTGCTATGTGCAGCCTCCACTTGTGCCGCCAATGCGCGACGGGCGATTAGTGCAGTGGAATTAGCCACCCTGTTGGAGGACCTGCAGTAGCTGCCAAACATTGTCCAGAATCTGTGTTCCTGTCTGCGCCGGCTAACCCCTTCATGGCGCAGCTCCTGGCAGAGGTCATGGACAGCACTAGTTAGATCCCTGGTGTCCTCTGAAGCCTGTACCTGTCCCTCACGCAGCTGTGAAATATTGCCATTTAGTGCGTCCAGTTGGCGATGCAGGCCCATCATGTGTCGGTTCTGCACTCGCAGGTTCCGGTCTAAACTGAGGATCCGCTTGTTTTGCAGGCGCTGCTGCTGCAACATAGCAGCCTCAAGGCCCCCGAATAAGGACGGACCCTCACCTGCCTCATGATGTTGCTGCTGGGACTCTGTTGCAATCCTGCGTGGTGCTGGCTGACCCTTGCCCTCCAGAATCTGGCTGCACCTGTCTGGTGCAGACGGTGTGCGTGGCCCTTCCAAGTGCTTATCCGAGTCGCCGCTGAACTCTGGCAGTGGTAGTGCCCTGGGCCTGCGGCGGAAAGTGGACATGTGGAGGCACCCACTGGTGTTGGTGTCCGAGAGCTGATGGGTGTCCGTCTCTCCTACACATGTACTGTGTTTGGCTGCTGGGCCTGGCCCACCTGCAACAACAATATGCAGCATGTCAGTTCTGTATGTTACATTATCTGTCAGAAAATGGCAATAAAGGTACAGGTACTGCTCTACACGGTGTTGTGTGTGTTGTGTTACCTTGGGTGTCATTATACTTCATTACATTGTTTCTGCTACTGTCTGTACTAGTTTGTGGACTGCCACACCCATAATGCATTGTTGTGCTGCTTCTAAGGTGTGGACTGGACTACTTCACACACTGCTTCACATTACATGCTAATTCCTAAGGGGCTTTTGTGCATACACATATCGGGTTCCCAAACATCATTGCACTTACCTTGGCTGGTACTTGGTGTGCCAGAGGTGTCGATGTCTGTGACCCCAGTCACAGCTTCAGGGAGGAGTGTGGATTCCACCAGGTCCTCCAATGGTGTGGATGGTGCTTCTGTTGGTGGTCCGCCACCTGTACCACTGGCCTCCGTAAGTCTCCTTGCCACCCTTTCCTTTGCACGGGAGCGCAGGTCGTACCACCTTTTTTTTATTTCCTCTATGGAGCGCTGTGCCACTCCAATGGCGCAGATTTTTGATTGAATGTCCAGCCATAATCTTCTCTTTTCACTGTCAGGAACCTGGAGTGAAGATTTCCCGAACAGGCGGTCATGGCTCCTCACCACCTCCTCAGTCAGGACCTCAAGCTCCTGTTCACTAAATTTAAGCTTGCGCTTCCTTTCTGCCTTCTCCTGTGCTGGTCCTGGGGCTCCATCCTGGCTCAGGTGTTTCTGCTCCTGCTGAGTGCTGCTCTGTGTGGCTGGGCTGCTCTCTCTCAGGATGCTGGTTTGGGTGTGGCACCTGAAACTGCCTGGGATGACTCATTTCCTGCTGGTGATGTCATCAGGCTCCTCCAGGTGTGCATTCTCGAACTTTCTCGCAATTTGCGATTTTAAACCGAATCGCAAAAAAATTGCAAATTGCGAGAATGCAAATTGCGATTCGGTAAATGGGCCTCGCAAACCACAAATAACGATTTTTAAGAAATCGCTAATTCCGAATCGCAATTTTGTTACATGGCCAATTGTGACTCGGAAATAGCTATTTCTTAAAAATCACTATTTGCGATTCGCAAGCTCATGTTTTCATACATATGGCCCTATATTCTTTGCTCAAAGTGCACTCTTGCATCCAAAATAAACTGGAGGAGGCATTTAGCACTAAAAACCTGTGCTAAATGCAACAGAAAACAAACAGCAGCAGCTGCTAGCACTCACTAAGGGGCAGATTTAAAAGACCCTAGCGCCTACTTGCGCTACATTAGCATATTTTTTTTTTTTTACTCTAATGTGGCCCAATGAGGCCAAAATCCCAGCACCAAATTTACAAAGCGGCTCAATGCATGCATTGCACCACTTTGTAACCCTTTGCATTACATTACACCTGCACCAGGTATAATGTATGTAAAGGGGGCATTCCCCTGTTAGGGGAACCAAAAAAATGGAGAAAAGAAATCTAAGAGATTTCTTTGTGTCATTTTCTTCAGCACTTTTAGGGCCATATTTATACTCTGTTTGCGCCAGATTTGCGTCATTTATTTAGGCGCAAATTCGGCGCAAACCTAACTCCATATTTATACTTTGGCGCTAGACCCGACCAGCGCCAAACTTATGGAGTTTGAGTCATTTTTTGTACGTGAAAACCTACCTTGCACTAATGACATGCAAGGTAGGCGTTCCAGTGCAAAAAATGACTCTAAGGCATGTGCGCCTTATTTATCCTCCAGCGTCAAAATTACGCATAGGAGGTGGGCTTTAAAACAAGGTGCCCAGCCGGATTTGCACCATTTTTTAACACCTGGGTCAGGGCAGGCATTAAGGGACCTGTGGGCTCATTTCCATGGTGGGAGACCATGGAAGCAGTCCGCAGGTGCCCTTCCCTGCACCCAGGGACACCCCCTGCCACCCTCGCACACCCCTGGAGGACACCCATGGATGGGGGGAACCATCCATGGTGAGTGCAGGTAAGTGCAGGTAAGTGTAATTTATTTTTAGTAAGTGGCATGGGGGGGCTAACTTGGGCCCCCCTACATGCCACTGTGCTCAATGGCCATGCCCAGGGGACAGAAGTCCCCTGGGCATGGCCAGTGGGCAGGGGGGCATGACTCCTGTCTTTGCTAAGACAGGAATTCATTTCCATGGGGGTTGTGCGCCAAAAAATGGCCCTAGTCAGGTTAGAGCCAATATTTTTGACTCTAACCTGACCTGCACCATTCTTTGGCGCACAACCCCCAGTCTTCCCTTCACCTCTGCTGCCCAGTTACTGTCATTTATTTTGATGCTAATCAGGCCGCAGCGCCGGCTAACGTAATTCCATAAATAAGGCGCCCGGCTGGCGCATTGGAATGGCGTTAGCCGGCGGTAAACCTTTTGATGCAAATCTGCGCTAGCGCTGATTTGCGTCAAAAAGTACAAATATGGGCCTTAATGCCTTAGTTATTTTGGGGCAAATTACTCATAATTGCACAAACAAGCGTAACAGAGTGATTGTCAGTAATTTAGCATTAAAAGAGTAACACAAAGTTACTGAAATTACTTTAATGACTCCTGCATCAATTAAATTTCACCCAGGCCTATAAAGCAAAAGGCAATTACCATCAACAATCTGGATGATGCAATAAGATGTTTTACCTTGTAGCGTTAGACTCCCTGTAACTAATGGCCAATTCAGCTAAAACAATATGTAACAACTGGACCTCAATCATCTTATGAAGGGCCGAATATTATGATACTGCTATGGCTAGATTGGCAAATTAATATATCAGAAACTACAGCATGGTCTTGGAGCAGATTCAATAGTTCCAAGGCAGCTAAAGCCAGAAGTTAAAAATGAATTCCTGCAAAGGCTCTTATCAAAAGATCTCTGTCATATGCCACAGGCGTCTGTCCAGTCACCGTTACTCTTCAACTTACACATGAAGCTACAAACAGGTGGTATTCAATAGCATCAATTACTGATTTAGATGCATGCAGAGGACACACCTAAATGCCCCTCCATCTGCAAGACACAACTGGAAGTAAAACCACCATTTCTGTCTTGGGAGGAGAACAGGCTTTGTGTGGGTGTACAGAAACAAAAGAGATCAATCCAAGAGAGATAAATGGAAATCATACACATGTTCAATCTCAGGTCTATGAACTAGGATTTTCACTCTTAAAAAGGTGTTGTACAAAATATCCCACTAAGAGACACGCTACTTTAGAACCCGTGCCACTCAGCAAAGTGGTTTGCATAAAACAGCTCAGTGCATTGTATGGTATATGGTACATTGGTAGCACCACTCTTTCCCTGCAGCAGAATGTATCCTCAGTCTCCAGCTGCATCATATTGCCCACAGCAGTAAAGTGATCAGACTGCATGTTGATGTCAGAGCATGGGTGTCCTCAACACTCCCCCAAGACATGATCCAATGATGCCTCCACACTTTAAAATATATTTCACCCTATTTCTCTGTCACACACAATTTAGTCCTCAGTAGCATTCTGTCAATCACCACTCTACATCCGGAAGTATAGCTCTCCCCATGGTGCAGCGTTGTGCCCTTAAAAGAAACATGTTGTCTGCACACCCATTAACTCTCAGAGTAGTAGCAGTGGTATCCAATAAATCCCTGTCTGAATCTCCAATTACAAAATCTGATTTTCTACTGAGCCCTGGTTATTGCTAAATGTTGGAACCAAATTCCAGTCATGGGGACAATTTTTTTCTTGCTTGCACTAGGGCTCATGGAACTCTTGCTATACCGCTGGTGGTTATATGATTGTGAGTTACAAAAGAACCAATGTGAGCAGGAGATGGCATAGGCTCCATAGCTTTTCGACTTCCTTGAAGTATTGCTTTCTGTGTGGTAAACCCAATGCTCTTGTACAATGATCTATATTTTTCTATAATTAGTTTCATAATTCATAAATGGCACACATCAATGCAAGCATACATGCACATAAAGGACCCACATCACCCCCACTTTGGTGTAAACAGTTAAAGCCACTGACCGTTTGTCAGTATTAGGTCAGTCAAGCAAGAATAGAAGGGTTTGTGAGGATCCCATTTGATCTCCTTTCCTCCCTAGCTGGTATCATCTACTTGTAACAATCCAAATCTAAGATCTGAGCTGTATTATGCATTAGATTCATCCTCTCTTGGTTGTCTGTAGTTTGTACATGGGATCTCTTCGATTTCTACTTGACAACCATGGAATTAAAATTCTTTGAGGTGCTAAAAGCTCTCAGTTCTGCATGAACATCAAGATAGTAACAAACTGAAAACGTGTATTTTCCTCATTTACCTCAATGAATCATGGATGTCTTGCGTCTACATCAGATGCATTCTGTATGCCAGCACTTAAATTATCAAACCCTCGAAGAAATTTGACCATTTCATCCTAATCCTGATGGACCTTCAGTAAATGTCACTAAAGGATTGGATCATGTGCTGCTTCACTTGTAAGACAGTGGCAATGTAGGCTACACTCTTTTTGATTCAATGTGACAAGACACACATAAAGCCAGATCATTGCCAAATTGTACTGCAGGAAACAAGAATCAGGATACAATAAGTGTTTTGCAACTGTTCACCAAGAGTATGGAACAGCATCCCACAACAGACCAGTGTTGCTCCTACATTTCCACCTCAGCCTCTTCCTCTTCCTAAAGTAGCTGAAATAGCATATCATTTTAATCTGCACCCAAATATTGTTATTAAAAAGTAGAAATCCTCTAAAACTAGTACCCTAATGTGTTATGTTATTTTACGCTGATTTGTAGGGTACACCTGGGACAGTATCCTGGAGGTGAGCAGGTGTGAGTCTAGACCAGTGATACTCAAAGTATGGCCCGGGGGCCACATACGGCCCTCTTGACCTTTATATGAGGCCCCCTGATCAACAGCTGCACCCTGCAGTTGTTCACTCGACTGGGCACTTACATAAAAAAAATAAACAGGCAAGTATTTTTTTAAAGGCTGATTGAAGTTAAAGAAAGGAAGTAACTAGGTCTTCCTGCACTACTTAGTAGTAAAAGTGTAAAAATATAATAAGGTCTCTTCAAAATTCAGAGAGTGTATTTCATTAACATGCAGAATCATTTCACTTTAGTACATCATATTACATCAGTGCATTGAGAAGTATCTTTTAAAGTGGTAGTTTTGAAACATGAATTTAGAAACATTCATTCTTCTCCACACACTGACAACATTGCCAATAGTGAACTAAGAGGCAGGTCAGTTGTTATTTGCACTCATAGGATGGGTTCCTAATACACATGAACAACACCCACATTACCGCCTCCCCACCCCCCACCCCCCAAGACTGCCACTTTGCTGGCATCAATGTGGCCCTCGTCGCATCACAGACTAAACTTTGCGGCCCCTGAAACAGGTGTAGTGGCGGGTCATTCCACACTTTTGGGAGTGATGTAGGAGAAGGCTCAACTGTTGAATCTGGTTTCTGTGGGATGGGATGTGTTCAGGTATGTGTCCAGATAAGCAGAGAAGTCTGTAGGGTTTGTGAAAGCAGATGTGACTGTTGAGGTAAGCTGGAACAATGCTATGTAGTGCCTTGAAAGTGTGGGTGAAGCATCTGGGGCGTAGGTTGGTCAGTAAAACTTGAGGGAGTGTGAGCTTCAGATTTCCAAACAACCATGCTGGCATATCATTATATGAGAAGCAGCGCATGAAGGGGGCTTAAAGGCCAATTGAAAGGGAAAGGAGTGTGGATAGTGAGGGGGTACTTAAAATACTGTACTTTGTAAAACAAAAACATGCTTTGAGACCTCCACAACAGAGACAAGAGTGTGTGTGTGTGTATGCATTTTTGTGTAAATGAGTATTTAAAAATCCCAGGTGAAATCAAACAGACACCAACTATTTTTTAAATAATACTTTTATTGTGGGGCTGTAATATCTCAAATATCCCCCCCGCCTTAAGCTACACCCCGGGGCATCTTGTCCATGAGGGAGAGAATGAGTTGCATGTTGTCGGCCTAGAAGAGGAAATTGCTATTGTGAGAGCAGATGATACTGGCTACAGGGATCATGTCTGCTTTAAAGAGGGTTGGCCTTGGGGAGGATTCTTGCAGATGAGGTTAGAGGCATCTGAGGTGTATGTTGCAAAGCTGACTGACTGGAACTTTCCAGTCAGGAAGGAGCAGATCTATTGGAGTGCATGTGCTTGAATTCCCATATTGTGTAGGACTTGGATGTCAAATGCTGAGTAGAAGCCCAGGAGGATGAGGGGTCTTCTCTGTTCACAGTCATGTGGATGTCATCTGTGTCTGATATGAGGGCAGTTTCTGTGATGTGGTTGGGCCTGACACCAGACTGAATGGGGTTGAGGAGTTGGTGTTTTTGTGGTATTTAGTGAGGCATATGTTGATGATTTTCTTTAAGCCCTTCGGTGTCTGGGACGTAACGACTCAGCTGCTGAGGACGTAACCATTACGTCCTCCACCAGGCCCATGGGGGAAGCGCTAGGCCTAAGGGCAGGGATGGAAGGGGAATAGCTTCCCCTTCCACCCACACCCACAGGCCCCCTGTTGAGGTGTGATGACATCAGTGCACGATCACATGCTGACCTCAACAGATGTCGCCTCCATGCTTCCAGCACGATCCGAGGAGAAACTGATTAGTTTCTCCTCTGTATGGGGGGCAAGGGAGATGAGGGAGGCATGAAAAGGAAAGGAAAGGCTGTTCCTTTCCTTTTCATGCCCACCAGGGATTTTATATTTGTTTTTTTTATTTTTTACAGATGGGGAGCAAATTTATTTTAGGACGTTTCTGCCCCCATGGGGGAGGCAGAAACCACTTAGGCACCATGGATTGGTGTGTCTGTGTGTTTTGTTTGGGGGGCAGCCCCTTGGGCAGGGGTCGCTCCCCATGGGGGCGAATTACTGTTGGCCATTTCTATCCACCAAGGGGGGCAGAAAGCCCACCAGAGACCAGTGAAGATTTTTTTTTTTCAAAAAAAGAAGGTGGGGGTATGGCCATAACCCACCCCAAATAAATGGGGACAATGTTCTTCTTCCCAAGGGTGGGCAGATGGGGCAAATACCCCTGATCCCCTCCCGGGGGGGGGGGGGGGCAGAAAGCCTATTAGATGCCAGGGAATAAAAAAAAAAAAAAAGAATAGTTGGCTGGTGACCAACCAGTATGGGCCTGGTTATGCTCCCACCTTAACTGAAGGAGGAAACATTCTTTCAGCTCTCCCCCACACACTAAAAGATCTAATCCCAATAGCAAGCAAGACGGAATTTGATTATTTTGGGTTTTGGTTTTACATTTGGGCCATGAGAGCGTGGCTAACTCTCAAAATCGTCCCACTTGGAACGGTGAGGACTGCACTTTTTGGAGTTTGGGACGCTCCCATTTAGGAAAATCTAGGAGATCAAGACGCATTTGAAAACTAGACATCCGGGTGAGTCCAGGGTGGTGTGCTTCACATTCACATTCGTGGCAGTCATGTCCACATTTGCATCATAATTTATGGTGCTAATGTGGCGCTTTGCTGGATTAGTGCCATAAATTATGGCACTAATCCAGCAAAGCCCAGAGAGGCCCATTGTTTTCAATAGGAACATCATCTTAATGCCTGCCTTAGGCATAAATATGCCCCAGTGTTCCTTCGCGATAATTTTGTATGTTGATTTCTCACTTGTTTGAGGGAGGAACAAATACCTAAGGCTACAAATTAAGCTTCAAAATCTTTTCATCAAAAAGTATGAAAGGCGTCGGTAAGATTAAAGGAGTATTTAATCACTGAACTTAATGATAGGAGGCGGAAAATCAGTGCAGCTACGCAGAAGTGTTAAGGGAATAAAAGGTTAAAAACACATAAAAATAATGAGAAGTTCCCAGCTGCATACAGATGTCTTGGTTCTAGCGTTTTCAACAATCAGGAGCTTCAGAGTCACTGCTCCAACACAATATTAACCTAGACTTATGTTAACCTTAAAGTTTGTTTATAACTATTGAACATGAAAAAAACACCATGGCATATGCCATACATGCAGATCCGCATTAGGTATATGCCATACAGTACCTTTGTTGAGGGATGATTGGAGCATCATGATACATTGAAGGCTTCAACGCTCGTAAATCATGGCTCCTCCCCACACCCAATAATGGCAATACATAGCATATTACACTCTATGAATCTGCATATGTACAATACATATAAACATCTTGATACATCCTGGTCCCGTGGCAAATAGTTTATGAATATTTGAATTAATGTAATCCAGCGCACCGCTTGGCAGCACTATTTGTTTAATAAAACCATCCAATCCAAATTTTAGAAACTAATTTCAATCCGGACATTTATTCTGATATCTTCAATCTGCCATTGAACCTGAAAACATCAGCAGTTCCCGCGCTCTTCATGTAAAATGCATGACTGAGATGAAGCCATCCCAATGCAGAGCAGAAGAGTGGCATACTGCCTGCAGCTAATGGCCTTTAGTCTCTTTTGTCGGTCTGTTACTGTCTTGCTGTGCTCCTCAAGCCATTCAGCTGCACGATGTGAACTTTGCGGAGTTAATATATCTCATCCGTCGAAATTGACATTACCGTCTCACAATGATCTGCTAACTAAAGTGAAAGGTACTGTGCATAGCGGCGTCCACTTGCCCGCTCACTTCAAGAAAATTTGTACCTAGCACCAAATATCTATCTATATATCTATTTATCTATCTGTCTGTCTATCTATCTATCTATCTATCTATCTATCTATCTATCTATCTATCTATCTATCTATCTATCTATTTCAAAATAAGTATTAACTATGTAATGTTTCCTCCTTTGTGTAAATATTCTGTTGTAATTCTCACATTAGAGCAATTTTTGTGTTTTCTGACAAATCATTTTAAGCTCAATATCGTTTCATACCAATCAAAGTAGGTTACAATGAGCTGTATAATGTACGGTAAACTTCACACATTAAAAGAGAATACATGAAACTCTCGTTTTAAGGGGACTGAATTTCGTGAAGGACTGCTAAACTGCTAAAGGACAATTCCCAAAGCCTTTTTAGGGATGTACTGTGGACAAATAGCAGAAAAGGTTGTTCTGTATGCTCGTGTAAATTCTGAATGATACCAGTGTCAATAGGATTTACATGTTCTTTTTGTATGGAATTAAGAGGACTATCTGGCCAAAAGTGCTTTTCAGTGAGTGTTACAGAAAAACAGATGAAAGCACTAAGGCCCAGATTTAGTAAGATTTTGTTTTTGGGTTGCTTCACTTTTTTGAAGCAGCCCTAACAGAAAATCTGTTTTGGTCTTTATATAGCAAAGCAAAGTCTGATTCGCTTGGCTTTGCACAACTTTGTAAAAATAAGGTACTGCAATGCAGCGCATATTGCTGCCTTGTGTTACTTTGTGTTGGATGTAGTGTGGGCGATCCTATGCATCCACCCATGTACTTTGACGCTAACCCATTTTTACTAAAGTCAGTAAACATAGGTTTGCACCAAAATAATGTGCCTACCTGAGGCTGGCATATCGAGAGTGTTGGACCTGGCCCTTTTTGCAGGGTCATCCCCAAACTTTTTGCCTCCTTCCCCCTATTTTACCTGACCTGTTTCATGTGGCTTTTGAACTCTGAGCACTTTACCACTGCTAACCAGTGCTAAAGTGCATATGCTGTCTGTGTAAATTGTACTGTTAATTGCTTTATCCATGATTGGCCTATTTGATTTACTAGTAAGTCCCAAGTAAAGTGCAGTAGAGGTGCCCAGGGCCTGTAAGTCAAATACTACTAGTGGGCCTGCAGCACGGATTGTGCCACCCACATAAGTAGCACTGTAATAGTGTCTCAGACCTGCCACTGCAGTGTCTGTGTGTGCAGTTTTAAACTGTAAATTCGACTTGGAAAGTGTCCCCTCTTGCCTGGCCTAACCCTTCCCTTTTCGTATTTATAAGACACCCCTAAGGTAGGCCCTAGGTAGCCCCATGGGCAGGGTGCAGTGTACGGTTAAGGTAGGACATATACTATTGCGTTTTATATGTCCTGACAGTGAAATACTGCCAAATTCGGTTTTCACTGTTGCAAGGCCTATCTCTCTCATAGGTTAACCTGGGGGCTGCCTTTAAACATGACTAAAGCCTAGCTTCCCATTGGGAGCAGATAGACATGTGGAGTTTGGGACCTCTGAACTCACAATTTAAAAATACATCTTTTAGTAAAGTTGGTTTTAAGATTGTGTGTTTGAAAATGTCACTTTTAGAAAGTGGGCATTTTCTTGCTTGATCCATTTTTGTGACTCTGCCTGTTTGTGGATTCCCTGTCTGGGTTAGTTTGACAGTTGGGCCGTTTGCACCTCTCTCCAGACAGTGACACAAAGGGGGCTGGGGTGTAGCCTGCATATTCCAATGAGCCATCTGTGCTAGGAGGGAGGGGAGGATTGGTCACTCGCACCTGAAAGGGCTGTGTCTGCCCTCACACAATGCAGACTCCAACCCCCTGGTGTGTGTCTGAGGCCTTGCATGGGCAAGGCAGGATTTCACAATCAAGTGAGACTTTCCTTTGACTTAAGCCTACTTCAAAGGCCAAAATGGGTATAAAAAGAGCACCCAAACCCACAGACTTTAGACACTTCTTGGAGTACGTCTGGACAAGAAACCTGCTGGTGAAGAATCCCTGAACCAGACCTGCCAAGAGGAACTGCCTGGCTGCCCAAAGAACTCACTGGGACTGCTTTTCTGACAAGGACTGCTGCCTTGCTGTTGCCCTGCTGCCTTGCTGCTCCCTGGCTGTGCTGAGAAGTGCTCTCCAAGGGCTTGGATAGAGCTTGCCTCCTGTTCCCTGAAGTCTCAGGACCAAAAAAGACTTCACTCCTGCAACTGGACTCCTAGTGTGGCAAATATTTGATGCACAGCCTGCTAAGAACTACGAACAGCCTGCCCCGCGGTGAGAAATTCACCGCATGCAGAACTAGAACTACGCAGTGCGATTTTGCAAAGGAGAAGATTAATGCGGCACCTGCGTTGCAACCGGAACTTCGGCGCACGGCCCACCGGATTGACGCACAGCCGACCCGGGACGCCGCAGCCCGACTTCCAGAGAGGAATCGACGCAGCACCTGCCATGCAGGAGAAATTTCCACACAACGCCCACTGGATCGACGCAGTGCTTGTGACTTCACTCCGCAAGCCCAGGATTCCACACACAGTCCCCGGGGCGCCGCAACCCAAAGAGGAACCAAGTCTGAGCGCCGGAAAATGACGCAAAGCCTTCCCCTGCGTGGAAAATAATGACGCAAGTCAGTGTGCGAAGCAGTGAAACCGACGCACACCTCCCCGTTTTCCATGCATCGGCTCCTCTGCGGTCCCTTGATGAGATTATGCACGCGAACCAGGTACTTTGTGCTTGCAAGAGACCTTTATTGTTTTTAAGATACATTTACTTGTTTTTAAAAGA
Source organism: Pleurodeles waltl (assembly GCF_031143425.1). Lineage (NCBI taxonomy): Eukaryota > Metazoa > Chordata > Amphibia > Caudata > Salamandridae > Pleurodeles > Pleurodeles waltl. Next base: position 874,608,526 of record NC_090450.1, read on the forward strand.
CATACAACACTTTATATCACTTTTACAGTGATATCTCAACATCTACTTATTGCATTTTAATCGTTTTGACCTGCATCTTATCAGATAAATATATATTTGGTGTATTTTTGTGGTGCTTTATAATGTTCTTGTATGATTTATTGCACAAATACTTTACACATTGCCTTCTAAGTTAAGCCTGACTGCTCAGTGCCAAGCTACCAGAGGGTGGGCACAGGATAATTTGGATTGTGTGTGAGCCTGACTAGAGTGAGGGTCCTTGCTTGGACAGGGGGTAACCTGACTGCCAACCAAAGACCCCATTTCTAACAGAGAGGAAATATTTTTTATTTCTCCTCAGTTTCCTCTTTGCCGGAAGCTTCTAAGAATAGTTTTTGTTTTTGGAGGAAAGGCATGTTTTCCTGCACAAAAACTACTCTGACCACACACAAGCAGCCTTGTGTCATAGCCTAGGAGTTCCCCCATTGGTGCTCTGCAGCCAGATGCGTGCCAGTGATAGAGCAGAACTGTGCCATATCTTAGAAGAAATGCACATTTCTGCTCTCTTCCTTTGACACAACCCAGCGCAGCTACTTCCCTTGCGACGTTGTGTCAATGTTTTATAAATCTCTCACGGTCAACCTACTAGCAAGACGTTAAGGAAGCTCACAATCATGGATCAGCTCAGAGGCCTTCTGGAAGATATGCATTTTTAAGGTGCTATGGAATTGAAAGGATGACCATTTCCAGGAAGGGAGAAAAAGGAGGTTTGTTCAGACATCAAAGCATTTGTTGGCTCCAGAGATATATTTCTGGTGGCCAAACTAGGTGTCCGGTCTGCCATTAATCATGCGTCATGTTGGAGAGATATGTGAACATCCTTGGAGGGTCCTGAGAATGAAGTGTAATTCTTTGAATTCAGCCTGTTGTTTGATGGGAGCCAAAGTAGAGTGGCCAGAGGAGGTGAAATGTGGTTGGTGGATTTCAGGCCAAGAATATGGCGGGTAGCGTCATTTTGTACTCTTTAGAGTTTTAACATCCTGATTTCTTGGAGCCTTGTATCGATTTCATTTCAACAGCCGATTCTAGACATGACTACTGCAAGAGAAAGAATCTATTTTTTCAAAAACAGAAACCACGTGGACATGTTTGAATTGTATCTTTCATAAACAAGCACCATAGGTTCTGTGCTTTTTCCCAAAGTGCACCACTGAAATTTATGAAATCTGGAAATGTCAATGCAAAAATCAGTGTCTGCTGCCTTGAATCAGGTAGCCCCGCGTGTTTGTGTGGCTACAGAAGCTGACCACAAAGCTCTCCTTTTAGTTGTCATTTTGCTGCATCCTTGTCTCACATCTCCTCACCTTCTGAAACCTTGCTATCTACAAACAGTGCAGCACTGCTGCCTGACGCTCTCTTTCTCCTGTATACTTATTTTTCTCTTGATCTTAATGTAATGGCACGTATACTATGAACAAACTATAAGAATTCTGTAAGTTTTAAGATGTGTATTTAGTAGGTTTCTGAATTAATATATCGAAAAATGTAAAATATCACTCCTGAGAGGCTCATGGGAGACAAATAGGTGGGCAAAGTGATGCAATAAAAACTGCCCAATTGTTTTTCAGCAATGAAGCTAATACTTGGCCCAATTGTTTCACAAACATTGTCACTGTAAATAACGACTATCCATTAACTCATGGTGACAAACCCCTTGTTTTCACCCATAGTGAACTAATGTGCGGAGACCAAAGTGAAAACTGCATATCTCCATCTATGACAATAGCAAAATCAAGGTAAACGCAACTTAAATAAATCTCCATCTTTTCTCCAAATTATGTTTCATACTCCAAGAAACGTGCAGCCTTCTAAACACAGCGTTCTATCAACCTAGAAGTGCACATACGTCACTGAATACAGGCTGCTTGTCATCACTTTAAAGGTATACAAATTTTCGCCTTCTTATAGAAGAGTATCTGAACTCTCCTTACAGCCTAGCTTCACAAAGCACACCTCCACTCATGCCATCACCAACACCTGATATCTCACGTCACAGTTCCATCTCTGTCTTTATCATCCACTACCAATTCTTATTCTGCTGAAAACCCACAAAGTCTAAAGGTACCCACATGGGCACTTTATGCTTATCAGGGCCTCCTTAGACAACCAAACAATTTTAATTGCAAAAAACACAGTCTACAACTAAGCTACTGATAGGGGGCAACTGAAACATGCTGCAAGAGCTCTACATGAAGAAATCTGACTATCCCTTAGCGCGGAACACCTCAGACAGGGAATAAATCCAAGACATGATGATAACAGACATCTCCTTGCAAAATCCATGGAGCCTCCTACACCCCAAGACAAGAGACTATACATACATGTCATCTGTGCATGGTACCAGTACACCCCTTATAGGCAACCTACTAGATACTGCTATTGCACCCACAAGGGTTCCTGATCACAACACTATACAGATCTGGCTTAACATGAGCACATTACAACCCACAGCGAGCCACTGAAGAGTGAACCTTTCTCACTACAAACTGCCTACAGACATGAAATGGCTACACCACGACAAAATTTACTAGACCTCAATGAAGGTACAATTGAGTCCCCAGGCACCTTGTGGGTAGTGAGAAAGGCCACTGTCCTGGGAGACATACTGAGAGAAACAGCTCACCAGAAATGGGAGGTCACATGCCAGAAGACACAACTTGACACTGACATTGCTACGCTGACGACCTAATACGATGAATCAAATTCATCAACCATGTTATGTGATCCACTGTGAGCAAAGCATGACCTTTCACCAAAATGACACACCGCCTCTCACACACACACTTGATATTCTGGTGTCATCCGGGATCTATTATTACACCCTCTACTCCTCTGAATCAGCAAGTCCACCAGACGCCATCTCATCCATCTAGCATGACACAAGATCCCTCAACTCATGTCTGACCAAAGGCAGTCCCTTGAAGCAGACATTATGGTAGAGATTATAGAGGTGATAGATGGCTTATCATGTGGCAAGTCTCTGGGAGTGGATGGAAACCCAGCCAAATACTATAAAATGCACAAGGATATGGTGGTTCCCTTGCTCTGTAAAGTATACACCAAAGACTGCCCCTCAAACACTAGAGTCTCTGAGGTTAACAATGCAACCGTTACACTTATCCCTAAACTGCTGTGCTAGTTACAGGCTGATTTAGCTGCTTAATGCTGATACAAAAGTATTTATCTAAACTGTTGGCAAAAAAAGCTAAAACGTGCCCTCCCATCCCTCATAGACAAGGACCAGGTTGAGGTTGTCCCACCTCTGAACACTGGCACACACCCTCCGGAGAGTAGGCAATAACAGAAACAAAATCTAGAGGTGCCCCTCGATGCTGAAAAGGTGTTCAACAGGGTAGAATGAATTACATGTTCCAAGTACTGAGATAGAGTGGGATGGGACTGGTGTTCTTGATAAAGATATAAAAATTATACACCCACCCGATATCTGGAATAACCTATAACAGTTACATCTCTACTCCTTTTGACATACACAGAGGCACCAGACAGGGATTCCCTTAGTACCCCCGTCTTTTTATCCTTGCTCTGGAACCACTGGGCGTAGCAATCTGAAACTTTCCAGACATGTTGATGTTATGTTATGTCAATTTGTTGAGAGCAGCTAATCACCCATGAGGGTATCCAGGCGCTAAAGCAGGTGAGTGGGCATATCATCTCTGCAGAGTTATTCGAAGAGACAGGTCTTCAGCTTCTTGTGGAACTCAAGAAAAGAGGATGTGTTGGGGCATGTTGTTACATGCTTTGAGTTAGATGTAAGAGAATGGGCAAGGTAGAGCCTAGGTGCATGGTTGGCTGGCGAAAGTGTCTGAGGTTGTTAAGGTATGTTGGTCCAATGTTGTGTAGGGTTTTGTATATGTGAGTTAGAGTTTGAATTGGCTGCATTTGTGGATGGGGGTCAGTAGAGATCTTTGGAGTGTCGTGCGATGTGGGTGCAGGAAAACAACTTCATTTTGAGTCTAGCAGCGCATTCTGGATGGCTTGGAGTCTTTGTAGGAGTAGCTTGAAGTTTCCATAGAGGGTATTGATCTAGTTGAGCCTGCTTGTGATGAGTGCTTGATTGACGGTCTGTCTGGTGTTCTGTGGTTGCTATTTAGAGATCTTGTGTAACATGTATAGGATGTGGAAGCAAGAAGTGATCATTGCATTCATTAAAACCATCATGGAGAGTTTGCTATCTAGGACAATCCCTAGGTTTCTCATGTGGTTAGTAGGTGTTTTTCCTATTTCTGATGGCCACCAGATGGAGTCCTATAGGGAGGTCTTGTTTATGAAGATCAGTACTTCCATCTTATTGGAGTTGAGCTTCCATCCTACTGGAGTTGAACTTCAGGCAGTTTGTTGTCATCCAGTCTGCTACCATGGTTATGCAGTTTTTGAACCACCAGAGGTGGTAATCTTGTTCAGCAGGAGAGGATGAATTAGGTGTAATTGTCAATTAGATGATGGAGATGCCTTGTGATGGGATGATGTTTCCTAATGGTGTCATGTAGATAGTGAATAGCATGGGGCTGAGGGATGATCCCTCGGGGACGTCGCAGATCAGTTTCTGATGTAAAAGGTGGCGTTCTGATGCTTTGCATTCTTCCCATGAGGAAGCAGCAGATCCATTGGAGTGTGGGTCCCTGGATGCCTATGCCATGAAGTCTTCTGATTAGGGTATTGTTGGAGAGTCCCTGTGAGCCAGTGAAGCATCAGTGCTCCCATTTATCCGTACAGGATTGTCCTGATGTTGCCGGTGCAGTGAGTGCCATTTCAAAGCTGTTGTTCTTTCTGAAACCTGATTGGGTGTTATCAATAGGTAGTGATGCTCGAGGTGGGCTGACAGTTGCTTGTTGATGGCCTTGTCTATTACTTGGCTGGGTACGGGAATAGGGATATTGGATGGAAGTTGCTCAGTTGGTTTGTGTTGTTGTTGGTTTTTGAGGAGGACATTGACTTCTGCATATTTCCATTAGTGTGGGAATGTGCAGGATGCGATGGAAGTGTTGATGATGTGGAAGAGTCCTGACAGGTGGCGTTCCCATGTTGTAGATGTGGTGTGGTCATGTGTCTGTAAGGGCCCCGAGTGGATAGTTCTTATGATTGTCACTGTGGCATCTCTGTTGAGGAGTGTCCATTCAGTCAGATGCTTGTCTCAGCTGGAGGTTGGTAGCCTGCCAATGAGGTTGCCGGAGTCCTGTTGATGTGGGACATTGCTGTAGATGCTTATTATTTTGCTGTGACAGAAGTTTGATAATTTGTTGCAGACTTCTTGAGAAGGGGGTGTTGTTGACTGTTGGTAAAGGTGTGGTGAAGTCTCCTTACTTCTGTTGGAGCTTCCTTCGATGCATTCAGCTAGTGCACTTTATTGCTATCTCATACTTGCTGGTGGAAGCATCCGAGAGTGACCTTGTAGGTGGATCTGTTGAAGATTTCGTAGCTGGCACTCAATTTCCTTTCTAGCTGTTTGAAGTATTGTTTAGATTCTCGCAGGTCCTCAGTGAACCAGCTGGCTTGCTTGTTGGATCTTCTTTGCTTGTCTGGTTTATTAGGTGTGAGGGAGTCTGCGCAATTCTTGATCCAGTTGTTGAAGTTTGAGATATCTTTTTTATGGTCGCTCATGTCGCTCGTGGGGTTGTGTTGTTCCATGATGAAGGTGCCGATTTAGCCAGTTTTAGAGATTTTGCCCCAGCAATGGCTGGGAAGGCTAGTGGGTGCATTGATTTACACAGCATGCCAACTCCAGGAGGGGAACATAAGATCTCGCTCTATGCATATGAGATTTTGGGGATCCTCATATACATAGCTCAGAAATTCAGAGCCATCATAGACCTGATTCTCACTGCTCCTCCCGTTCTAGATATGGGGTGAACTTGGATAAATGTGAAGCCTTACCACCCGCAAACAACACTACACTAGCTGTCATAGAAGGCCTTTTGATTAAATAGTCCATCATCTTCTTGAGATACCTGGGGATCGAAGTTTCCCCCAGTTTCCTGTGACTGGTGGAACAAAACCTCAACTCACTGCACACAAAAATCAAGGCAGATATGCACTGCTGGACATACCTCATCTCTCTCGGGGGGAAAGGGCAGGCAATCAAAATGAATGTGATGCCCAGACAGGTGCATTCACCATGATCTCTCTCCGCATTCCCAAATGACTTATAGAGGCCCTGAAGGAAAACCTGAAAACATTGTTGTGAGGAGGGTGGAAACCCCGGCTAAATCTTGGGAAAGTCCATGTGGCAATGTGGATGGGAGAAATGAGATTGCTCAACTTACACAGCTACTGGCTAGCATTACAACGTGCACGGCTCAGGTATGTCCTACATAACCACCTAGATCAATGCAGTTGGATACGGCCCTCCTAGGGCACAACAGCACAATTTAAATGCTACACACAGGGGACCCAGACAACTTAATAAATTCTCACCCCTTCCTGGCCCCACCATTTACGCCTGGTGTACAGCATACAGACTACTACAGACGTGCCCATCAATATATGCACAAGCCCCTCCATGGTGCAATGACTCACTGTTGATAAGGGGCAAGGAACCCTGCTGGAGAGTGTTTGAGTCCAAGGGTATCCATGAGCTCTCAGACCTTATCACAGACATGGATTACAAATCTTTTGCTGAAGCCCGAGATCAATACAGCCTGTTCACACACCGTGTCTGTGATTACCAACATCTATTGCAATGCCTGATAATGATCCTGAGCACCCCCCAGATGAACCTGCAATCCCCGCAGTTTATGGACCATCAATACTCTGTCCCAGTCTTGCGCTCCATTCGGATATGGTAGTCGGACAGACTGCAAGTCACACAGTCGGATGAAGATGGGCCTTCTAGTCACCTGTGACAAATGCCTCAGGGAAATGAGGCTGAAGCTATGTTATTTCAAGGGGCTTCAAAGGTGCTATTAGACACCCCTGAGACTCCATAGGCCATCCATACACCCTGCAGAAACGTGCAGGAGATGCAGATCAATAGAGGGAGACATTGTCTAACTGCCATGGGAATACCCCATTGTGATGGCCTACTGGGCTTAAATCATGACCAGGCTCCGATAGCCAGTTCCTCTCACAAGCACCTTGAATGCACAAATTGCTCTTCTCCATGACTTTGCCGAATACCTAGTCATCACCAATCAACAATCCTGATGGCTTGCCATTGTTGAAGAGCCATTTTAGTGATGTCTCTGGGCACGTTATTGTAGCAACTAGGCCTGATGCTTGGGCCCTTTAGCCTAGTATTTTGTTTTATTTCATTTTCTTATTTTAGAATCAGCCTCATTCGTGGTGTTTTATTTTCTTCATCTTGTTGTCCTTTCACCTGGGAAAACATTACATTTCTTAGAACAACATTCTTTCACTCTGTGCTTTCCTCAGGTCTGCAGCGAGATAGGATTGTCAGCACAAGTGGTACGCAGCATCTCTAACATTCACAGAAACACATATTTCTGTGTGGGGACACTTTCTCACAACATCAGTTGTTTTATTATAAAATCATTTCCTGTTCCATGCACATTAGAGGGAGGTTCTAGCAAGGTAACCATGACTGCATGCTGTCTCAATTTGCTACAGCTGCTTGCTGAGACTACCGGTTATCCGGCCTGCATGGGGATGGTATATTCATAGATAACAGGCCTCTCAACTTCTGTCACACTCAGGTCTGGGGGATAGTGTCTTCCCAGAGGAGAGTCCTAAAGGGCAGATTAGGGCTTATCCTGCTGTGCTCTAACAAAACTTAGGTAGGAATTGCATATATTGTGAATAGTGACAGTATGGTGGGACTTTTCCTGTGTTTCACTTTCCTTGTCACCATTTTGCTTCTAGCATGTTTCATCATTCTAATTATTGCATTTCATGTGATGTTATCTAAGACACAGCTGATTCAATAAATCTTATTAAACCATTTCTTGCCTCTGTTTGTCTTTGTAGGTGCGAGACTAATGTAACTGAGAGAAATGGATGAGATCTGATTCACCACAATTTCCCTGTCAAGTCATAATGTCATGCGCTCGGTTGCCACAAATCGTTACTGCTCTCGAGCAGAGATGAGGCACTGTTAGCTGGCTGGAAACTGATAAGGCCGACAGTTGTCACATGATGTGAGATTCGACTCAGTTCCCCACAATTCAGGGGATGCTGCTGCCCAACTCCAGCAGCCTCATTGTTATAGTGAGAGCCAGCGTGACAGCATAGCCCTGGTGATGGCCAAGATATTTATTGTGAGATTATGGCGCAGAAACGCATTTCCAACAATTGACACATGGCACCAGGAAATGTAAAGAATAGCTCTCTAGGAACAAATAAAGCCAGGCTGAACAAAAGCCTCAACAAATTTAGGGACACTTGAAGGTACTTTCACAAGAGTGTATGACCCTCAATCCAAACTCTACCCTGCCCCTGCCTCCCCACACCTATGCTGCGCAGCCCCTGCTGGAATGTTCACGGACTTGTGTCCCATCTGCAACATTGTACCTTTCCATGCTGCAGCATCACCACTAACTCACTGACGTAAGATGGGCAGAACTCTCCCCGGAGAAAAAAACGGGATATGCTCCAGGTGAACCTCTCTGGTCATTAGCCAAGAGACTGGTAGCTCACCCTCAGGAAGGTCCTCTCTCAGACTAGCCCCCCAACTTCAGCGTCTCCCCCCGATAACTGTCTCTACTGTTATGGTACCTTTCCTGCATCATTGACTAAAGGGGATGACCGAACTAGACCCACAACAGCAGTTGTACAGGTCTCATGGCTGGCACGAACCACTGTTCTGGTCCTACGACTTCTTCGACTCCCTGATGTGTAATATATGTTATCATGAGGTCTCATAAGTATCTAATTACTGTTAGTTATTTGATATCTGTAAACTGCATATATATACCCTAATAAACAAATATTAATAAAAAAATTAAATGGCCCCGTTTTTAGCAACGAGATGCTCTGAAACAATGTCTAAAACGACTGCAAATCCTTGAAATGAGACCACTAACCTATGGGCTACAGCTACTAATCAATTTCTAATAATCAGGGTAGTGTCTTAATAATGGGAGTAGGAAATTATATTCATAGAAGTACACTTCACCAATCAGAGGAGTGTCTGTCGTGCAGGACATCAGACATAAACATGCTACCATAAGACTCCTTACAGAGTGTATATTCATGACAGCACACGTGCCACACTTGGACAGACTTGAGGGAATGTCTGGGAGCATTTCAAGGCCCTCTTGCACACGCTTTGAGGCCCAAAGCAAAATGAATGCATAACTACTTATTTCATTGAGGCTAAAAGATTTGGGCCCGTATTTATACTCCGTTTGCGCCGAATTAGCGTCGTTTTTTTCGACGCAAATTCGGCACAAAACTAACGCCATATTTATACTTTGGCGTTAGACGCGTCTAGCGCCAAAGTATTGGCAAATAGCGTCATTTTTTTGCGTGAACGCCTTCCTTGCGTTAATGAGATGCAAGGAAGGCGTTCCCGTCTAAAAAAATGACGGCGACGCAAATGCGTCGTATTTATACTCCCAGGCAAAAATCACGCCCGGGAGTTGGCGGGTCAAAAAACCCCGCATTTGCGCCACTATTTAACGCCTGGGTCAGGGTAGGCGTTAAGGGGCCTGTGGGCTCAAAATGAGCCCACAGGTGCCCTCCCCTGCCCCCAGGGACCCCCCCTGCCACCCCTGCCCACCCCAGGAGGACATCCAAGGATGGAGGGACCCACCCCAGGGACATTCAGGTAAGTTCAGGTAAGTATAATTTTTTATATTTTTTAATTTTTTTTGGGTGGCATAGGGGGGCCTTATTTGTGCCCCCCTACATGCCACTATGCCCAATGACCATGCCCAGGGGACACAAGTCCCCTGGGCATGGCCATTGGGCAAGGGGGCATGACTCCTGTCTTTACTAAGACAGGAGTCATGAAATGGCGTCTGGGCGTCGTAAAAAAATGGCGCAAATCGGGTTGAGGCGATTTTTTTGCCTCAACCTGACTTGCCCCATTTTAAGACGCCCTAACGTCATTTTTGCCCAACGCCGGCGCTGCCTGGTCTACGTGGTTTTTTTCCACGCACACCAGGCAGCGCCGGTCTGCTTGCGCCGGCTAACGCCATTCCATAAATACGGCGCCCGCATGGCGCTTCAGAATGGCGTTAGACGGCGCTAAATTTTTTGACGCTAAACTGCGTTAGCGCAGTTTAGCGTCAAAAAGTATAAATATGGGCCTTGGTATTACAGAAGTATGAAGAGTCACTCGGTTCAAACCTAAAACTATACCACATAACATTACCTTGGAAGAAGGAGAGTGAAAAGATGCCTATTAATAGACCTTTGTTTCAAGCAAAATACAAAACCCCTTCCTTCATCAAAAGGTGATTTTTTTCAGGCAGGGTAAGTCTGCAAATACCTGTTCCACTACATTCTGGAAGCAAGTTGGCAACGTTAAAAAATGGGAATTTGAAAGATTATTGATTAACCACGCACAATGCGATGCAAAAGCCTCTCATACTTGTGTGTCTGTTTTTTTGCTAGGAAAAGACATGTCCAGAATGTGGGGTGCAAAAAGAAATCATCCCCCAGGGGTTTAGCTTCAGGGGGGGTGTTTGGGGTATTACATCCCCCAATAAATGTTTTTTCTAGTAAATTGTTGGGTAAACGTGCTGTCAGTTGGCTATGGTGAGCGTTCTGTCGATATCACAAGGAAGTTTACATAAATCTAAACCAAAATGCAGACACACTATCTCTCGGCTTTGAAAGTGTCCAAAAATGTTGGTTATTTTACAAAATATTGTGTTTTGTCCCACTGAGGGGCATATGTATAATGCCCTAGCGCCACCTTGCACCACATTAATGTCATTATTTTTTAGATTAATGTGGCCCAACGAGGCTGAAATATCCACTCTGTATTTACAGAGTGGTGCAATGCATACATAATGCCACACATAATGTATGCAAAGAGGGCGTTCCCCCATTAGGGGAGCCAGAAAAATGGCGAAAGGAAATCTAGAGCAGGCATTAAAAGGGGGCTTCCATTCTTTAGAATGGGGCCCTAGGTACTCTGCAGCTCCTGCAGAGTACATCAATAGAATCATGAGGCGCTATTGCCCCCTAGCCTGCGTCATGGTGTGCCATATTTAAATACGGCACACACATGGTGGTGGTAGGGGGGTGTTATGGGGTGCAGGGAAAGTGTCACTGCACTCGATAGTACTCCTACTATTCCGCATTAGTCTCCCTTTCCACTGCCCCTTCAACACCTCTCATGTGCCTTGCTTGTCATATAAAGTATTTTAATATTAAATGTCAACATGATTGTTTGAAACTCTGAAGCTCACACTTCCTCAGTCTTACTGACCAACCTACGCACCTGTTGCCCCTGCCCGCAATATTGGTTTGACCTGTGCCAACCTAAGTAATATGTTAGTGCTGTTTTTTTCTGGTTCGAACCAGCCTCTTTTCCTGCTGCTCTCTTTGCTTGAGATCTTCCATGTGAGGAGGGGAGGGCAGGCTGAGCTCCAAGGCAGCAGCTAATTGTTAATGTGTAGCAGTGTCATTGTATTAAACAAATTTGCTGAGCCCAAAGATGATCTCCTGAGCAACCCACATCTGCTTGACCTGGTCCCGGTGGACTGCACTGGCTGGTTACTGAGTCCCACCATAATTTAATAAACTACAGCGCCTTGTAAAGTATAATAGGAGCTAGATTGACAATGTGGTGGTGGGGACTTTAACCTGTGATGTGTATTACATGTCAGGGCTGATTGTTTTAGACAATATATGGTATGCTTACTTTGCATGAATTTCTTCTTTTTTATGCTATATTTCAAATGTCCTTGGCTATACTAGATTAAATGCCTTATCCAGCAAATCCGTCCAAGCCCTCAGCCCTATCATTTGCAATTACACACCCCCTAAAGCCAATTTACATATAATCTATCACATCCTATCAGAGTGATAATATGTTCATTGAATACCATCTTGACTTTATGACAACACAGCTGCATCTTACTCTGTGAACATATAATTTTCTGCAAATCCAGCTTCCCATGGAACAAACCTACTGACTCTCCCACCAAGCAACTCAAATAATTTCCTATCAAGACCAACCTAACCCAAAACTGCAGTATTTCTACCAGTTCCAAAGGTGCCACCCTAGAGTTAGTGACCATATCCTAGACCCATTTTTATATACAACCCAAAACCTGTTAACTCCTAGTACCACTCTCTCATCTGACTTCAGATCCCTAAATCAGCAACACTTGTGTGCACAAAAAACAGAAATACTGGCCACTGTCAAGGTAGCAAAAATAGTGATTATGAGAAAATAGACTGTACGATACAATGTTGAGGATAAAAAAGAAACACAAATTAGCTATTGAGGAGTAGTATAAAGCATTGATTAGCTCAGACTAAATATTACATAGAAAAAATGAGTGCAGCTATTTCTTAAAACTGATTGTTAGAATCTCTGTTTTCTTGGGACAGACCTTCAGCTAATTTCCTTGCACCCCCGCTACAACTTCAGAAAGACAAGGCACTTGTTTGAGGTGGGGATACGGAGGGGAGGGGTTAAGCTGAATTAGGATTTGACTATCATCTGTGTAGGTCAAATATAAGTAACTATGTGAATGAATAAGCACAGCAAGAGAGCAGTATTCACTTCCACACATTTTACGTAATGAGTTTGACATCAAAGGCAGAACATTAAAATGGTTCAAAGCTTCTCTGTCCAAAATAAAATCACTGCATAAAGACAGGTAATTCATAGTCCGAACCCACCGCTGTCATGGGTTCAGTTAAGAGCCTTGCTTTGGAATGCAAGGTTTAGCCTAGGCCTACGTCCTGTGTCCTTTTACCCAGATGCATGCTCTATTTTCATTTATTCATTTTAATTTATTTTAGCAAAACTGGCTTTTAGCAGGGATGTTTTATTTTTCTAATCAGCTGCTATTTTGAGAACACGTTATTGCTTTCAGTGTGCAACATTTACAGTGTACCTCTGCTCAAGGTTGTTCGGTGCTGTTTATGATATTCTAGCTACTGTTGCTGCCACAAGAGTGAGCATCCAGCCCTGACACTTAGTCACATGCTTATGTCAGGCCTGATTCTCAGAACACAAACATGTTTTATTATAAAAACATCACACAGGCCAGAGAGGGTTAGGGAGGTCATTCCAGCCAGGAGGCCATGCTATGCTGTATGCCATTTAATTTCTATTTTGCTGGCCCCAGCCCTGACTCTACATCCAACCGAGGAGACGGAGGGCAGACCCCCTGCTTTTCAGGTATGGGGCAGATATTCCTTCCATGGACTGAGTACGGGCAGAGGGAAGAGCTAACACTGCCAAGCTCTCTCATGCAAGGAAGTGGGGGTGGGGAGTAGGAATTCTTAGGCATATATTATTCCAATACACAGGGGTTGTTCATTTTCTTTTCATTCATTGCAACAATCCTGATTGTGCTATGTCTCATCTTCCTAATAATCACAGCTTATATATTTTATCATAGATTGCAGTCCTCTAAAAAAACTTATGGAAAACTGTCCTTCGCAGTTTGTTTCACCACATGTGTGTGATACTTGTGCTTTTGAGAGAAAAGAGTAAGATCTTTGACTACTGCTTCCCTGAGGAGTCAAAGTGTGTCATGCATCAGGCTACCACATATGACCTTTACTTTTTTATGTTTGGGTGAGGTGTTGCTAGCTAGCCAAAAGGGTTAGGTCAACAGTTACCAAACGTGAGGGCTTGACTCCATCACCCACAAGCAGTGGTGCTGCCACCTGAAACCAGCAGTCATGTCCCCATGACAAGCGTCCTCCAACACTGTTGTTTCATTTGGAGCACCACAAGAATCCATACTAGTCCCCTTACTATTCAACTTGTACATCACACCATTAGGTAACTTCTTCTCCAAAGAAGATGTCAGTTCTGCCAGGATACCAATGATACACAAAGGTATCACTTAAAAAGTCAACACATTAACTAAATGTTTACGCAGCAGTAGTGCATGGATACCACACACTAAACTTAAGTTGAACCAAAACACGACAGATTGTCTCTTGCTATTCCACTACAGGCCGAAGGCCCTCCCTCTAAACTAGATTGATAAATTAGAAGCCCTAAACTTTGTCTCAGCCAAAACCCTAGGATTTGCATCAGACAAACCTCTTCATTTGAAACTTCCAATCAAAGAAATTACACAAACTAAAAGTGCTCCAAAATATATAAATCCAGGCTTTAGTGATATCCCTCGTTGAGTACATTAATTCTCTATTAACTGAACTGTGTAAGTACTGTCTGAACCCCTCTTAAAGCTTTCTTACTTTCGACTTCTTGGTTTATTACCCCGATGAAACAAAACTGATGGAATCACCCTGGACAGCAATATTATCTTTCTTAAAATAAAAAATAATAGCTGTCATAGAGCAGTCAAACAAGTAACGATTTACTAATCAAACATGTCAGTAGCAATCCACGTTGTCCTCCCCCAACTAACACTATTTTGTGAAAAACAAAAAAAAGGTAAATTCCCTCTACACAATAGGATCGGATTGATTCTCAATGTCAAACATCTCTGGTTTATTTGCTGGGTGTCAGGCAGCTTTCGTATTCATTTTTTTCTGCAAATTCAGCTTTCCACAGAAAAATCGTGAAAAGTGTAATCTAATTTTTACAGTGTAAACATTACCGCTTTCTGTGTTTCTGATGCAGCTATGGGACTGAAAGGCTACACTTCTTAAGCAAATGTCTTTTACGTGGGAACCTTCTCTGCCACTTCAGAACAGACACTAATTATCCTTTTGAGCTTTTAGTCAGAGACATGTATAAATATTAAGGTGTCCTTATGTCATGTATGTCATGTATGCTAACTACTGCTAGTTTTGACCAGCAGTCCGGTGCACTTTAAGAGTCCAGTAGCATAGGCAGTGTGTCATGGGCCTTAAATGGAATGGGGCCCCTGGCTGCTGTTTGAATGTTGATCTACAACAATAATCAGGGTTCGGTGGGCCCCTCTGGGCCCCGGTGTCACTGCATCTGCTGCACCAATGGAAACTACACCCCTGTCTAAAAACCTAATTACGAGTTCGGAAAAGAGACACAGTGGACGGAACCACGGCTTCTGGCATCTATCTCAACAGCTATCTACCTATCATTCATTAACCCCCTCGCCCCCCCCCCCCCACCACCACCACCACCACAAGATGGAGAATAACTGTGTGGACCTGGTTTTCTGATTGGAATTCTGCACAGAATTCCCAGTTCTTGGCGATTAACATTTACCACATGCTCTAAGCAGGTGGTAGATATGAGCGGGGCCACTGTGCAGTAAGGTGTGAGGCGGGGGCTGTTGAGAGCTGTTGAGGGGAGATTAGGACGTAGCCTGGCAGAGGGGCGCATTTCATGGTCTTCATGTGCCTTAAAAGTGGGTTGGGTGGAGGCAGGAGTCCAGGTGCTGGTTGCATTTGCAGGCCAATCCTACAGCAATTTGCAATCTGGATTTTCCTGCTGATAAAATAGGGTGCCACATCCCGCACCAGGAAAATCCAGGTACGGGCACAGAACTACTGATATTTGAATGGAGTGGTGCCTTCAATCAGCCTCCAAGGCTTATATGAAACTACTAGATTCAGGTGTAATGGATGAATCTGCACACTTTGCTCATTGTCTTTCCAGCATAATAAATAATATGTGGCTTGAATTGTATCTGTAGAGCCAAGCCTACGTAGAGTGTAGATTGTATTATGAAAAGTGTTAGACCTGACATCCTTAGGGTAGTCTGCCCCCAGACTTTTTGCCTTTACTTTGTGTTTAGTTGCTGTACCTTTTTGTTGGCCTTAGGACTCTGAGCACTTTACCACTGCTAATCAGTGTTAAAGTGCATGCGCTTCTTCCCTAAAACATAATAACATTGGTGTAGCCCCAATTGGCATATTTAATTGACCTATAAGTCCCTTGTAGAGTGGTATACCTGTAAATTAAATGCTACCAGTGGGCCTGCAGCAATGATTGTGCCACCAACTTCAGTAGCCCTGTAAACCTGTCTGAGGCCTGCCACAGCACAGCCTGCGTGGGCAGTCCCACTGCTACCTCACCTTATACCTGAGACCTCTTGGCAAGTCCAGACCCCCCCCTTTCTTACATATAAGTCAACCCTAAGGTAGGCCCTAGGTAGCCCAAGGGCAGAGTGCTTTGTAAGCAAAATGTAGGACATATACATTTAAGGTTTTCATGTCCTAGTAATGAAAAACTCCTAAAGGCTTTTTTCATTACTGTGAGGCCTACCCCCCTCCTTGGCCAGTATTGGGAATTCCTTATAAAATCTTTAAGCTGTAATTCCTGATCTGAGAGGAGTTACTGCTTCATGTTTAGTACCGTTTAAAGCGTAAAAATAAATCCTCTTTACTGGTAAAGTCAGATTTATTATTACTATTGTAGAAATGCCACTTTTAGAAGGTGTACATTTCTATGCACTCTCCATCCTGCCTGCCTACAACCTATCTCCAATACACACCTGGCTTGGGATAGGTGACAGCTACACTTGTGCATTCCCTTCAGAAACCCACATGATACTCAGACACATCTGCATTCATCTGCATATTGATGGGTTTTTCTGGGGAGGAGGTTGATAAGAGTTCACACTTACACCTCAAATGGTAAGGACTAGAGTTCATGGAAAGGGGCTGATTACCTCCCACTGGCTGTGAGAAGCTAAGACTGACCTGAAAGGGGACCTGTGCTGTTGACAAGGATTCTTTTGTGGTCGTCCCCAACTTCAAAGGTACTTTCCTGTATAAGTATTTGGTCTCCCGACCCACTCAGTAGTGCATTGCTGCACTAAGAAGAAACCCTGCTGGAGTAAAGGCTGCTGTGCCAGAAGGCATGCCTCTCTGCTTTGACTGACTGTTTACAGGAACTGCTGCACTGCTGTGCTGCGGTACCGTGCTGCCTACTGACATCTATCCTGCATTTGGGAACCGAAAATCCCTTCCAGCGTGACTGCAAGGACTGATTCTCTTACCCTTACTCATCAGCTGCTGGGGACTGCGACAATCTTTTGAAGCAGCTTTGCCAGCTTGAGGCTCACTTCACCCCGAGGTCCTGAGGACCACCCCGACCTCATCCTTGAATCCTTTTTGACTGACACCCATAACCCTGAGGCCGCTCTCCCTGATAATCGCTCCATGCTGTGGTAGTGTGTTTGAGAACCAGCAGGTGCAAGAGATGAGGGAGTGTGGTACTTCACTCCCCAACCTTAGCCAGTTCCAAAAACCCACACTCAGCCACAGAGGGGGATTCGCAGCCGGAGGAATCTGCACTGCACTGTTCTCCATAATTGGGCCTCTCCACTCACCTGGGCAGACAAGGAACAGCGCCCAAAGATGCAGGCCCTGTGTCCACAACCCACCTGCACTACTCCTGGCTTGCTCCCCAGCCCTGCCTTAATCCACAGAGCCGCGAAGCAGAGCACTTCATAGGTGGTGGCTGCACTCTGCCCATTGAGGTACTGATTGTGTGAACCCGACTGCTGGCTGCTAGGACCTCGTCTGCAGCTGGAGGAGATTACCTGACAGCATCTCAGTCTTTGTCCAAACTGCCAAAGGACCTTCTGAGTCCCAATTCAGTGTCTGTGATTGTGCCATACTTGCCAAGCAGAATTACTGTAAAAGTTCTAAAAGGAGCATAAACGATTTAATCACTGCTCTTACAGTTAATCCTTGTAAACTATACATCTCTTGGGCTATTGATTACATTCTTCATCGTTCTTAACACAGATAAATATCTTCTATTGTTCTAAACCTGTGTGGAGTCTTTTTGTGGTGTCTTCATTGAGGTACTGTAATTTGTGTCACACAAATACTTTACACATTGCCTCTTAAGTTAAGCCTGACTGCTCTGTGCCAAGCTACCAGAGGGTGACCACAGGTGTATATCTGACCTGCCCTGACTCGAGTGGTGGGCTCTGTCTGGCTTAGGTACATACCCTAGCCAACCAGAAACCACATTTCTAAGAAAGCATCTTTCATAAGTACAGAAAATGGTGCCTGTCATGACGATGTTTTGACATAGAGTGGGTTTTGTCCATGCTCCACACTGAAAATTGCTCCTTTGCAGAGATACCATATAGTCATCATGTTAAACATCATTTGTGTATTGCACCTTTGAGCTCTAATGATGGCAGCATGGAATAGTAGAGCTCTCTAGTTTCTCAGTATTCATTGATGGGTTCCTATCTAGTTCATATTCTTTATTTGTATTCTGGTACTTCTAGCCCTGTGTGTCCCATTGTGAATTCAGTACTATTTGTATTGTGATGTAAAGAAAAAACATAGATTTGATAACCTACTCAGCATTCTAGGTGAACCTGAAACAAACAGAAAGAAACTTTTGAGGGTCTACTTGACAGCCATATATTTTTAGCTCCTACCAATACAGACTAATTCATATTTTGATGGATGGATAAAATTAATTATTTTCATCTCAGCTTTAATTTATTATTTAAAAAATATATATTAAATGTAGTTCTACTGTAGAGCGCTTCCAGCAGACACTCAATACGGGAAATTAGTGAAATGAGAGAACAAACAGAAAACCAGTGGGACACCCCTCAATCATGTAGAGGTTCACAAAAGAAGGCCATGAACTACAAAACCAAATTTCACAATCTTGTAATGCCAGACACCTGTGGGAGCTTGACCCTCGACCAACAATCATTGTAGGCCCTCCTTCCTGTAGAGATTCTCTAGATATCAGCAAACATTTGAGGATGTAATCCGATTTTAATAATAGTATGTGTGCCCAGATGACCCAGCCAATGTTGCAGAAAGTTAGTCATGTGGTTACCAACAAGCTGACTATGGACGGCTGAGCAACAAATTACACACAAGAGCCAGCAAAAGGGTAACTCAAGTCTAATTGACTGGTTGGAGAAACACTGACTTTGCCAAGGCTAATGAAAAAAGACCCAACTATGGATCTGAAAAAACACACATCCTACTAGGCCATACCAGCTCCACATTAGACAGCGCACACTCTGTCATTTCCGTTATGGCCATACGGCTTAATCAGGGATGAAAATCACCAATCTCAAAGTCATTTAGGAAATAGAAGATATTCCCACACACATTTGAAGTTGCACGTTTGAGTTTGAAGTGCACCCCCTAAATGGAAGCAACTGTGGGTATCCATGCAGGTGACCTTGCAGCAGACAAATTGCACTGAAAATATGTGAACCTTCATCAATATACCTTCAGAATTTTGACATTTAAGTTGTGATGTTCCAAACAGATGTCAATTTTTTCACTCCATGTGGGCCGCCTTCATCACTGAACTGATTAAGATGCCCATTTAGCGCGGGCCATTCTCATTTATTTGAAGCCCATTTCACTAATTAGAAGATACTGGTGGGTATTTTTCACTGGCCAAACCACTTCACTTGCATTGACCCTAATGTCACTGTGACCCTCTTCATGAACAGGTTTTGTTGGAGATTAGGATCTTAAAATCAATTATAGGTTGTTTCATATAGCACAATCCTCTTTGGATGACACAATAAGCCTTGTCATTCCTCCTAACTACCACCACTTTGCTCAATCTGAAATAGCCAAGGTAAAGTCAGGGCGTACATACAGTATATTAGCAGGTCTTCAAAAGGAGACTTGCAGAGATTATACAAATACACAACTATGGCATCTAGCACCAAAAGAGGGATTCCACCTATTGGACCCAACTTCCCCCCAGCCTCTTGCTCAGGTGTCCTGAACATCAGCAAGCACACCACATGCTCACCCAAGGCTACGCTTCTAAGAGAGTTCAAGGAAAAGTAGTTCAACTGCTTTCCTGCTGTAATGACATTTTAATATGTCATTAAATGCATATGAATGCTTTGTAGACCTTGCAGCAGAGGAGTGTAGAAAACTCCAAAGACCTAGAAGCAAAGATGATATTACATCACCTGCTTCTGGAGCTTTGTTCCAGAATTTCACCAGGTTGTTTGGACTCTGAATTTCACCAGCTTGAGGGGGATGGACGATGGGTGACTGGGTTGTTGCTCAAAACAAACAAAGAACACAGGTGCTTTTAAACAATGCAAAATAAGAGATGTAAGCAATCTCACTGTGGGGGCAGTTTGTAGAATGTTTGTTCAAGACCTGTATCACTGAAATGTGTGATACAGGTCTTGAGCAAGCATTCTGAACTGAGAACCAGACCAGAAAATAATGCTTCTGCTTGGCAATTGATCACTCTGAATCATTATTACTATCATGATACCAGACTCACTTTATCATTCAGGTCCTCCTGTGACACACACTGCTGTCAACATTAATGTACAGCCTCAAGGTCTAACTAAAGCCCCTCTCACTTTTCGATAAAGATACCATTAAAATCTTATAAAATATTCACCCAACACTTCACTTTCACAATTATTCCTTTCACAAACATTTTCAAGTGATATTCATGCTTGAGGTCTAAAACAGTACAAGTTACCCAAGCTGAGAAAAGTCAGCTTGGTGGAATCACAACTGGACCATTAAAGACTAAGGGCCTGATTTCTTTGTTCCGGAAAGGGTACTCTGTTGCAGTGGCAACAAAGTACCCTTTCCACCAACATGAAGGTTTGCCCTCCTCATTTAGAGTCTGACAGATCATTAGTGCATAGACAGCTGAGACTACTACATCTCCGCCGCCTATACACCCCCTTGATGACCTAATGGAGTAAGGGATACCGGAGAATTGAGTAGATGTTCACCTACCTAGTTTTAATGGGTGGAGATTTAACCATATTTAAGTGGCTGTGATCTTCCGGAAAGACCCGATGATAAGGGGCACTGAAAAGTGCTCAGCACCTCTCTCGCCATTGTTGGAGGAAACTCTCATGGCAAGGGGGACACAGTTTTTTACTTTTTTTAAAACCCCACTTTGGGATTTTCTTTCTGAAATTAAAAGAAAAATGTACGTTTGATGTATGGCTGTGTCATGTTGACTGAGCCATCCACTAAACTTGCGATGCATTTCCAGGACTCGCCGTGATGGAGGTTCCTGGAAATGCTAGACATGATCTCAGGGGTAGCGGACATCTCTAAATTCAGCAAGTGGAGTACTCTTGCCATGGCGGGAGTAAAGAAGTAAGTCAATGCAACAGTAAATATTCCCTTCACCAAGACCTAAATCAGCCTCTAAATTAGCAGTAACACTGCCTTCTTAGACAGTTGCCAGAATATCACTGCTGCCTAAATGCATCTGACATGCTCCTTGGCAGCTTAGGTTCTGATTTAACAGTATCAAACTCTGTCACCTGTACCTTACTCTTCTCCATTGTTAGCTGCATCCCAATTTCGTATCATCTTCATAAGTGCATTCACCACCTTGCTATAATGTCCTGGGTGAGCTCTGACCAGAAACATAAAAATCATTTTATTTGAGGGCAAGTCCATCCGCATACATTCTAGCTTGTAGAGTAATTCAAAGACTGTGCTTGATTTTTGCAAATAAATTGTGTTGGTACTGCTACTGGGTAGGCGTAGAGTAGCCAAGACTTGGGGGCATGGTAAACCCTCCAAGTCAGCCAGCTGATTCACTGACCTCTTGACATGCGGTGAACAGTCTGAAACATATGTGACTCAACTCCTTAGAGCTTCTCACCTCGGAGAAACGTGGAGCCCATTAAGGGAATATCTTGCAAAAACAACTACCACTACACCTTGATTGAGGATTTTGTATGAACTAAACTATAATTTCTCTAGGTTTGTGCACCAACTCTGGTCATTATGATTATAATATGTTTAAACCTGTTTCGCACATCTGCCTGAAACATTGTAATGCACTCCATGAGTTGTTGATTTATTTTATGCTGCCTCTAAATTATTTCAGGGTAAGCAATGTCATTAATTATGGGGAAACAGAGCAAGCCGCACATACATTACTCTCAAACCTTGAAACAAAGCCATGGTACAAATCAGTGGCAGAGTCTCCTTCCTAAACAATGGCAGATCAATCACCACTCTAACCCATACAGTGACTATATCAAGGGTTTCAGACCATAGAACCAGCTGAGGCTCCATCACCGACATGTTTGACAGAGCAGAATCCATGTTGATATAGGGCAGAAACCCTGCATTGTCAATTTCCATATTACTCTCTATATCCAGAATCTAACATCCCTCTGCACTGGCAGAAAATTGAAAAAGGCTAGTGGGTTAAGATGAAAAAGCAAGCATATAAAGGGTTTAATTAAAACATTGTGGGTTAGATTTACTAAAAAGTGGTGCAGCAAGGTGCTGTGCCAAAATATGCAGTGTTGTGTTGCATCACTTTAGAAACGCAGGGATACACCGTATTTACTAAGTTATGGTTTTGGCGCTGCCACAGATTTACACCTTCCTGTAAATCTGGGGTAGCATCAAAAGCAATGGGTGTTGCAGTGGAACGCCCACAGCAACACCCATTTCACACCTCTCTGAGGCAGAAAAGTGCGTAGGAGGATCCCATATTTACAAGGTGGCATTAAGCCACAAAACGTGGCTTAGTGCTGCCTTGTAAATGTGGCGCACTGCACAGCGCCACCGAAGCGTCACAAAAAGTGACGCTTCAGTGCTCTAGGGCCTTGCAAATCTGTTCCTGTGCATCAGTTAAGTTACTGGCACCCTAAAACATCAATAACTGAAAAGATGGAGAGAGAGTTAATTTTACTTGCAATCTCAAATTTGAGTGGAATACCATCCCTAAGTGCAAATCCCAGGAAGGAGAACATACAATACCCACACTTTCAAGGAACTACATAACACTGGCTCAGGATATTTCAACAATAGCATCTGCTTTCACAAACCTTCCAGACACTTTCCCTGTCTGAACTCCTACTTGCACAAATCCCACAGAAACCAGATATGGCGATTGAGACTTCTCATACATTGCCCCTAAAGCATTGAACAACTTGTCTCTACATATAGGAGCTGTCTCCTCACTTTTTGAATTCTGCAGGAAGCTGAAGATAGTCACACTCGGCCATAGGTTTGGCTAAACTCACTCCTGCTCAGCACCAGGATTCCCTCCCGGGTGATAGTGTACTATACAAATCTGTATAACATAACATAGCATAACTCTACTCACAGTATCATAAGTGGATGCAACCACCAACTCTGGCAGTTGTGTGGTTGAGGTGATGACTAAAGAGCGGTAAAAATTCAAAACCGATAACAATCGTGCTGCACTGTTAGTCCGTCGTCAATGTGGATGGTCCCATGAAAGTCTGAAGATGCATGGGCCGTATACCGCAACAATAAATAATGTGTAGTAGCTCAGAATAATATGAATGACGTTTGATTCTGTCATGGTATATGCTAAATCAAAAACCCAACTTGAAGCCTCTAAACTTCCAAAGAAAGTATACTTTAGTTCAAATAACTGATGCTGTATGTCCATCTATGTCAAAACCATGCTACTAAAATGTTGCACAGAGATCATGGTATCTCAGATCTGAAGAACAAAGAACAATTGGCAAAGGGAATTCTTATGAAACTCCAAGCTTCCTTATCGTTGGTCTATATTCATGCTATAAAGAAAACACTTCTGCACAGAAGCACCTGTGGGAATGCACTTCAGAGATGCAATCTCATCTTATTTATTCTCTTTACATTATTCACTGTTCGTTTTCCTCTCCAGTTCCTTGGTACAGTCAATTTGCAGGTGTGTCCCCGTTGGTAGTTCTGTCATTCTACTGATATACTAATCAACAAGGGAATCAGGGTCGGCCCTGAATGCGTTGATAGAAAGGGGCAGAGGTAGGTCTATTCCCAACTTTAAATGTGTCGGTATGTGTTCTTGCATTTATGTGCATGCTGGCTCTTTCTTCTTTGGAGGAGGCAGTGCAAGGTTTGTATAGACTGGAAAAGTGGACAAGTGGGGGTTGCTGTGATTGATTTGCTTTGAATTTTAACTCTCCCAAATGGCATGTGAAAAGGTGTATTCAGTTGTTTAATTGGCCGTAGAGGTTAATGCTGGAAAAGTTATTTTATTACTGAACAAGACGTTAAGTAGCAGGGGTGGGTGAAGGTTTTAAAGAAATAAACACGTAGCTAAAACGATACCAACAGTAGATTTTTCTGTGAGAAAGGCCCAGCAAACGTTTTGATAAGGAATATCATTATTTTTTCAAATTCACCATCATGAAAAGTTTTATTGGAAAACTTCTCTGCCCTGGTATAATCAGGCAAAGTGCACGACGTGCAGCTTCACAAGGTGTGAAACCTTCGAACTTTGCACAACTTTGATGCAAAAGTTATAATTCTGCACCATCCTACCACTTAGATCATGACTGAAATATTGTATTCAATGTTTAACACACCAACAGAGAATATTAATGAGATAAAAGATATCCAATGAAGGTATCCAGTATAATTTAGCAGAGTAAAAATCTAATTTAAAAGAGAATCTCATATCATTTGTTTTCTGTAGAGAAAGGGATCATATGTGCGAACTTTGGACCTGACTGAGGGTTTGTTGATTTTACCTCTGTCCATCAGGATGGCGGATGATATTTCTTTACTAAGAAAAGTTCTTAATTACGCCTCATCTACATGCTGTTGTTTCTTATAAACCTGAGTGTAGAGTTTTAGAAAGCTAGCACGTATATCGGTAGGTTCTGTGATAGAGCTGTGTTTCTCACTATCCGATAGTAATACTATTGTTTAAAGAACGTTCTCGTGCCTGGCGAGCAAGAAATGTGCCTCCATATTTGCTTTCCTCATAAACCTGTTTAAGGTACGTGCTATTTGCAGTGTAGCTCAGTGTGTAATAATAGTCTTGCATGGCATCCCTAGCTAGTCTCAAGACATCTCTACTAGTTGGGCTTCTACTCCGCACAAAGTTTAGGCTTGCATTCTGAAGAGAAGCTTCGAGTTATGCCCTTCATTTGACTAACTTCTTTGTTGCGCTATTTCTTTAGTAGTAACTATCCTATGTAGAGTAGCTTTGAAGGCATCCCATGCATTCTCCAGCCACGCTGTGTTTGTGGTTATCCCAAAGTAATTAGTGATTTTGAGGCAATTTCTGTGCACCACTCTCCCTGTTCCACATTGACCCTGCTAAATGACCATCTTACACTTGTCTTTTCCTGAAACGTCCACTCTCACTAAAGCAGGATCTGAGAAGCTCTTTTGAATATGCTTGTAGCTTTGTAATTGTAAATACTGAGAGCATAAAAAATAATTCAATCTGGCTGCCAATTTATATTTGGCTGAGTAAAAGGAAAATTCTCGAGCTTCTGGCTATTTCTCTCGCCATAAGTAGTAACACTTTGGGGGTCATTCCGACCCTGGCGGTAAAACCCGCCAGGGCCGTGAACGACGGAAAGCACCGCCAACAGGCTGGCGGTGCTTTCCTGCCCATTCTGACCGCGGCGGTAAAGCCGCGGTCAGAAAAGGGGATCCGGCGGATTCCCGCCGGATTTCCCCTGGCTGGGCTGAACCTCCATGTCGGCACTGCAAGCAGCGCCGCCATGGGGATTCCGACCCCCTTCCCGCCAGCCTGTTTCTGGCGGTTTTTACCGCCAGGAACAGGATGGCGGGAACGGGTGTCGTGGGGCCCCTGGGGGCCCCTGCACTGCCCATGCCACTGGCATGGGCAGTGCAGGGGCCCCCTAACAGGGCCCCAGCATGATTTTCACTGTCTGCATAGCAGACAGTGAAAATCGCGACGGGTGCAACTGCACCCGTCGCACCCCTGCAACACCGCCGGCTCCATTCGGAGCCGGCTTCTGTGTTGCAGGGCCTTTCCCGCTGGGCCGGCGGGCGCTCCCTTGGCGGGCGCCCGCCGGCCCAGCGGGAAAGTCTGAATGGCCCCCGCTGTCTTTTGACCGCGGAGCGGCCAAGTGGCGGCGTAAGTTTGGCGGGCGGCAACCGCCGCCCGCCAAACTTGGAATGACCCCCTTTATGTTTTTATATAGTCTAGTAAGCAATTAGCAGTGCATGTTTTTTTTTGTTTATGCTGACCTGTAGATGAATCGCTTTCAGGATCCAAGATAAGGTTAAAATCTGCCCTAAAAATAACTAGGCCCAGAATTTCCTAAAGAGTCTGACACAGTTCTGACAGTGTTGCCGGGTCATCCACCACCGTTGTGTAAATGGTAGCCAGTGTGAGCGTGGTTTTGATAACCATCCACTTACTACTAACCATCTCCCCTACTTATCTATCTGTGAAAACGTGACCTGCATAGAGAAATGTTTAAGTACAATGTCACCCCACCTCCTTGCCGCATGTGCGCTAGACAAACAGCTGTAGTGCGCCCATTGACCAAACATCTTGACAATTATATTAGTCTTATCCTTAAAATGTGTTTCTTGCAGGAGCACATTATCTGGGGAGTTGGCTTGTATCCATACCTCTATAGCACGTGCCTTTCACTTATTATTAAGGCCATTAACATTCATCATAACTATCCCTATATAATCCTTATACAGCGCCATCTGTTAATTTAAATCCTGGGCTGAGATAATTTACCTCATTTTGTATTCTATACATCAAGCCATTGGGCCTCTCAGACCTCGTGCACTCATAGCATAAATCTGACCATAAAATAATAGTGACAAACTCTACCATTTTCCATCCTGCTTTGAACATCCCACACCGCCCATGCTTCACCCATTCCCTGTACCTACCCCACCCCTACAAGAATGGAATTTTTTACATTTCCTTCCTTGAACCAAGCAATCCCCTGAGTGCCATCAAATTGCACTCTTTGAGTGCTTGTAAACTGCCGGACTATGGGCCTGATTACAACTTTGGTGGAGGGGGTTAATCTGTCCCAAATGTGACGGATATCCCGCCCGTCGTATTACGAGTCCATTATGTCCTATGGAACTCGTAATACGGTGGGCGGGATATCCGTCACAATTTGGACAGATTAACCCCCACTGCCAAAGCTGTAATCAGGTCCTATATCTGGAAGTTCTCAATCTGGCTCCCACCCCCAACTTTCCCCCAGTGCACAAAAAAAAGTTTCTTCCCCATTACATAGAAAAGGGATTGTGTTGACCCCATCTTATTATTCTGCTTTTTTTGTTGATTCATTAAGCAATTTCTGTACCTTACTAACATCATTAAACACAAAAACTTGACCTTTAGCTAAGACCTTGAGTTTTTCCTGCTGTACTATGGTTGCTTGCGCCCCATTGGCTTTAAAAAAATCTATAATTTTAACAAAGTCTCTGCGATTCTGAGGTGGAGTGGCTGACATATCTGAAAAATTTTGAAGTGCTGAACTTCCGGGGGTTGAAAGAGTCTTTCTCATAAATACTTTATTCAAAATATTCAGCAAAATTCAACAAAATCGTATGTGGATATTTTGCCCCTGAAATTTGTTGAGCGGGTACTTTGTGTGCCCTTGTGATAGTCAGATCCCCAGACAGCTCTGGAATAGCTTGTTTCAAAAGTGAGTCTGCCCATTCTGTTACTTGTGTTACTTCAGTTGCCTCAGTGACTCCCACTATTAGGAGGTTTGATCATCTGTTATAGTTCTCTAAATCCTGCATTTTACTCTTCAGATCAGTTTTACTTTTCTATAGTTATGTGACCTCTTGCTGCAGCTTTCAAACATCATCCTCTACTGTTGAGACATGATCATCCACCTCCTTCAATCTCTCTAGGATCTGAGATAGGGTACCCTCTATTCTGGATAGTACCTCTTGAATCATAGTGATCTGGTGTGTCTGGGAGCTCCTACAGTCTCTGATTCCTGTTAAGATAGTATCTCTAGTTCTTTTTGATAGCAGGGTAAGTCTTTGTTCAAGATTACTTTCCTGCTGGCTTTGCTGAGTTGTCTGAGAAGATCCTACATGGATCAAGGTTTCTACTGGCTCTAGTGCTTGCCTTTCTAGTATGTCTGAATTTTGCGAGAGTTTCCTCGCCTCTGCTTGTTTGCCTTCTGCACACCTCATGCTGAAAGTCTATGTTTGTAGTTCCACTTGTGCTTCTGATTGCAATGCACCTTTGCTCTGGTGTTTATCAAAAAGCGGATATTGTTTAATGCTGAAGGCGTGAGGGAGGCCATTGACTTGGGGTATTTCAGAGGGCCCGAATAAATTTACAGGTGCTGGCTCAAAATTGGAAGAGCCTTCAGTCAATGGGACAGACTCCGCTGTTGCTATGTCGCTATTTATTTTGACCATCTCACCATTATTTTGGCCATCCTAGTTGATCCCACTTTACATCTCCGTCCCCAGATTTGGAAAAGTTTGCACACTCATCTTTTGTAATGAGCTCCAGGATGCTTTTGTAGTGGATGGAGCTCTTCCCATGCCCCCTCTTAGCTTTGACTTAGTAGCGATGACAATTAATTAGATATTACAGTAATGGCTATATTGGTGTTCCTGCACTGGAGGGGGCGCTTTCTTAAACTCAGTGAGACGCCTGGCTAAAATCCAGCCCTGAATTGCACCAGTCGGGCTGAGTTTCCTCTTATTAATGAGCCAAATTCATCCTCTGCACCTCATCGCCTCCCTACTGAAAGGTGACCCTTCCCGGTGCATTCTCCTCTGTCAGTCCATAACAGAGATTGCAGCCGCCCAGGCTGCACACTCCATATCGGAGGATCTCTCCCCGGGCTGAACTCTCCATGCTCTCCACATAGTCTTGGTGCTTCATCTTGCTTGACCCAGCGCATCAATTTCCATGAGCGAGGGAGTGGTCTCAGTCAGAGAGCGCTCCAGCAGCGTGACATGTGCGCCATCATTCCCGCCATCCCAACGCTGGATATTCAGAGGATTGCCGATCTCAGCGGTTCCTCTGACTGGTACCAAAAGTCAGCTTTGGCAGTCAGCAATCAAACATTTTGGTTTTTCAAAAGTGGGAGTTTGTTTATGAAAAACAAATTCATAATGACCATCACATTCAGGGAGTTTTTCCCTCGTTATTAGGGTCATTATTTAAATTTTTGTCCTAATGGGAGGATGCGTAAGACACACTCAAAACATAGCAGGCGCTTCTAAATTGTGAATGCTTAGATGCTCAGGTTCACTGGCTTCATTACATTACAGCTATCTTTTAACAGATGCTGTTTAATGCACATTGTGTTATCATTTTTATTAGTCCAACTACGTGCATATACATAGCAGCCAAGATTGCTAGACGTAAAAACATGAATAAGTAATCCTTCCACACATAGGGGGTCATTTACAAGTTCCTTGCTCATCTATGGAATCATTTTTTTTGACACTACAGCGATACAAAACAGTCCCCCACCCTGCACCGTATTTACAAACAAGCGCAATGTCACCATCACCATTCGGGATGCCCCGAAAAATGGGGCAATGAAATCTAGAAGATTTCATCGTGCCATTCTAGTGTCACTTTGAATACCTGCCCAGGGCAGGCATTGAACCGCTGCTAGGCCCTTTTCAATGGGCCTCCCTGAGCTTTGCTGGACTAGCAACAAAAATGTTGATGCAGTTGTGGTAACAAGTGCCATGGGGAGCTGTATTATAAATACAGTGCTATCATGGTGTAGTTAAGTGGGTGGAAGGGGACACAAGGAAACTGGCGCATCAGAGTAGATGTACCAGTTCCTTGTAAATGAGGCCCACAGATTTATACACAATAACCTCATCAATGCATATTGATTTGTAAGATTGCTTCTGATAAACATGTTTATATGATAACTTCATAAATGCATATTGATAACTATAATGTCTTAACAACTAAATCCATTTGATGATCCTGTCAGGGTGAACCATTAAAGTCACTAACTAAATCTGAGTTTAACTCCCTGTCAGAGAACAGACAGGCTTTTCTTTCAAGCAATGTGTAAAGTATTTATACAGCCCCAAAACAGTTACAAAGTCACACACAACAACATAAATTCCAAAATAATTTAGGAAAAATAGAGTAAATTCCAATGAATAAAACAATATCAAAATGAAAAATATCCAATAAGTGAAACCTGACTTCCGAATTTTCAAAGTTATTGGGCCCGATTCACAAAGGGACTTACAACTCCTAAAGTTATGAGTGCAGGGTCTTGCCACTCAGGGCAGAGTCTCTGCACTCGTGATGGAACCGCCACACTGAGCACTGCAGTGCGGAGATTTTTCCCAGATTGCGTAAGTTCAGCCACAAGTTCGGAGAATCCGCACTCATAACTATGAGAGTTGTAAGTCCCTTTGTAAATTGGTCCCTAAAATTTAAAATAGCACCAAAAAGGAGTTGGTGATACGTGCTGTCATCTAGTTGAGCTTGATAAGTACCTAGGTGCAAGTTAAGACCCACCACAGTGGAGTATGGGTCAGATACAGAAGCTAGGTGCAACCCAATTGGGTGTTTTAACTTCAGACATAGTTGCAGATTTATATTTGGGCTGTAAAGCAGTAAACTCTTCCATTGCCGTGACAGCAGTTTTGGCCAAAGCATAGTAACTTTGAAGGACAGCTCTGTCACGAAAGAGCCATAGTACAAAATGACAATGCTTTTTATTTTGAAAAAAATCCCAAAGGGAGAAGATTTCTACCTTCAGACTTAATCACTTTTTTGAACCATCTATCCTTTCATCAGGGCGAGGATGCAGGCTGTAGCTGTAGAAGGTTCCACAAGGTGCACGCCTTCTCCTGCTGAAGTTAATGTGCTGCTGCAGAAAAGCTCCAAGCTAGAGCAACCTGAATTTTTGACCCATCTACGACACAACTTTGTTGGATTGGCTTGGCAGGTTGGTCCCTGTCCTTCAAAGGTTCTTGAGGCTAAAAACATTTCAAGTCCCAAGTTTCAAGAGATGATATCAGGAGACCACTTTAACACCAGCCAACAATCCAGGACTTTGGGGACGGCACTTGGAGGTCAAGACACACTAAAGCAGAGGTCAGCACCAAGGTCAGGGTGTTGTCAGCTGGAGCAGGTCAGCTGGGTAGTTGCAGAAAAAGCCTCTTGCAGCTTGTTGTGTCCCTGTAGCTTGAACATGAGGTCCTTTGGGGTCCACTTGCTTGTCCTGGGCACAAGAGGGAGTACAGAGCTAGTCTTCTAGGCTCTTTCAGGTCACAGACAGAAGGTCCCATCCACTTCTGTTCTTTCAGGGGTCCACAAAGTGCTTTGAGAAGGGTACTGTGGGTGTCACATTTATACCTGGGAACAGCCTGTAGGTGCTGGTGACCTCTGTAACCAGTAGGGGAAAGGGTCACAGGAGGACCCTTCTCACTTTTGCAGCACTGCCTGTGTGCTCATCTGTAAACAATCCCACAGTGCTCCTCTCCAAATCCAAGTGGTTGGGACCCTTCTCCCTTGCTGTAGAGCCTTTGTGTTCACCCCAGAAAAGTAGTCAAGGAAATTAGGAACCCCTCATCCGTGGTCACTCTAAACCATTTATGAGGGTAACTCCTTTCCTGACTGGGGGAACAAAGAAGGGCCCTGCCCAGGTTTCAGCTACCATTTGCCTGTAAGAGGGTTGACTTCCTTGAAGGTCCTGTGAATGACCCAGATGGTCATGCTGCTAGAGCAACAGGCAAACCTCCCTACAACCATGGTCATTGTCCTGCTTTGGGAGCAGTTTTCCTACCTCATCCAGGGGGCTATTTTGTTGTCAGGTGTCAGTTTGAGCCCGTGAAATGAGCCTCCAGAGGTCTTATGCAGGGAAAATATAACTTTCTAAAAGTCTCCTTTCCTAAATATTTATTACAAATCCAAACTCATCAGTGAATTGAGCTTACAACACATATTTCTATAAGTCCAAGAATTAATATTGTAAGCCTTTCTCAGTCAGAGATAACATTATTAAAATTACGATTGCATCTCAGTGCTTTCCTATGTTACAGCTATCACTGTTACATGGAAAATAGTTGTTGGGCCTTTGAAATATAAGGACATGTTTAGCAGCAAGGTCTTCTTAGGGGTGAAGTATTAATATTTAAAAGGAAGTTGGGGGCCTATCAAAATGGGTTATTTTGACAGACCATGTTTTCAGTTTAAGGTGCACAGACAGACTAGAGATGGTAGGTCTGCAGTTTTGTTTCTACTGTCACTGTAGTGAATGGAACAATGACAATTTTCTAATTTGATACTTTTGTGATTGATATTCTGACCTAAAACCACGAGGAGGAGTTTGACATTTGTCTCACTCAAGTACAAACATGTTTCAGATGTGCTGCAGTTCTGAATTTGAGTTTTTCTCTCCTTAGGCACGGTGCTTGAGAATTAAGGCCCCCCATTTTTAAGGCCTTACCTCATGACTGAGCAATTTTACTGTTAATCCCTTGGTGTTCCTTCATACAGATAATGCTAACAAAAATGAAATTCAGATATTTCACTGTAATAATTCTCTTTTGGATGCGTATGCATTGTATGGCTTTGACTCACTGTGTATATTTAAAGGATCACCCACTCTCCAATCAACTCCATACTCATTTTCCTGGCTAGTGTTGGGCAAACATATTTGCTATATCTGCCCAATTAGCATCATGCAAAACTTCCTTTTTCATTCAAAAAACATAATCATGATGTGAATTATATTTTGTACCGCTTTTTAATGTTTTTATTGATTTTAATTAATTAAGGAAAGGTAAATTCATGACACAACAGCCATAAAATTATCTCTGATCAGAGCGGGAAACATCTTAATCAAAGTCTGTGGTGTGAGGTACAACTACCATCCAATAAAAAATGTAATGGACTGGAAAATAGCCCCTCTAAATCTCGAATAGCTAAGATTGAAATTGCTTTCTCACTGCAAATCCCTTAACACAATCCCAGTATATTTTACCATTTCCATCCCATCTTTTCTAAACTTGTTTCTGATATAAGATAAAGCTCCTTGTGCTGATAGCTCAAAGTAAGAATGGTACTATGTTCTCCAAACAGCTGTCTGAAAAGGCTTCTAGAGGAATCTACTGCCACCCCCAGTAGATTTCATAAGATAGCACATATTTGAGCATACATGAAAACAAGGGAGCACATGTGAACTTCTTGGGGTGTTTTTAAGTTAACGTTTCCATTACAATCCCCTACTTTTGTTATAGAAACCCCACCTATTCACTTATTATTCCATCAGTCACCATGAAAGATGTCAGCAGTACTACAAAGGTGTCTCAGCATTAACCATGGTGATTTTGTATTTGGTGAAAAACATTGGCTCATAGTCCAAATTAAGTTTAACCTTCTACCTTACTTTCTTGAGATTCAGGGATCTTAATGCACCATTGAAGATTATCTATATCATAATTCTTTATCATAAGTTGAAAAATTGAATTATCAAAATTAGATATCCGAATTCAGAAGAGACACGGTTGTAGAATACATGATGCCATTGTCAATGAAAATCAAGACGTTTTGAAACATGTTTGCATGCATAATATATTACAAAGATACAATTGTAATTCAATTGTAAGTAATTTTTAATGTAAAGATACACCAGAAAGGATGTCTGGGTAGCATTATTGGCAACTCAAGCTTCACTCTTATTGTCCATTTGTTGCCACTCAGATCTCCTCGGGGAAAAATATCACTGTAATTTACTGTTACCAATCTATAATTTTATATGTTATATTTGGCTCTCGCTGAGAACTACCAGTGAGAATACCAGAATATAAATCCAATTATTCACTGCTATGATGTAGCAGCTGTGCATATCAATTCTGTTACCTGAAGTTGCAATGTCATAAAGAAAGTCTAGGGTACTGCAACAAGCATATCTGAAAGCATGTCAGTGCAGCACTGGCTTTCTGTTATGATGCTCTGATGAAGCACCACTTCAGGAGAGGATGTGTGGGATGCTAAACAGGGTGGTGTGTTGGGTGGTTTGAGATTAGTTATCTTCTTACATTTGGGACATGGAGGAGAAGCCATGTTATATGTGGCTTCACATTCACAGCCTTAGTTGATTCCGAGTTTAGTCAGAGCATCGTGAGCAGAAAACCCACCCAACCGGAACAATGTTTACTAGAGGAATTTGTTGTCATCACATGTGTACATGGAGACAGTAAAAGATATCCTGTTGCAGAAATGATTATAAATTGGAGAGGTGGGGAAGAAAACCTACAGGTGGGGGTATCGCTGAACTGGTAGAGGATATTATCATAGGGACAGATTTTGTCTCCTTTTAGTATCTTTTAGATAGCCTGAAGATGACAAGCTCATTAGAGTCTTGATAGGAAGACACTCCTTTCTACCGGGATGAAATTGAACAGACTAAGAGCAAGGAACACCTGAGAAGAAGACAGAAGAGACTACAAAAAACAAATTATCGACTGGAGGCAACCAGCAACAGGGGGAGAACAATAACAAAGAGTAGAATGTACTAACCAGCTCAGGGGAGTTCAGGATATGTCAAAGAGACGATCCCACACTCAAACACGCCTGAAATACGGGCACTCCAAATCCTACAGATCAGGTGGGTCCCTATTTTCTGATCAAGAATGGGCTGTTATATAGATGTCTCCAGCAACAAGGAGATTCAAAAACACAACTAGTGGTTCTCCAAGGGTACAGGGAACTGGTATTGCATTTGGCCCACAAAGAAGTGGGGGGAGGACATTTTCGTTGAGATAAAACAGAAGAATACCTACCTAGATGGTTTTACTGGCCAGGACTATATGGTGATATCAGGAGACATTGCCAGAAATGTCCCAAGTGCCAATTGATTAATCCCAAGAACGAGCCAAAGGCTCCACTGTTCTCCCTACCGATCATAGAAACACCATTTACACGAGTAGGAATGGACTTGGTAGGCCTACTAGTGACATCCTCCAAGGGGTACCAATACCTATTAGTTCTGGTTGATTACGCCACAAGATACCCAGAAGCTATTCCCCTCCACAACATGATGACCAAGAACATAGCACAGGCCATGTTTTGGTTCTTTTCTAGGATAGGTTCTCCCAAGGAAATACTAATGGACAAGGAACACCATTCATGTCCCGATTAATGGCAGAAGTGTGTCAACTGTTAGGCGTCCGACAGATCCGAACATCTGTCCATCATCCACAAACCGATGGCCTAGTGGAACGATACAATAAAACTATCAAAAATCTGTTACAAAAGTCCATAAATGAAACCGGCAAAGATTGGGATAGAAAATTACCCTTAGTTTTATTCGCAATCCGAACACATGTTCAGTCCTGAACCGGACATATTCCCTTTAGATATGACAGCAGAACAGTGGGAAGAAACTGATGAAGAAGCAATGGATATTCGAACATATACCCGGGAACTAAAAGAGAATCTAAACTCGATTTAGGAAGAGGTACATTTCCATATAGAGGACAGTCAAGGTAGCCAAAGACACAATATGATGTGGGCAAGAACCTACGTGAACTATCTGTAAGTCACCAAGTATTGATCCTTCTGCCCTGCTCGGAAAATAAGCTCCTGGCAAAATGGCAAGGACCATACTGAGTGACTGATAAAAAAAACCTTGTTACTTAAAGAATTAAAATCCGCAAAGGTTCCAATAAAAGCCAGATATACCACATTAATTTATTAAAAGAATACAAGGAGAGTGAAACCCCCATCGATAATAATAATACATCTTTGTACATTCCTGCTAACCAACCATTGGAGATTCCCGTTCTTCCCACACTCGATGACAAAGCCCAAGACATGGAACCTAACTATGGAGTAGAGTTAACTGAAGTCCAAAGAACACAAGTACTGTTGGTAGTAAAAACCAATAGAAGAGTCCTTTCTAAAATCCAGGGTAGAACTCATTTAATTCAACACGACATTAGAACAGTTGAAGAGAAGGTTTCTAGACAAAAACATAATTGTATTCCAGAAGCCAGGAGACAACTTGTAGAAAAAGAAGTGGAGGATTTGCTAGAAGCCGGTATCATAGAGCCCTCCTCCAGTCCCTGGTGTTCCCCAGTAGTGCTGGTACCCACACCAAAAGGTAAGATCAGGTTTTGTACAGATTTTTGTCAGCTGAACTCCATGTCTCAATTCGATGCGTACCCTATGCCCAGAATCGATGACCTAATCATACAATTGGGACAAGCTTGTTTTCTAACGACCTTAGTCCTGACAAAGGGGTACTGGCAAATTCCTCTAAAGACATCAGATAAGACAAATTATAAAAGGAAAAGGAAAAACATATTTTAAATACAATACCATAGAAAACTAGTTAAGAAAAGAAAGGAGTGACGCAAGTATTAACGCCACCACTAAAGTAACAAAAAACACTCACCTAATAAAGGCTTCTTATTTTTCTCCTTCTCTCTCTGGCCTTGTGGGAGTATTCAATGGTGAAATTGCGACTTACCTGTTGGGAGAAAAGAGAAAAAACAAGTGACCCGAAAAACAAGGCATGGACAGACCACAAAAACCTGTACTATTAACAGACTTTAATAAGTCCCTTACAGTCTCTTGTGAAAAATAAAACAAACTTTAGCTGTTCCCGAACCTAACAAGTGTAGTGTCCTATTTTGGAGTACGCTTATAGGACCCTACACCTCCCCGAACATTACCTGACTGTCACAGAGCCATAAGTAACACAAAATTATACAAGGGTTCTCAGTGATGTTAGAGGCAACTCACTCTTGTTGTCTGATTGATATCAATCATAACTCCTTGGTGAAAAACATCCTCTGTATTCACTGTTATTCATGTATAATTCTATATATTGCTCTAAAACACTTATCTCTGCTAGACCTCTCTTTTCATCGGAGATGACATGTAACTTTCACACTAGTGAGGTGAACTCTCCTTGTTCTACTTTGAATGGCTTTTTGATGGTAATCAATTATGTCCTCATTACCACATCCATTTCCATAAATTTACAAAGAATTGAGATATTAATCTTAATTGTCCTCACGATTCTGTTATGAATCATGCTAAAATTGTTTTAGAAGGGAAGTCCAATGTTAGGTGGAGATTCAATAATTTCCACAGTGGATGGAGGTTCAATAATTCCTTCTGGTGAATCATACCACAAAAAGTACATCATTTACTAAATATTCTATACTGGTACAGTAATATTTAAAAATGGGGGAGGGTTTAAAGCTGTTCTTATAGTATTTATCAACTTCACAGTGGCAAAAACCAAACACATTTCCAGTCCTAAGCATTTGGATATTTTTAAACAACTTAAGAATTTTGAACACCTATATTCCAGAATGCTCGTATCTCATAACTTTTAGACTTGAAATTAGGGAATTAAACTGCCACTAAAGCTTCTAATATACCATTGAGAGTTAAGGCTAAACATCCCAGTTAGTAGAAGAAGGCTTGGGAAATGCAGACCAGTTGTTCAATGTATTGTACGAAATGTAAATTAATCTCCAGTATTATTCATAATGATAATGACTCAGACTGAGTAACTGATGCAGACATTTATACATTGGTTGCTGAAAATTGTACAACATTATAGATTACAAACGTTAAATAATCTCAAAATGCATTTGCTACATTTTTCCCTGAGCAGTCAGATTTTGGCAATTTGAAGACAGATATCACTGTAAATGAAATATCTTCAGCAAGCTCTCTCTTTAGTCTAATATTTTTGACTTCAAAATTATTTGATTGATTTAATGATTGTAACTCAGGGTATCTGCCCTATCTGTGGATACCCAGAAAGCCTATAATTGCATTAATAGGTTTTATTCATTAACCTCTTTATTTATTTGGTTTTGGTCACATATTTGTTAAACCAATCAAAATTGATCACACTAGTCCCAAAGTCAGTGTATTCCATATTGTTTCTGGATTCCAAATTCTATTCTGTATCTCCATAGTAGGCAATTTTTCCCTCTGGTTCCTTTTATTTGTATTCTGTGTTGGGAGTCCTATTTTGAATGACTATGTCATCCAGAAATTGAAAGAATTTAAGAACTATGATTTAAACATTTTAACTTTAGCTGATGATAGTTTAATATATTATTATCTTAAATTGCTCTCTAAATCCACTTCTTACTGAGATTACTCTCAATTGTTTAGTTCCTGCTACGAACATAGGTCTTCATTTAGATCATGGTCAGCAGAGGGTCAACCCACAAGATCAGGGGAGGCCATAGCATGCATTCCAATGTTGGAGGACAGGTAACCATGTTGACAAGGCCTCACCTGCATAGCATGGATATCTCTGCTGAAAGTGCATCCACCACACCAATAGATGTATCTAAGGCAGAGAAATGCTGAATGGGTGATGTTTTTTTCTCTCACAAAGAATTTCCCTAATGCCCCCTGTGCCCAAGACTGCAATGCCTTGAAAGTGGCCCTATTCTTGAAATTCCAGGGGTGGTTTCCCTGCCTCGAGTAAGTACATCCACCACAATAGAAGATGCATCTAAGGCAGAGTAAATGCAGAATGCATGCCATCTTCCCTCTCTCTATAATTTCCCTGAGGTTCAGAGAGTTTCTCCCTGTGTGTGACGGTCACTGCTTGTTTCCATTCATAGGACCATGATACTTATAATGTGTGTTCCCATCCTTGAACATATGCTATGGTTCTTCCACCCTAAACAGGGCATGCCTCTTGCCGCTGTTACCCAGCAGTCCGTGGCACATCAACTGTTGGGGCAATTAATTCTGCAGTAAAGCTTGCTAACATTTCATCAGTAGAAACCCAACTCTAAGTGGGGTGAGGGAATCACAAAGTTTGTAAAATGAACATCCAATTTTTTTAGGAGAGGCCACCATCCAACCTCTAAATGACTCCCTTAATTTACCCATGACTGTAAATCTCAATATCGCATGTATACTTTTCTAAGATGGTCTGATTTCCATTGGAGTCCTCAATAAATACAGTACATAGGGATGTGGTTCTCAAATAATATTAATATGATTAAACATAATGTAATTATATTGAAGAACATTTAGGGCTTGATTACACCCTTGGAGGATGAGATACTCTATCACAAACATGAAGGATATCCCGCCTGCCATTTTACAAGTTCCGTAGGATATAATGGAACTTGTAATTCGGTGGGCGGGATATCCATCATGTTTGTGACGGAATATCCCAACCGTCAAGGTCGTAATCAGGCCCTTAGTTCTATAATTGGGGACACTACTTTATATATTTAGTATTATTTCTGATTCTGCTCATATTTTATGTATTTCTTGAAAATTTGTTATCAATTTATAAGTATGGAATTGTATTTTGTTCATATGTTTGTTGTAAATTGAATGAGTCTTGATTTAAACATTCCCTTAATCTTACTCATATACGTGTATGCTCATTTTGTACTTAATATATATTTCCCTTTGAGATATTTGATATTACACATATATATTAATGTTTATTGCCATTTAGCAAATTACTTTTAGCAAAAGCATTGTTCCAATACTGTTGGAACTATGCACTTGATCTATAATGTAATTCAAGGTGGACTGGCATTTCGGCCAGTCATAGACTAGATTCTTCAATTGTTCCAAATATTAATGCAAATAATACCATTCATCTTTTATAGCTAAGTCTTGCTAAGGTTTTATTTCATAAATAATTTCTTAATAATATCAATATTACATTTTAGTTCACCTTAAATGTGATATTTCGATTTTTCATAAGGATCAACTAGTGGTTTAAATGCTCCATAGATGGTAATTTTGTCTCTAGGTTTCCAATAATAGATTATTTGTATCCTAAGCCAGTCTATCAACATTCTTTTAGTACATAATTGTATGTTCTTTTCTTGTTTTTTTCCACTTTTTTCTAATGTATAATTGTTCTTTCCTTGTTCCAAAGAACACAATATATCTATTATTTAATTATCTGATTAAATACAATGTATAAACTATCTCTTTTTTATGATGATAAATGTACATGCATACCTGTGCAATTTATGTACTAGAATTTACTGATTTTAACTGCATCTTGTTATTTTAATGTTGTTTTGATCGGTTTGTCGAATAGGTTCCAAACTGAGTGTTAATTTGTGATTGTTTATGATCCAATTTTTCTGTAAAATGTTTAAATCTAAAAGACATCACAGCTGTTGTACATTAACTCTTAATGGTATATATTTGAAATATTAAGGAAAATTCTGAAATTATTTGACTGTGAAGTCTATGGAAAATAACTAATGATGTCCTCCTTCCCAGAGATAGAATTGCATAGAGCTTCTACACTGGTTTAATTTGCCTATATTTTGATCACTTTTAAAATGTTGCACTTGTATAGTTAGGAGAAAGTCAAAGTTTATGAGTCTTATTTCAAGTATGAGGTATTTATTTAACTATGTGTTAGACCTGACACGCTTGGCATTAATTCCCCTCAACTTTTTGCCTTCAACTCTCCCATTTTTGTTGAATTTGTTTTGACTGACCTTAGTACTGTTCATACTTACCAGTGCTAATGTGCTTATGATCTCTCCCTAAAAAATTGTAATATTGCCTTCCACCCAATTGGCACATTCAACATATTTCATGACATTCAATTTATTTGTAAATTATTAGGAGAGTGGTACTAAATGCAATTAGAGCCCACTTACATGCCCTGCCATTGCAGCCTCTGTATGCAGTTTAAACTGCATTTTCAACCTGGCAAAATAAACGTTTGCAAAGCTTAAACCTCCCCTTTTTAATACACATAGTTCCCCCTAGGGCAGGCCCTAAATAGCCCTTAGGCGAGGGTGCTGTTTACACAAAGGTTTGGACATGAAATTTTAAATTTTACGTGGCCTAGTAGTGAAAAAATTCCTAAAG
Source organism: Pleurodeles waltl (assembly GCF_031143425.1). Classification (NCBI taxonomy): domain Eukaryota; kingdom Metazoa; phylum Chordata; class Amphibia; order Caudata; family Salamandridae; genus Pleurodeles; species Pleurodeles waltl. The sequence goes on from NC_090450.1 coordinate 874,649,165, forward strand.
CAATTTTTCACTAGATTGAGGCCTACCTCTCTCGTGGGATAACATTGTGTCGCCTTTTACTTCTAATAGATGATAACTTTCAATTCATACCGAGTAGGAATGTTGATTTTGGTCTCTAAAGAATTGTAATTCAAAACCCCTTTTTAATGGTAATGTTGAATTACAAGTCACAATTTTGAAACTGCCACTTTTAGAAAGTTTGCATTTTCCTGTCCTAAGCCATTGGCCCCTGCAGCCAGTATCTCGGGTCACATGGCAAGGTGTACCTGGCAGCTGGTCTTTGTGTATTGCTCTCAGACAGTGAGACAAAGGGTGACTAGCTGTTGGCAGGTAGGGCCATCTCTGACTTGAAAGGGGAGCAGAGCTGTCACCTATCACATTTGCACATTATATAGACATTTCCTGAGCACACACACAATAGATTTCACATTAGTTTATTGTACCCCTAGAAAAGCTGGGGTCAGGACATGGTGGCAGGAAATGTCAGACCCCTATGTAAGGGAAAGACCTTAGAAGCTTTTTTCAAAGTTGGCACCAAATATAAATGTTGGACTCTCAGAGTCAACTCTTCAGTACACCTCTGTTGTTGTGGTAGACTCAGAATAAGCAGTCATGTGTTGCTCTGCTGCAACAAGGATGGCTACTCTGCTGCCCTGCTGCCCTATTGCCTGAGTCAGTAAGACTGGATCTGCATTTTGAACCCAGGACCACCAAAGTGACTCTGTGGGCTAGGTGGCTGGCCTTCTGATGAGAGACTCAATAACAGAATAGGATACAACCACCACAAACCCAGAGCTTGGATTCTATCTACTGTGAGTCTCCCCCACATGGTGGCACCCCAGTCCTTGACCCTTGGAAGTGGGCCTGAAGATGCTCTGTCACCACAACCTGTGGTTCAAGTGTCACCTCGCAGCCTTGCATGGGAACCGCAACTGCATAACGTATCTGTGACAAACGATCTCGCAGATCATTGGAATCACTACTGCTCAACACATCCTCGATGCAGGACCTCAAATCGCAGCCTACAGCTCCGAGTGACACTCAATAACCCAGATTTAAGGTACTTTGTTCAGCAGGCCTGATCCTGATTTCTTTTGTGCCAAGTCACCCGAGGATTAAGCACAGGTAAATTTGGGGTTTGCTTGTGTTTCTATTTCACTCTTAAAGGAAACTGTGGTTACTGCTTGAGTAAGGGTTCACCCCCTCAACAAGTAGCTCAATTTGCTACATTATGCAAGCTATATTGGAAAGAACCTTCTCTAGTTTGATTGTTGCAAATATCATCTTAGATGTAAGCTGTAGACATCACAAAGATTATTTTGAATGCATATTTTTATCATTACATTAAGATTTATTATAAAAGCTTACTTCTGAGACAATAACTGAGAAGGACTGGTCCCCATGAATGTCTGTCAAGTTATCTTCTTGATTGCCCAGTGGATGGGTGACTCCTCCCAGTAGTCACAGTGCTAACCTGTACTTAATAGTACACGTGAAAGGTGTCAAGTATGTTCTTACATGGGTTACCCTTAGTAGGAAACAAATATACAGTGAAAAAACTTCACTGAATATGATGTTTAATGAGACAGTAAACAAGCAATCCAGAACACCCAACCGAAAATCCAAATGGAAACATAGTTAAAAGGTCAAACATCAAATACAAAAATAGTAGCAAGCAGGCAATGATTGTGATGAAAACTAAGAAAATGTATGCATAGTAACTAGGCCCGGCAGGGTTTGCTGAAGTCTGCTATGTGGCACTCCGTGAAGTGCCAAAAAAACTCTGCTTCCAAGAGCGTCAGAGTTTGGGTAAGTCACGCTCGTGCAGTTTGCGCTAATTTTCAGTGCCAGGAGTTTCTCCTGGACTGTAAAATCAGTGCGAACAGCATTATGCGGAGTGCCAGAAGTCACTAAGGGCCAGATGTACGTACCATTTTTCCTGTCAAAAACAGCCCCATTTGCAGAATCGCACCACTTGCAAAAGGAAAAAAACATTTTTGTATGTACAGAACCTATTTTGCGATTCAGTAATTTATTTACCGAAATGCAAAAAAGATGTGCGAGTTGCAATTAGAAAGGGGCTTTTCCTTCCTAATTGCGAGTCGTAGTCCAATGTATTATTGTTTTGTGACCGCAGATGCAGTCACAAAACAATCGAAGTTAGCACCAGTGTAAAATTGGTGCAAACCCATTCGCAAAAGGGAAGGGGTCTCCATGGGACCCCTTCCCCTTTGTGAATGGATGTAAAAACATTTTTCCACTGCAGGCTGTGGTCCCACGGACCATTGCCTACTCTGAAAAAATGAAAAGAAAACTTTTCACTTTTGTTTTCGAAATGCATTTCGTTTTCCTTTATGGAAAATGGGCTGCATTTAAAAACAAAAATTCTTCTTTATTTAAAAGCAGTCACAGACATGGTGGTCTGCTGAGCCCAGCAGGCCACCATCCCTGTGAGTAATGCCATTCCCAATGCTGCTAAGACTCGCAGTTTGTGAGTCGCAAAACCTGATCTTTGTACAAGTGGCCCTAACTTCTTTCTATCACTTAATTAGATTTTCGAGCGGCAGCATCCTCAATGCGAACTGCAGTTTTCTCATCTCAAGTGGTCGCGGCCTACTGTGACGTGACCACTCTCGTTCAGAAATCTCGCTCGCCAATTTAGACATTTTGTCTTTCTAGCACTCGCCAACCTAATGTTGGCAAGCGAGAGAAAAAACTCCGGCCCGCGTCACTTCACGGAGTTTATCAGAATTCTGCGCTCTGCACGGAGTGCGGAAAACTGCAAATTCCGTCGGCAGAGAGGAATTTTTCACCCACCCCTAATTGCAACACATACTTCACTTACTAATACATCCTTATATATGTATGTTTTAGACAGAAACTGACATCTCAACAAAAGATACAACTTCACTTTTGAATGGGGAGCAGACACAGTAAACCACTATCTTGGAAAGAGCATTAACTTTGTGCTCTGGATCCAACAGGAGAAACACCCTTCCATCTCCTAATCCCTCCTCTAATGACCCAATACACAAGAGTCTTACAATTAGTGTTAGATACAGGGAATAGGGACTAGCATAAGAAAGAAAACAGAGACACTAGAATTCACCACTCTGAGATGTCACTTTTGCTGGGCATTGATGTCTATAGGGCATAGAGGATGTGTAAATATAAACAAATTTCTTTAGCAGCTTGCTATGAAAGTTCCTCGTCTAACTGTAACTGTGAATAGATATAACAAAAATATATCTCTGTGTAAGGAACACTTTGCAGTTCCAGAAACAAAACATACCAGAGATGAGTGTCTTAAATATATGTTAAACTGTGCCTCTCTAAACTAAGGTAACTTTCTCAAGCTACCTCACTATACACTCTTTGTGAAGAATGAGTTAGAGTTTCTACTTGATGTTTGTCTCACTCTAAGGCAGGTGTCTTCAAACTGGGGGCTCAAGTGATCCCAGGTGGGCACCAGGCTCTGGCCAAAAGAAGCATTATACAGATAACAGGGCTTTGTTTTAAGCAGAAGCAGGTTATTGCATTTTTAAAAAGGTGACAGTACTTAACTGCAATGTGTAAATCGGCCTATACATATTTAAACATTGCCATCTTTATAAAATAATTGTGAAAAATTCAATTATTTTTATTTTTCAGCTGGAGGTGGCACGGCATTAAAACGTTTGGAGACTACTGCCATAATGTAATAGGCAACATTAACGTTCAATTTTAGCAACTCTTAGAAACATTAATAGATTGATATGTATACATAAGGAAAAACGAGTTCTCAATGAAGTTCAAAGAGAAGTCAATCATGGGTCACCAAAATATAGAAGTAGTAAAAAGTAAAAAAATAGATCAAAAAGAAAAACTGTATGTGGTGACATAATGGTCTGCACTGAAAACACAAGTGTGCAATGCATCACTGTATGTCAAGTAAAAATATGAGTTCAAATCCTCACCGCTGATCACCAGTGTTAGAAATGGGGTCTTTGGTTGGCAGTCAGGTTAATCCCTGTCCAAGCAAGGACCTCACTCTAGTCAGCGTAAAGGAGAATCACACTCCGTTAACCCCCTGGGTAGCTTGGCACTGGCAGGCAGGCTTAACTCAGAAACAATGTGTTAAGTATTTGTACCAAAACATACAGTAACACAGTGAAGCACTACAAAATGACACAACACAGGTTTGGAAAAATATTAAATATTTTATCTAAATAAACAAGACCACATACGATAAAAATCCACAATTTACAAAATATGAATTTAGCACTTAAAAGCAAGAAAACAGTGATTTGAGGTAAAAACACTGCATGTTGGTAAAATGCAGCGTCGTAACAGAGTAGTTTCCTTCAATGCGATGTCAATGGCGCCATTCACTGAGTCGGTCGACCCCCAGGTACAGTACCTCCAGAACAAGTAGAAAACAGGCCGGTGCACAGAATCAGGGAGAGCTGCTTCGGGGGTTCCACTGCGGCGTCGGTTTCGGTGCCACAGGGCAGAAGGACTGAGGCGTTGCGCAGCGGCATTGGGTCCTCTCTACAGGTCGGTGGAGGTGAGCCGGCATCGGATGCAAAGTTGGTCCCTTGGCTCCAGCAGATGCAAAGTCCGGCGGAGTTACGATGCTTCAGGGCAACCTCATGGGGTCACAATGATGTCACAGGGCCGCAGGCGCTGCGATGGTGTCGGATCGTCACAGATGTTGGACTTACGACACTCCAGTGTCAGCAAAGTCGGGCAGGCTCAGCGGTTGCAGTGATGCAAGGCGTACAGGGTGGTTGCACTTCTACAAGGTCCATGGCCTCGGGGCAGACGGCGCTGCGGTTCCAGGAAAGCGGCGTCATCTTACAGGGTCATTGGATTCGCGTTCAGCGAAGTCTGCGGCCTTGGGGCAAGCAACGTCATGGTTATGGGCAGCAGCTTCCTTTACTAAGTCGCATGGCCCCATCCTGCATCACTGGACTGTTGTTTCTCCAGGAATTCACTTCCAGGGGTCCAGGAACTGGAATGGCACCCCCGGTAAGCTAGAGTCCACAGCAAGTAGACTCAGGTCTGGTTGGTGAAGTCTTTGCTGTCCCTGAGGCTTCAAAACAGGAGGCAAGCTCTACTCCAAGTACTTGGAGTCACTTCTCAAGCAGGAATGCAATAAAGTCCAGTCTCTGTCCCCTTGCACAGGCAGACGCAGCCACTGCAGGATAGCATAGCAGAGTCACAGGCCCGGGCAGCACTCTCCTCAGTTTTCAAGCTCTTCTCCGGGCAGAGGTTCGTCTTGAATCCTTGAAGTAATCTGTTTTTCAGGGGGTTGGGTGCTCTTCTTATACCCCTTTCTGCCTTTGAAGTAGGCCTACTTCAAAGTAAAGCCTCAAGTGTCTGTAAGATCCTTTCTTGTCCAGGTGAGGTGCAAGCCACACACCAGGAGGTTGGAGACTGCATTGTGTGAGGGCAGGCACAGCCCAGCTATGTGTGAGTGACCACTCCCCCCCTCCCCTCCAGCACAGATGGCTCATTAGGATATGCAGGCTACACCCCAGCCCCCTTTGTGTCACTGTCTAGAGAGAGGTGCAAACAGCGCAACTGTCATACTGACCCAGACAGGGAATCCACAAACAGGCAGAATCACAGAATGGTTTAAGCAAGAAAATGCCTACTTTCTAAAAGCAGCATTTTTAAACACACAATCTAAAAACCAACTTCACTAAAAGATGTATTTGTAAATTGTGAGTTCAGAGACCCCAAGCTCCATATGTCTATTTGCTCCCAAAGGGAATCTATGCTTTAATCATATTTAAAGGCAGCCCCCCTGTTAACCTATGAGCGAGATAGGTCTTGCAACAGTGAAAACCGAATTTGGCAGTATTTCAATGTCAGGACATGTAAAACACATAAGTACTGGTCCCACCTTTAACATACACTACACCCTGCCCATGGGACTACTTAGGGCCTACCTTAGGGGTGCCTTACATGTATAAAAAGGGAAGGTTGAGGCCTGGCAAGTGGGTACCCTTGCCAAGTCGAATTGGCAGTTTAACTGCAATGGCAGGTCTGAGCCATGTTTACAGGGCTACCCAAGTGGGTTGCACAACCAGTGCTGCAGACCCACTAGTAGCATTTGATTTACAGGCCCTGGGCACCTGTAGTGCACTATACTAGGGACTTAATAGTGAATCAAATATGCCAATTATGGAAAGCCAATTACATACACATTTTTATACAGGAGCACTTGCACTTTAGCACTAGATAGCAGTGGTAAAGTGCCTAGAGTAACAAAAACAGCAATAACAGAGTCCAGCACAAATCAACAACCTGGGAAACAGAGGCAACAACTTAGGGGAGGCTACGCCAAGGATGCCAAATCTAACACATAACATGGGCAATATAATCTTCAATTAAGACTCCCTTCTGTTCTGTCACAGGATAAAAAAACGTAAGTGAGAACGCAACAGTCCTACAGTCTTTAGAAAGCTCATTTTAAATGTTCGAATATAGTACCAGTTTATTTCATGACACAATTCGACCACTATGGGTATTTGAAGATGATCTGTTGCATACAGAAAAAAATATAATTTTGTTCTTCAGTTAGCACCATGTGAATTTCTTTGTAAAGCTAACTCTTTTTCATAACATTTATTTTCTTTCAAACCCACGAAAAATTCTGTCTCTAATTTGACCTTCTTTCATTTTTCCATTCTTTGTTCAGCAGGAGCTGTCAATCCCAATAAAGCTCTTAAGCAGCAGAAGCTCTTCTTTACACTTCAGAAGTTTAAAATAAAAGCATTTGACAACTGCAGCACAAGGACTGTCCCAAACATGTCTTCTGTTTGTTAGTCAATTTTCCTCAGTTGCCCAAATACACACAGAAAAATATGGCAATCCATTGGTATGAGTGAAACACTAACCTCTGCAGCACAGATGGCAAACGGTTATTTTTTATATTATCAACCTAAAATTGAGGTGTCATGAATATCTGTGACAAACAATTATATGTGTGTGTGTGTGTATATATATATATATACATATATATATATATATATATATATATATATATATATGTATATATATATATATATATATAAATGTACAGCTACAAATATATATGTGTTTGTCTATAAATATGTCTCTATATATTTATTTACATATGTATGTGTGTGTAAATATACATATACATATGTATAAATCTTGATGCTGAGCTCTATGTCCATCTTAGATGAAAATACACTGTTTATTGCTTTTTAGATAGAGACTCCCCATGTGTTTCAATTCTCAAAAATAGTAGTGCTAATTTGGCAGTATGTTATTTATATTTCCTTTTTAGGAAGATGGGTGATAAGATCACAATTAACTTAAATGATCGTGCCATCATGTAATCTGTAAAATGGACATGACTCAATAACTTTCCCTAGTTTGAATTCATATCACAATCTGATGAAATATAGATGGAGTAAGTTCCGATATAGATTTGTACTGTACCATTGATGATGACTGTTTGATTTCTTTTTATTCTCCTATAACTTGGCTACTGCAGAATACCAAATATCATATATAGGGGTATACATGCACATCTAGATTTTAACATGGACCAAAAGATCAATAGATCTGATTGTTCTAATTGGAGTTTTTGTAACACTTCTATGCACTTTATAGGCTTTTTTGCACTTATTATTAGTTTTTCAGCACATTGCACTTTATGCTAAGGCCTCATTTTAATACAACATATTTATATGTATGTTTATGGAATTATCTAGCATACAGACAAGGACAGTGAGGAACTAGATTTGATTATATGGGCATCTAATATAAACTATAGCATTAAAACATGACTATTGTCATTGCCAAAACATGATTTTAATACAAGATACCAACTAATTATTAATAATTATATGTATATATAACGAATGATAATTTAAACATTGAAAAATTGAAAAATTGATATTATCGTTTCTTCGTGCATATTTATACTATTACTGTTCTTGTTATTTAATTAATGTTTTTATATGATCAAATATTATGAATTATTGGAAGCAATTGTCCTTTTTCCTATTATATTTATTATCCAATATTTATTCCTTAGGACTGTCTAATTTCAACTTTGATCTTATCTGTAAATATTGGCATCAATGTAGGTTTATTCCTCTATTAATTGTTGTATTTAAAATAATTATGATTACACACTTTAAAATGGCCGCCGCGTTTGTAGTACATCACAGTGTTATAGAAATAAATGTAGGACTTATTAGCTATATGAAAATGATGTCGGCTGATTAGCCAAACTGTCCAGTAGAAGGCTTTTTTCCCGAAACGCGTTGACAGACATCTCATTCGGGACTCTGAATTACCTGTATAAGCTAAATAAATTCATGAACTAAATACGAGTGCTTTGGACTCAATTGACTTCGACACTTGGGAGATACGTGATGGGATCGGTGCAGCCGTCAGATGGCTATCAGTCCATCTGTTGAAGAAATAATATATATATAGATATATATATATATATATTTATATATAAATATCTATATATTCATATATAATTCACAAAAAAGGTTACAGGGAAGCTTTGTAGTTAGGTTTAGATTTTACGCACACAAAACCATAAAATTCTGTAGTTATGTTATATTCACCTCAAGAAACTATAACTCGTGCCCTAAGGTAACTATAACTTGCACTCCAGCCATGCACAGTTTTCTCATCAAAACTTTTATTGCAAATGTTGCAGTGATATTATGAATGATTTCATAGAAGATGCCATGATTGATGTAATATGTGAGGAAGTTAGCAGTGCATGGTGAGAATGCAAGTTCTAGTTAATTATGGCACAAGTTAAAAATGTTTGAGAGGTAAGTATAACTATAACTGCTGAATTTCTCAGGTTTTGTGTGTGTATAATCTGAATTTCACGTTAATGTTCCCGTAACCTTTGGTTTTTCATTGAATTTCTATGTTTTTTAAAATTCTATTTTCTAACTATAATGTCCCTGGAACCTTCGGTTTCCTAGTGAAGTTCAGTGTCTTTTTTACGTAAAGTAATATTTAATTACCATACATTAACCCCTTCGCTGCCAGGCCTTTTCCCCTCCTGTGCCAAGCCTTTTTTTGGTTATTTGGGGCAGTTTGCGCTTAGGCCCTCATAACTTTTTGTTGACATAAGCTACCCACACCAAATTTGTATCCTTTTTTCAAACCTCCTAGGGAATCTAGAGGTACCCAGAGTTTGTGGGTTCCCCTGGAGGACACCAACAAATTAGCCAAAATACAGCAAAAATTTCATTAAAAAAAAAAATGGGAAAATGGACTGCTGAAGACGGCTTGCGTTTTTTTTCCCTGAAAACTGCATCAAAAAAGGGTTTGCGGTGCTAAAATCACCAGCTTTCCAGATTTCAGGAACAGACAGACTTGATTCAGAAAACCACATTTTTCAACATAATTGTGGCATTTTACTGGGACATTCCAGATTTGTACTATTTTTCTGTGCTTTTACCCTCCTTCCAGTTAGTGACAGAAATGGGTATGAAATCAATGCAGGGTCCCTGACCATTTCTCAAAAGTAGATACAATTCTGAATTCAGCAAGGGGTCATTTGTGTAGATCCTAAAAGGTTTTCCTACAGAAAATAACAGCTGAAATAAAGAAAATATTGAAATTGAGGTAGAAAAACAGCCATTTCTCTCCACGTTTTACTCTGTAAATTTTTCCTGCGGTGTCAGATTTTCAAAAGCAATATACTGTTATCTTCTACTCGACTTTTCTGATTGCGGGAATGAATAGGGCTTGTAGGTTCATCAAGAACCCTAGGTACCCAGAGCCAATAAATGAGGTGCACCTTGCAATGGGTTTTCACTGTGTACTGGGTATACAGCAATTCATTTGGTGAAATATAAAAAATGAAAAGTAAGTATCAAGGAAACCTTTGTATTCCCAAAATGGGCATAAGATAAGGTGTTGAGAAGCAGTGGTTATTTGCACATCTCTGAATTCCAGGGTCCCCATACTAGAATGTGAATTACAGGGCATTTCTCAAACAGACGTCTTTTTTACACACTCTCTCACATTTGGAAGGAAGAAATGTAGAGAAAGACAGGGGGCAATAACACTTGTTCTGCTATTCTGTGTTCACCCAAGTCTCCCGATAAAAATGGTACCTCACTTGTGTAAGTAGGTCTAATGCCCGCAACAGGAAACGCAACATGGGCACATCATGGGCCATAACCCCCTCTTTTTTTCAACAAAAAAAATCTTCCCTGGTCTCTGGTGAGCTTTCTGCCCCCCTTGGGGGCAGACGGGCCTTCCAAAAATAGGCCAATATGTCCCCAAGGGGTTCAGATATGGCCAACAGTAATGTGCCCATGGGGAGCGAGCCTTGCCTAAGAAGCTGCCCCCCAAAACAAAACACAACATACACACACCAATCCCTGGTGCCAACGTGGTTTCTGCCCCCCCAGGGGCAGATTGGCCTAATAGAAATAGGCCGATCTGCCCCCAAGGGTGAGCAGAAATGGCCTAAAATGTATTTGCCACCCCCAGCGGAGCGCCCCTTGCCTAAGGGGTTGCTCTCCTTGTGTGAAATTGGCACAAAAAAACTCCCTGGTGCCTAGTGGTTTCTGCCCCCCAAAAGGGGTAGAAATGGCCTGAAACTAATTTGCGGTCCTTGCATGAAATTGACCAAAAAATAAATCCCTGCTGTTTAGTGGTTTCTGCCACCCTTGTGGGCAGATTAGCCTAATAAAAATAAGCTGATCTGCCCCCTTTGGGGGCAGACATAGCCTAAAGTAAATTTTGCCCCCGGGGAGTGACCCTTGACTAAGGTGTTGCTCCCCACATCTAAAAATACATAAAAAACATCCCTGGTGTCTAGCGGTTTCTGACCCCCTTGGGGGCAGATAGGCCTATTTCTAATAGTTCGGAAAAGGCCTAAAAACAATTTGCCCCCTTGGGGAGTGGCCCTTGCCCAAGGGGCTCCTCACCTTATAATCATAAACAAAAAATAACAAACTCCCTGGTGTGTAGTGGGCATTTCTGCTTCCCAATCGCATCACGATTGGGCAGCAAAAATGCAGACAGAGACATCAAAGGAAAGGAAAGGCCCTTCTGTTCCTTTGATACCTCTCAAGCCCCCTCCACGTGATCGGAGGAGAAATGCTTTGCCAGCGCAGAGGTGGCAGCCTCTGATGAGGTCTGCACGCAATTGTGCACTGGCATCATCAGCCACCACAGGGGGTAAGGGGGGGCGGGGGTGGAAGGGTTTCCCCTTCCATCCCTGCCCTGAGGAGGTGGGGGGAAGCCCACGGAGGCCCTCTGAGTTTCGGTGCCGGGATGTAATGGTTACGTCCTTCGCACAGGAGCACTGTGCCGCGGGACATAACAGTTACGTCTGTGGCACAGAGGCAGTTAATCCAACCACTGATGCGCACGGTCTTCGCTGGTGCACGGCAGGGCCTGGCCAGTGGCATTGCACTGCAGGGGATTGTCTGCAGTGCCTGGCCATTGGCCAGGACCTGGAGTCAACTCCCCAAATGCAGTTAACCCCCCACTGTGCACAGGGGCAAACTCCATGGTGTGGGTCTGTGAGGGGCTGTTTGGGTGTGTGACTGTATGTGTGTGGTTGTGTAGTTGTGTGGGTGTGTAAGTGGGGCTGTCAGTGTGTGAGTGGGTGTGTCAGTGGCTGTGGGGTTTCTGACTGGGGGTGTGAGTGGTTGTGTGGGTCTGTGACTGGGTGTGCAAGTGGCTGTGTAGGTCTATGACTGAGTGTGATAGTTTTGTGGGTATGTGAGTGGGTGTGTGAGTGTCTGAGTGGGTGTGTGAGTGGGTGTATGAGTGTCAGTGCAGATCTGTGAGTAGGTGTGTGAGTGGTTTTGTTGGTATGTGAGTGGGTGTGTGAATGGGTATATTGCAGTTTGATTGGGTGGGTGAGTGGCTGTATGGGACTGTAAGTGGGTCTAATTTTTTTAATGGGGCTCCAGATCTGTGAAGCCGTTTACACTGGGAGCCTGACTGAGCACCGCGGAGGATCAGCGGATCCTTGCACGCCCAAAAATAAAACATTTTGGGCAATTTCCTGCCCATGATGGGTCCCTCACAGACCCCTCCATATGTGCTATGTGTCCACGATACCGCTATTCTGACCCCTTATATCTTATTTCATGTTTATTCCCCACCCTTCACACAGAGCCAAAAGTTAAAATGGTGGCTGCAGCTTTCCTTTCAGTTTGTTGCCAGCCAATCGCAGCATTGCTAGTGGCATGTGGAACCGCAGATCCACTGTGGTGGATTCACTGTGGATCCGCATCCCTAGATATACATACATTTTTTTCTTTAATTACTCCAAATATACTGAACTGATTTACACCAAATTACCATAAGCACTTTTTCTGGACCAGGATCTAGCTTTCTGCCAAATGTGGATTAATTCCATTCAGCAGTTCACACAGTAGTCATGTCTAACATCCATAGTGGAAATTCTATGGGGAAAAAGCATTTTGGGAACCCCCTATTTCTGGGCCTCTGCTTGATGGATCACCATCAGATTTTCAAAAGCAATATACTGTTATCTTCTGCTAGACTCTTCTGATTGCGAGGACATATAGGGCTTGTAGGTTCATCAAGAACCCTAGGTACCTAGAGCCAATAAATGAGGTGCACCTTGCAATGGGTTTTCACTGTGTACTGGGTATACAGCAATTCATTTGGTGAAATATAAAAAATGAAAAGTAAGTATCAAGGAAACCTTTGTATTCCCAAAATGGGCATAAGATAAGGTATTGAGAAGCAGTGGTTATTTGCACATCTCTGAATTCCAGGGTCCCCATACTAGTATGTGAATTACAGGGCATTTCTCAAACAGACGTCTTTTTTACACACTCTCTCACATTTAGAAGGAAGAAATGTAGAGAAAGACAAGGGGCAATAACACTTGTTCTGCTATTTTGTGTTCACCCAAGTCTCCCGATAAAAATGGTACCTCACTTGTGTAAGTAGGTCTAATGCCCGCAACAGGAAACGCAACATGGGCACATCATGGGCCATAACCCCCTCTTTTTTTGAAAAAAATATCTTCCCTGGTCTCTGGTGAGCTTTCTGCCCCCCTTGGGGGCAGACGGGCCTTCCGAAAATAGGCCAATATGCCCCCAAGGGGTTCAGATATGGCCAACAGTAATGTGCCAATGGGGAGCGAGCCTTGCCTAAGAGGCTGCCCCCAAAACAAAACACAACATACACACACCAATCCCTGGTGCCAACGTGGTTTTTGCCCCCCCAGGGGCAGATTGGCCTAATTGAAATAGGCCGATCTGCCCCCAAGGGTGAGCAGAAATGGCCTAAAATTTATTTGCCTCCCCCAGGGGAGCGACTCTTGCCTAAGGGGTTGCTCTCCTTGTGTAAAATTGGCACAAAAAAACTCCCTGGTGCCTAGTGGTTTCTGCCCCCCAAAAGGGGTAGAAATGGCCTGAAACTAATTTGCGGTCCTTGCATGAAATTGACCAAAAAATAAATCCCTGCTGTTTAGTGGTTTCTGCCACCCTTGTGGGCAGATTAGCCTAATAAAAATAGGCTGATCTGCCCCCCTTGGGGGCAGACATAGCCTAAAGTAAATTTTGCCCCCCGGGGAGTGACCCTTGACTAAGGTGTTGCTCCCCACATCTAAAAATACATAAAAAACATCCCTGGTGTCTAGCGGTTTCTGACCCCCTTGGGGGCAGATAGGCCTATTTATAATAGTTCAGAAAAGGCCTAAAAACAATTTGCCCCCCTGGGGAGTGGCCCTTGCCCAAGGGGCTCCTCACCTTATAATCATAAACAAAAAATAACAAACTCCCTGGTGTGTAGTGGGCATTTCTGCTTCCCAATCGCATCACGATTGGGCAGCAAAAATGCAGAGAGAGACATCAAAGGAAAGGAAAGGCCCTTCTGTTCCTTTGATACCTCTCTAGCCCCCTCCACGTGATCAGAGGAGAAATGCTTTGCCAGCGCAGAGGTGGCAGCCTCTGATGAGGTCTGCACGCAATTGTGCACTGGCATCATCAGCCACCACAAGGGGCAAGGGGGGGGCGGGGTGGAAGGGTTTCCCCTTCCATCCCTGCCCTGAGGAGGTGGGGGGAAGCCCACGGAGGCCCTCTGAGTTTCGGTGCCGGGATGTAATGGTTACGTCCTTTGCACAGGAGCACTGTGCCGCGGGACATAACCGTTACGTCTGTGGCACAGAAGCAGTTAATCCAACCACCGATGCCCACGGTCTTCGCTGGTGCACGCCAGGGCCTGGCCAGTGGCATTGCACTGCAGGGGATTGTCTGCAGTGCCTGGCCATTGGCCAGGACCTGGAGTCAACTCCCCAAATGCAGTTAACCCCCCACTGTGCACAGGGGCAAACCCCATGGTGTGGGTCTGTGAGGGGCTGTTTGGGTGTGTGACTGTATGTGTGTGGTTGTGTGGTTGTGTGGGTGTGTAAGTGGGGCTGTCAGTGTGTGAGTGGGTGTGTCAGTGGCTGTGGGGTTTCTGACTGGGGGTGTGAGTGGTTGTGTGGGTCTGTGACTGGGTGTGCAAGTGGCTGTGTAGGTCTATGACTGAGTGTGATAGTTTTGTGGGTATGTGAGTGGGTGTGTGAGTGTCTGAGTGGTGTGTGAGTGGGTGTATGAGTGTCAGTGCAGATCTGTGAGTAGGTGTGTGAGTGGTTTTGTTGGTATGTGAGTGGGTGTGTGAATGGGTATATTGCAGTTTGATTGGGTGGGTGAGTGGCTGTATGGGACTGTAAGTGGGTCTAATTTTTTTAATGGGGCTCCAGATCTGTGAAGCCGTTTACACTGGGAGCCTGACTGAGCACCGCGGAGGATCAGCGGATCCTTGCACGCCCAAAAATAAAACATTTTGGGCAATTTCCTGCCCATGATGGGTCCCTCACAGACCCCTCCATATGTGCTATGTGTCCACGATACCGCTATTCTGACCCCTTATATCTTATTTCATGTTTATTCCCCACCCTTCACACAGAGCCAAAAGTTAAAATGGTGGCTGCAGCTTTCCTTTCAGTTTGTTGCCAGCCAATCGCAGCATTCCTAGTGGCATGTGGAACCGCAGATCCACTGTGGTGGATTCACTGTGGATCCGCATCCCTAGATATACATACAAATTTTTCTTTATTTACTCCAAAGATACTGAACTGATTTACACCAAATTACCATAAGCACTCTTTCTGGACCAGGATCTAGCTTTCTGCCAAATTTGGATTAATTCCATTCAGCAGTTCACACAGTAGTCATGTCTAACATCCATAGTGGAAATTCTATGGGGAAAAAGCATTTTGGGAACCCGCTATTTCTGGGCCTCTGCTTGATGGATCACCCCGAAACTTTCCAGACCGCAACTAGAGGGAGTGGGAAACTAGTAGTGAAAGTTTTGTGAAGATTCATCAAACTATGTAAACTAGGTCCTAGTTATAACTACCTACTGGTGGCCAATATATATAATAGTTCTAGATAGGACCTAGTTTCTATAGAAAAAAGTTTTTGTTTTGCTAATGGGAAATAGAATTTAAAAAAAACATAGACATTCATTTAAAATCCAAAGATTACAAGGACGTTATAGGGAAATTCAGCTAGTCTAGTTAGAGTTATTTCAAGTAACTATAACTCGTGCCCTAAGGTAACTGTAACCCGCGCCCTCGCTATCCACTGCTTAGTATCCCTGATATTACATCACTCATGAAATCTTGCAGAACACCATTGATAATGTCAATATAACATTTGCAGTAAAATTATTGAAAAGATAACTACACATGGTGAGGGCGCAATTACTGGCATGTGTGGTAATGTCACATGCATGGTTAAGCCTATGTGGTAGGAGGATGGAGGGGGCACACAGTCCCACCTCCCTGGGCAAATATTGGCCTTGGCGGACCCCATCCCCTAGGACCCAGCCAGTAAAGGGTGGGTACCCTGCAGCCCACAGAGGGCACCCACTACATCATTGCTGGAGGCTGGGTGGAGCAGGAATGCCCCTGTGGCCCCAACCCACTGCCTGCGTCCAGCAGGAGCCCAGGGGAGCAGCTAAAAATGCTTCTCCCTGCAGACAGAAGTACTTTTTTCATCTGTTTCCCTGAGCCCTTCAGTGCTAGCAGGGAAAAAGATAAAAAGTCTGCTCTCAGATGGCAGGAACATTTTTGATGCTCCTGCCTGCTAGAAGCGTACTTAGTATTTCCTCTTTCTTGGCGGGAGCTTTAAAACTGTTCTCAGTAAGCGAGAGCAAACACAGGTTTCCATGCCCATACCAGTGCAGGCAGGAAAATTGCTGTGTCGCGGGGATGGGCAACCCAGGGTATAGCTGGAGCAAGCCCTGGAGGATGGGTTCCCCGGGGCCCTGTAAGAGGTGTCACGCAGTCCCCCTTCTGCGGTTTGAGGGCCAAAAAACAGCCAGAGGAGTGGGGCCACACAACTCCCCTACCCCTTTTTTTATTTCCAGACCCCAGGGCTGGCAGTCCCCTGGGACGAAATCAGCCCAAGAGGGGAACCATGTGCCCCCTCCCAATATTACAAAAGACTAGGCCCTGGGGGATGGGGCCCTAGGGCTAAATTTGGGCTGGGGAGATGGTCTCCCTGTACCCCCTCCCCAATTAAAATTACAAACAATTTCCCCAGGACCTGGGCCACTCAAAAAAAAAATGCTTGGCCCCCGGCCAGTTCCACCATTCCTACCCTACCCTTCTTTTTTTATTTGTGTTTTTTGGGAGTCGGGCTGAGGCCCAAGTCCAAAGATGGCTGCCATCACTTTCTAGTTGAAGTGCTGGCAGCCCATCAGATCACACCATGAGGCCTGTCGGTTTTGCGGGCCATCTGTGTCTTTAGATATTTATAAACCTTTTTTTGTTTAATAACTTAAAAACTATTGACCAGATTTATCCCAAATTACAAAAAAGCACTCTTTTTAGACCGAGATCCAGCTTTCTATAAAATTTGTTGTAATTCCATTTAGAGGTTCAGCCTGTAGTCATGTCCAATATCCCTATGAGAAACTGCATGGGGAAAATGCATTTTGGATCCCCGTCCCCTTTTTCTCGACTTGACAAATCAACCCGAAACTTTTCAGACACTGTCTGGAGTGAGTGTCAAACTAGTTTTGAAAATTTCTGAAAGATCCATCAGTGCCAAATGTATAGGCAAAACAAAAAAATAATTTCTATGGTAAGTAGGTCCTAACCATAAATACTTACTGGCTTTTGCCAATAGGCTTTATATATATAAACTGACATGCACACACACGCATATATATTTATGTATGATTAAATGATTGAATGATTAAGGGTGATTTGTTGATTCAGGGCCAAGAAATGGAGGGTCCCAAAACACGTTTTCACAATGCTATTTCCCATAGGGTTTTGAACACAACTACAGCCCAAATCGCTGGACAGAATCATTTGGCAGAAAGGAAGCTCTTGGTCCAGAAAGCACTCTTTTTGTTATTTTGTACAAATCCATTCAGTAGTTTCAGAGAAGTTTAAAGGTAAAAAAAAAAGATATTTAATTGGCTGCCAACACCAGGAAGTGTTGGCAGCCATTTTGTGACTCGGACTGAGCCGAATCCCAAAACACATCGCAAAAATAAAGAAAGGGGGTGGCGTAGCAATACTCCGCCCCCCTAGGCCTGGTGCTGCTGTCCCCCAGGTATTCCACCATGGCCAAAAAGCACTTTGTAAAAAACATTTGACCCACAAGACCAAGGATGATCCACGGATCCTGGGAATCATTTAAAAAAAACAACAAGGGGTCTCCTGCGCTTGTTTACAGTTTAGCCCTCGAGTGGGCCATATCCAAGGGACATGCCAAATGTCAAAATGTTGGGAGGGGGTGCATGCAGCCCCCCTCCCGAGGCTATACAGAGCCCTGGGAACCACCACCTTCCCGGGGCTTTATTTAGAAAATGGATTGGGGCTGCACAGACCTCCCTTCTCAGGCTTCTTAGAGACTAGGCACCACCAACTTTGCAGGGCTTAATTGAAAAACTGGCAGAGGGCTGCACTTACCCCCCCTGAGGTTTTTAAGAGCCCCAGGGATCAACAACTCCCTGGGACAAAGCCAGGCATTTGAAAAGGAGAGGTATCGTGCAGCAAGAGCAAACAGTATCCCTGCTCCTCGCAAGTGGGCCCCAGAAAATTGCTCCTGCTTGCTGGGAGAGGCGTTTTTATCTCTTTCCCTGCCCGCTGTCAAGCAGGCCGGAAAACAGATGCAAGAAGTGCTCCCACACACAGGAACCAGGATTGTTTGCTACTCCCGGCTTGCGGGAGCAATGCTGGCTCCACTGGAAGCAGAGAGCCGGCAGGGACCACGGGGGCACTGATGCTCCCCCCGCAGTTCCCAGCAGAGAAGTGTGATCAGATTGACCACACAAGTATTTATGCTATCACAGATTTCTGTATGAAGATGCTGGAGGAACAATCACTTTGCCAAAATTGCAGACACACAAGGTCACTGGAGGCTTTAACTCCTTTACCTAGCTGTGGTGTGGAATATGCTCTATGCATTTTACTCTCCAAGGTACCACTTACTAATTAGCCAGTAGAAAGTACTACAGTTGGGTAGACATTTCACACAAAACTGTGGCCTCTCCTAAGTAGGTCAAGATCCATTCCGGCAGTGATGCTCATTTCACAATTAAACATTAAAGGGAAACACTTATAAATATAAACAAAGCAGGTGCCCCAGTTGAAGATCCACTTCTTTAAAGTACAAATCATCCTAACTTCTTACTCTTGGCCAAGGCAAAACTAGTGTTTGTTTGTCTGCAGTTCCACCAAGAACAATTATCTGAAATCTTTGATGGAAGTGAATGCATCATAGCTCTTTGGAGAACAATATCTTCTGTAATGACTGTGAGGAGTAGGGTTTTTTCTTATCATCTCCTGTTGAGAACAGTATCCTTTTCAACTACTACAAGTATGCATATGAGTGAAAATGACCTAGAAGCCCAGTCCATTTGGCCGAAGGCCCTGCGTGGCATGGGGTTGAATGCCTATAGGGGGTTCGCCGCAGCTCTGTGACCAACCCTTGCTGTGCATGGCCAAACTGTGTGTCTGGCATGGGATTGGTTGCCTACCAGGCTCTGAAGCCAACCCCCACTGCACTGGGTTGGACACCTACGAGATGTTGGCTACAAGGCCTGGCCGAAGAACAGGGCCTACAGCCATCCCCAGCCACGCATTCCCTTAGGCTGTGGGTGACGAGGGTTAGATTAACATAAGGCTTTTAATATCATTTAATATTAAAAAAAACCTTAGAAGTTCACTCAAAAAGCAAAGGATACTGGGACTTTATAGTTAGGAAATAGAATTATAAAAATCATAGAAATTCACTGAAAAATCCAAAGGTTACAGGGACAATATAGTTAGGTTCTGAATTTCACTGAAAAACCCAAAGGTTACAGGGACATTATAGTTAGGTTCTGAATTTACACCCACCAAACCATAGAAATGCAGATGTTATAGTTAGTGTTATTTCAAGGAACTACAACTTGTGCCCTAAGGTAATTATAACTAGCGCCCTCACCATGCACTGCTAATTACCCCACATATTACATCAGAAATGACATCTTCTGTGACATGATTCATAATGTAACTGCAACATTTCCAAATAGTGCTAACAGAACTGTTCATAAAGAGGGTGTGACTTTGTAAATTTGGTGCAACAATTTTGGCCGGCTAGATTTGGGCTACTTGGGCAATAAATGCAGGCATATGGTATTTAACCTGTCATTTTGCAAGGGCCAGCCACCATTTTGTTGTTAGTGACACAGTGGCTGGTCATTAGCTGGTATCATATTTTACCACCCACCCTCCCTTATTTAATACAAGATTTGGGGGGGTTGGTCTGACAGTGGCAGGATTGTGTCTTGGTTTGCTTTATTTGTGACAGGTGTGCAGGGGCCACTTGTTTTGGTTAGGGCATTGTTTTGAGGCAGGTGCACACCAGTTGGAGGGCAGGTTCGATTGGTTTTCAAAAGTTTATGATTGTTGAGAGTGGCAGTCCAGGCTGGAAAGGAATGGGTAGACAGGATCACGCCTGGATGAGCCAGGAAGTTTAAAAGTTTGTTTGGAAGCTATATGAGTTAGACTTTAACAAGTTTACTAAACTGAAAGATACATTTAAAGTTGGGTATAGCACAGATCAACAGGAAGGAATGCAGTATTACAAAATTGTTGGGAGAAGGAGGATATAGTAGGGGTGGAGGGTAGGGGTTATAGGTTTTACTACATGGTTAGTGAGGTTGTACTTTTGAAAGGTAAAGGCCTAGGATATATATTGTTATATGCACCTGTGTCAATAAAGCAGACTTTTACACGCAACCAGTCATCAGTAGTCAATAGTGTGCTTCTCTTCCCCAAAGATCTGAAAACATTTCAAAAGAAACTCTACTACTAACGCTGTTTATGATCCTTTGCTTGTGAAAGGGGTGGGGCATTGATGTGACGAGCAGAGGAGAGTGCACTGTGCACTTCCCTCAGAGCGCATGAGTGTTTGGCCAGCCGTCTCAGGTTCCCAGTTTGCCTGGGAACACCCTGGCTGGGCGCTCCCAGCCAATCCTGACACTTTTCTGAGCTGCGTCAGCATTGGCCGCAGGGCCGGCTAGGAGCCTGTGCCTGCAGCAGCGACGGGAGAGGAGTGGCGCAGGAGCGGAGCAGGTAAGTGATTTTAACAAACATTTGTTTATTAATTTTCTCCAGCGTCCCCCCCATCCCTGCGACCCACCCCAACAAAGCCCTGTGACCCGCTCCTGCCCTCTAGTCACTCTCTTCACAGTTATTCTCCCTCCTTCACCCTTACTCGCAAAATATCCATTGTATCTCTTTGATTCAACACACTTGCTATCAGCATTGCTATTTCCTCATCCAACCCACCTCAGTCACTGACGTCAAATTGTTTCTCTTACTAACTCCGCTTACAATTTGTCCATTAGTTTAACACCACTAAATGCTCCTGTTCACCATCCCCATCCATTCTCACTCATTTGTGTGTGGACACATTCTCTTATTCACATCATTGACTGTGAGAGGAGTGCTTCTCCCAATCTGATCCAGCACTCTGCCTGATGGTGTATTTACCACATCTTGATGTATTCTAAAGGAATATTGCTTTTCTCACTACATCCCTTACATCAATGCTTAATTTGTAAATGAGTACTGGTGGCCACGCAAGGAATACAAAGACTACATAGTCCTAAATTCACCTCCTGCCTCTTTAATCCACTAATATACACTCCCTGTCCCATCTTCTCTCCCTTGCAGGTTCCTGCTTTCTCTCTTTGTGAGGGTTTTTTTCATTTTTCGCTCCCTCCATTTTTCCTGTTTGCGTGTTTCCCTCTCTTCCTTTGGGTAAATGTCTGATGCACAAAAATAAGTGCCAGTCCCAAACGTAAATGCAACAACCAGCTCAAATTAAGCATTGCCTAACCCCTATTGGACTCTAAGACCAGTGCTTCAAACCTATTAACTACACATACCTTCTCCACAACACATTGTATGCAAAACCCTTCACAGACTCATTGTTCTTAGTGCTCCATCAGATCTCCAAACAATATCTTCATTAATCACCTCTCTCGCTCTCTGTGGAATGCTCATATTTCACTTTCCCTACTCACCATTCAAGCAGCATTTTTCAGCTCATCACTTGCACACTAGTTTCTTTCTGCTTTTTTGTTCCACAAAGTTTTCCCCCAATTCACGGCACACTGCTGCTTCACTCGCTTTCACGGTCTTCACAGCATTATGCTTCTCCATCAGTGCTTAATTTGTAAATGAATGAGTGCAGGTGCCCATAGCTCTGCTCTGAATCCTGTGGTCAGTGAAGTTAACTGTTGGTGCAGCAAAACCATGGCTGCGTGGGTTTTAATCCATCTTGTGCCTCTTTACTCCACTACCAGACACTCCCTACCTTTGTGTCACTCTTTTAGGTTGCTGCTTTCTCATTTTGTCACTGTTTTCCCATTTTCCTCCATATGTCCCCATGTATGTTTTTTCCCTCTCGTGTTCTCAGTCTGGTAAGGAAAATAAGTGCCGGTCCACAGTTATGAGCACCGGTGGCCCCTCCGGCAGCCACCGGCTGAAATTAAGCACTGCTCCTCCCTCTCAAAGGTCTGCTGAATTCCTCTCTGCCCTTCACTGACTGCACAGTGATCCTCCTTCTTTCCTTCTAATAATGATCAATGCCCAAGTTACTTACTGTTAATTCTCATTACTCTGAGTCTGAGTCTTACCCCCGACACAGCCCTCACATGTAAGATGTAATCTCCATTCCTCATTCCTGCTTCCCTAACCAAGACAAGATCATTCCTCCAAGATGACTGCTGTTACCTAACCATTCTATTACTACATCATATCCTATTAATTATCCAAGAGGTAGGCAACCAACAAAATAAGAAGAAAACAACAAAATATATAATCAATCCCAACTTACTGGAGGGAGGGTGGGATACAGTATTGGACAAGACCTGGAATCGGCGTTATGAAGATTACTGATAAGTTACCGGAGGATAACCTCTTCATCTGTCTTCCCTGATTCAGCCCCCGTATGCCAGATAATACCCAAGCCTAACAGATTGATTATATTTTAGAACCTCAAAACAATGTAAGTGCAATGCAAGACAAATCTTTAAAGACGGCTACAGTTTAGTGCTGTAAATATCATATTCATAAGCAGATTGAAAGAAAAATATATTGCTGGCTACAAAAGCGAAGACAGGACATAGGGGGTTATTCTAACTTTGGAGGAGTGTTAATCCGTCCCAAAAGTGACGGTAAAGTGACGGATATACCACCAGCCGTATTATGAGTTCGATAGGATATAATGGACTCGTAATACGGCTGGTGGTAAATCCGTCACTTTTCCGTCACTTTTGGGACGGATTAACACCTCCTCCAAAGTTAGAATAACCCCCATAATCCCCAAAGGACATAAAAAATCCTTCCCCCACTGAAGTTCCGAATGAGATAAGAAAGTGTGTAGAGAGGTCCATATATCAGCACAGCAAACATCCCCAAGGGAAGCCCCATTGAAGGATGTCCATAAAACAAACATTCCTCTTGTAGATCTACTGTGCACCTGTAACGGAACAGAAACACAAGACAACTCATAGCATTTGATAATGGCAGATTTGATCTAGAGATGGTTGCCTTTGAAGGATGAGACCCTTTACTGCAGATCCCAAATGTAACAAATAGTGATTCCACCTGCTGAAAAGGAGAAGTCCTTTCTCAATAAATGGACAAAGCTCTATGTAGCTCCAAGGTGTGCAAGGGTTCTTCCTCAACCATGGAGGGATTTGGAAAAAAATTGGGATGACAATGTCCTATGTACAGTGAAAAGCAGTCGGTACTTTGGGCAAAGAATTAGGACTGGGATGAAGGACCACATTATCAGAAAAGAACTATGTAAAGGGTGAAACAGATAGAAGACTCCCAATTTCACTGACCCGTCTCCCTGAACAAATTGCCACTAAAAAATACTTTTTCTGTGAGCAACTTCAAGTCTACAGAACCAGGAGACTCAAAAGGAGGACCAATCAATGCCTTGAGCATCAAAGGTAACCCTCAATGCTGGAGTAATGGAGCTAATCTCTGGGCTCTGTAAGAAGAAGCCACACAACAAACGTGATGCCAAGGAGGCAATGATAGAAACTCCTTAACCCAGTAAAGCTTGGAGAAGTGCCCATTGTGCCAAATAGTGGAGAAATCTAAACCCACAACAAAGTCATCTTTAAAAAAATCTTTTACTTTCACTGGCTCACAAAGTGAAGGCTGGAGGTTTTTAGAAAATATCAATTCATCCACATGTTAGTGATTATGCACCTTACAAGTGGATGGGCATCTAGAGAGTTAAATGGAATGTGCCACCTCTCTTAAAAACCTCTGCACCAAGAGAATTACCTGTTCAGCAGCCAAACCCCCAGATTCAGATTGCTGAGAGACTCGTGAGACAGCACTGGCATAGTCAAAGGGGATGGATGAAGAGGAAATATCCATGGTGGGGATACTGCCAACTGATCTCCTGGACAATGAGAAAGGGGGCACCACCATCACTCTTTGTCAATCTAAGCATGCTCTCACCACCAGGTTGTCTGTGAATGATAGCCAGCTGACTCCTGATCATAGGAAAGAAGATTATTAGGGCTGCTTTTACTGCCGCTGACTCCCTCTAAGTAAATGGAAGATTGGACTCCTATGAGCTTCACCTGCCCTGAGCTTTGGTTACTTGTAGAGTCACCCCCATCCCTTCTTGATGGCATCT
Organism: Pleurodeles waltl; assembly: GCF_031143425.1. NCBI lineage: Eukaryota > Metazoa > Chordata > Amphibia > Caudata > Salamandridae > Pleurodeles > Pleurodeles waltl. The sequence goes on from NC_090450.1 coordinate 874,673,404, forward strand.
GTATAAATAATGAGTGTCGGGCTGATACAATTGGTATCCCTTCCTCAGGGTGGACTGAGGGAGCAGCCATTGCAGATCCATCTTTATTTGCTGGGTTATCAGAACCAAAGTCTCTTAATTCTGCGAGAAAGAGTCCCAATGAGCCAGAAGATGATGAACCAACAGATACAGGTGAAGCCTGCTCCAAGGGACAGCAGGCAGAGTAAAAGCCATTTCTTCTTGACTCCTGAGCCACATGCTTGCTTGTTAACTCTTTAAAAGCTGTGACAGAGGAAGCACTAATCTGCCCCTCCTCTCAAGGCAAGGAATACTTCTCCTAGGTTGATGCAGAAGAGAGCTCCAATGAACTGCAGTGGCTATGTTGGATAAAGGTGGGATTTTTGGAAATTTAGTAGAGATCCAAAATACTGAAGGAGACGACACAGCTCTTTGACATCTTCCTCTATCTTATGAAAAGAAGAGTAGGCAATAAACCAGTTATTGAGATAAGGACACAATTGTACACCACAACTTTGTAAAGTACACAGCAAAGGAGCCAAGATCTTTGTAAAAACTAGCAGGGCTGAAGTTAGACCAAAAGGAAGGGCTTGAAATTGACAGTGCTGGCCTCCCACGGAGAATCATAGATACTGCTGATGAACTGGAAGTATTGGAAAATAAAGATATGCATCCCGCATATCCAGTGATGCCAGATAGTCTCCTTGCTGCTGCATCTGGAACATGCTCTGAAAAGTTATCATCTTGAAAGTCTGATGTACTAGATAACAGTTGAGAACTTTGAGATCTAGTACTGGTCATAAATCTCTTGGCATTTTTTAAACCAAAAAGACAATTGAATAGCATCTATGGCCCTGTTCCTGAGCAGGAACTGGAATATATGCTGCTTTGAGAAAGAGCTTTTGAAAACCATCCAAAAGTGCTTGTCACTGTTGGAAATTGCCTGGTAGAGGAGTTGGTCTGAAGCAGGAAGTCAGGATTTGTAAAAACTCCAGTCTATAACTTTCTGTCGCCACTTTGACTGCTCATTCTTCCAGGCCCATTCATTTTCAAATCTCCTGGAAGTAAGGACGGTGACCCCAAAGCAGCATTTCCTGTCAATAGCCATGCTTTTGGATGGGTGTGGTTGAGGGAGGCATATTGGGACCAGAATGTTTCTGAGTTCGGGGTCCCCAGCCATGACTCATTTCTTGAAAGGGATGGCTCTTCATACCCCTGGGCAGAAAAGCACTTCTGTAACCAAATACCCTACCTCTGGACTTAACCGGGCCAACATCTTTTTGTTCTCTACTGTTTGTTTTACCATGCGTTCCACCTGTTGACCAAATAGTTTGGATCCACCAAAGGATAACTCCAGCAACACAGATTTTTGCCTTGCATCAACTTTCCAAGACCTGATCTAAAGGTGACAGTAGGCTGAGACTGCCACTCCTAAAGCCGCTGCAGAAGCAGACAAAATGTCGAAGGACAAGTCTGAAAGAAAAACTTCTTGCTGTTCCATGACAGTTAGGAGAGATTAGTCAAGACCCTCCAACATACGATCCGCCAAGCCCTGAAAATCAATTAAGAGAGACTTGCTCTGATAGAAAAGTTAGAAGCTGTATATGACAGCGTGACTGCACCATCCACTTTCTTGTCAACCAGATCCTGAGGTCATGCATCCTCTGGAATTACATTTCTCTGTGAAGTAAGACTTGTCGTTAGGTTATCTACCTGACCAACCACTGGAAATTGCTCTGACGATTTGCCCACTAGTTAGCGGTTCGCAAGGAATCTCCACAAAGCAGTCTTTTCAACTGACTTCCATTCATACTCTAAAACTCATCTTACAGCCCCATGCAAAGTAAGTGACTTTGCTTCAGTTCGTTGATATTGTGACAAAAAGTCATCTTCATCAGGTGTGGATTCAGAAGGAGGCAGATTTAGAATTTCCAGCAAATGCTGAAGTACTGCTGTGCTGGTGGTGGTGGAGCCACCAATAGAGGGGCTCCATTGGATGAGGCTCAGCCGCCTAAAGCTGAACTCTGAAAAAACGGAAGTCCTCATCCTCGGCAACACCCCGTCCGCCTGGGACGACTCCTGGTGGCCCACGGCCCTCGGCACCGCACCGACCCCCGCAGACCACGCCCGCAACCTCGGCTTCATCTTGGACCCTCTTCTCACCATGACCAAGCAAGTCAACGCCGTGTCCTCCGCCTGCTTCCTCACTCTCCGCATGCTCCGCAAGATCTTCCGCTGGATCCCCGCCGACACCAGAAAAACCGTGACCCACGCCCTTGTCACGAGTCGCCTGGACTACGGCAACACCCTCTACGCCGGGACCACCGCCAAACTCCAAAACCGCCTGCAACGCATCCAAAACGCCTCGGCCCGCCTCATCCTCGACGTACCCCGCAACAGCCACATCTCCGCACACCTGAGACACCTGCATTGGCTCCCAGTCAGCAAAAGGATCACCTTCCGTCTTCTCACCCATGCACACAAAGCCCTCCACAACAAGGGACCGGAATACCTCAACAGACGCCTCAGCTTCTACGTCCCCACCCGCCCCCTCCGCTCCGCTGGCCTCGCACTTGCTGCCGTCCCTCGCACCCGCCGCTCCACGGCGGGTGGGAGATCTTTCTCCTTCCTGGCGGCCAAGACCTGGAACTCCCTCCCCATCAGCCTCAGGACCACCCAGGACCACTCCGCTTTCCGGAGACTCCTAAAGACTTGGCTGTTCGAGCAGCGATAACGCCCCCCTTCCCCCCTAGCGCCTTGAGACCCGCACGGGTGAGTAGCGCGCTTTATAAATGTTAATGATTTGATTTGATTTAGCATGTTACACCCTCTTTAAGTTAACTGCTGAGTAATGTGCTTCGCAAAAGCCTGCATTTCTTTTATCTGTGATTTACTTTAGAGAACAACTAAAGGCCCATCACTGAAAATGTTCACACTGCCAGACCTGAAAGGGTATGGATAGAAGGAGTTGTTTAAAATCAAAGAGCCCCTCCATTGACGCTGGCTTTCAAGGGTTGCCACCGTTCCAAAAGAAAAATACTGGCCATTTGTCCATCTTTTAAGTGTCTAGAAAGGCCCAAGCATTATACTTAAAGGAAACTTCATATAAGTCATTTGTATTCATTTGCAGCATGACTTTTCTGTTTTTGTTTACTTCCTTATCTGTCACATTTTAAAGTGCTTTCTTCTAGTAGTTTCTGTTCAAATTAAGTACTGATTGATAAGTGGGAAAATACTGTTTTTGCTCTCCTAGCTGCTCTTTCCCTTCCTTTAATCTTCCCGTTTTTGGCATTTTATGTAGCCTGGGCTGGACTGATGATATTGGAGCATTTACAGGACGACCAGTTACATTAATAAAAAAACTTTTTTTTAGGAGATTAGGAGCCTCGTTTAGATATTGGCAGATGAGTTACTCGTCACAACCGTGATGGATATCCTGTCTGCCTAAACTTAATATCTAATTATATTCTTCTATGGAATTTGGATTTTGGCAGACAAGATATCCGTCACCGTTGTAAAGCAGGCCCTGGGTGATTTGCCCAAAATCACAGGATGTTGAGGTGACACCGAGACGCAAACCTGGAACCCCAGTTTCAAATTTGAAGTTCTGGTCGTAACACCACATTCCCTCTCCCTCCATACTGGTGTTTTTAGAGTTTTAACATGACAATGGTATTCCCAGCTTGTAATAAGCAACATTGTGTTAAAACTCTAAGGCCCATATTTATACTTTTTTGGCACTGCATTTGCATCATTTTTTGACGGAAAAGCAGTGCAAACTTCGAAAATACAATTGTATTTTGTAAGTTTGCGCAGATTTTACGTCAAAAAACTACGCAAATGCGGCCCCAAAAAAGTATAAATATAGGCCTAAGAAACACCAGCACTGACGCATTGTTTATTGGGCACACTTGCCAAAAGTCAATGCGTTTGTGGTGGCATCTTTAGGGTCGAGCCTGATTCGCATGCGCTTGCGCATGCATTTCGCTAGCGAGATGCTTTAGGAATTAAAAAGGGCTCGGAGCCCCGTCCACGTCACGTCAGTGTCTTTCATTGGTTCGTGGGCTTGCCTGTTAGAATCTGCTTTATTTCATTAGTTGAAGGCACGCATACGTCATGCCTTTTCCGGTGGTTAGCCCTCCTCGAGCGCATCGACCAAGTACAGAAAACATACGAGGCTCGTTGTTTTCCATCCGGTTCGTGGACTACTTTTTCTCTATTTTCGCAGCACAATCTCGTTTGTTACAAGATGCCGTCACCTGATTGCTACAGCGAATTACTTCTACGTATCCACCCAAAACATACTACACAATTTCCACGTGCACTGCTTTCCCAATTATAGTTTTGCGCAGGAGGCAACTTTACCCATGAAACATGAGAGCTTTTGACATTGCCAAGGTACGTAAAAAAAAACACCAAGACGCTACAGCCTGCTCTTACAGCAGCTGCTACCATCAAATGCCAGGTGACGAAACACAATTAAATACAGAGGCTGTGGTAGAAGCAGACATGACAACTGCAGAATCATGTTAGATGGTGACCTGAAAATAATTAAGAGTGAAGAATTAAAACAATTTTTTCGCATTTGTAGCAGGAAGTGTTTATTATTGTTGGGAGTTAGCGATGCTTAACAAAGCGTCTGAATTGACAGCACCGAAAAGGGAAATGTATTCTCAGAACAAAAAGCAGGTGCCGAATGAATTCTAGCTTCCTGTGTGTCAGCCTGACTCGGTTCCACTCGCGGTGGGCTTGGGGTTCAATAGCTTGGCTTCAAGGCACTTCTAATTACTGGCCTCACTTGAAAGACTTTCTTCTAGGTTGTCAGCTAACCACACAAATGGTTCAACACAGGCTTGCGACGTCATGCATGAAAATCACTCAACTGCCGCAGGCATTCACGCACGTACCAGGTAATGGCTGACCATAAAAAGTTGTACTGTTGTAATCAACAGGAGAAGTTGTAATACGAACCAGCAGTCCCAGGCTTGCCAACTCGCCTGCACAGTTCGTGCAAATTACGTCATGAATTCATACGCCATAATGGTCTTTGTAGTTTGCACGTAACTAGATTACTAGCAACTTTCGGTTTCAACTGTAAATACGGATGCAAAGTGACACCACCAGCAAGGTCAACTCTTTTTTTTCAGTTCACATTCACTGGATTCTGGGATCTGCAGTTTTTTTTGCTATTAGAGGAATGCTGTAAAAGTAGTAGCTTGACACTGAAATTAAAAGCTGAAGGTGCTCTGCATGACATGAGCCAGATAGAAACCCTGACTTCTAAAGCCCATTTCTGATACACAAAGGGGCATATTTATACTCCGTTTGCGCCGAATTTGCGTCGTTTTTTTCGATGCAAATTCGACGCAAAACTAACTCCATATTTATACTTTGGCGTTAGACGCGTCTAGCGCCAAAGTTCATGGAGTTAGCGTCATTTTTTTGCGTGAACACCTTCCTTGCGTTAATGATATGCAAGGTAGGCGTTCCCGTCTTAAAAAATGACTCCAATGCTATTTCGTCGGATTTATACTCCCGGGCAAAAATGACGCCCGGGAGTGGGCGGGTCTAAAAGACCTGCATTTGCGCTGGATTTTAGCGCCTGGGTCAGGGCAGGCGTTAAGGGACCTGTGGGTTCAGAATGAGCCCAGAGGTGCCCTCCCCTGACCCCAGGGACACCCCCTGCCACCCTTGCCCACCCCAGGAGGACACCCAAGGATGGAGGGACCCACCCCAGGGACATTAAGGTAAGTCCAGGTAGGTATTTTTTTTTTTTTTTTTTTTGTGGCATAGGGGGCCCTGATTTGTGCCCCCCTACATGCCACTATGCCCAATGACCATGCCCTGGGGACAGAAGTCCCCTGGGCATGGCCATTGGGCAAGGGGGCATGACTCCTGTCTTTGCTAAGACAGGAGTCATTTCAATGGGGGATGGGCGTCGTAAAAAAATGGCGCAAATCGGGTTGTGGCGATTTTTTTGCCTCAGCCCGACTTGCACCATTTCTGGACGCCCATACGCCATTTTCCCCCTACGCCGACGCTGGCTGGTGTACGTCGTTTTTTTTAACGCACACCAGACAGCGCCGGCGGCTAACGCCGGCTAACATCATTCAATAAATACGGCGCCCGCATGGCGCTTCAGAATGACGTTAGCCGGCGCTAATGTTTTTGACGCAAAACTGCGTTGGTGCAGTTTTGCGTCAAAAAGTATAAATATGGGCCAAAAGTTCTTCAACTGTATTGGAATCTGTGGGAACAGATTTCACACCCGACCCGGATTACTTCCATGGTACGCAAGAGAAAAAACGTCATGTAAGACCAATCTCGGGGTTTGTTATGTGAGAGTAAACAGTATTCCAGCCTTCCTATTTCTTTCTATTCCACTGACAAATTAATGACTCAGAATGCAAAGAAAAACAAAACAGGAATTGCAGGAGGTCGTCGCGAATAGACCTGAGGAAAGCGAGTTTGCTCTAGAGGTGCGATCAACGTGTTATTTTCAGGTTAACTCTTAACTTCTATTTGGGGTGCTGCTACTGGTGGGTTTAAACGCCCACCGCATGCCCATCACTATCAGGCATTCATGGGCTTGCCTTTCAAAAATCCTTTGTTAGCATTGGCAAATGCTTTACCTTTGTCCTTCCTTGGGGCGGTTTTGTTAACGCCTTGAATGCCGACCCTGTTACATTGATAATTGCATGTTTGTTGATACGTTTGACTGCAAGCAAGCTCCTTTTTCCTTTTGTGTCTCTCCTTCGCGCTCATGCTCATGGCGGCTGTGACGCTTGCAATCAGCCTGCTTATGTCAACTATTTTACTTTTCATTTTCAATTGAAGTGGCAAGAAAAGCCCAGTGAGGAATTTACAACACTAATAGCTCTAACTCGGGCAAATGCGAGACCCACTGCATTGCAAATGCTTGTTTAGAGTTGGAACTCAATACTGCTTTTCAGTCTTTAGAGTACAACACTGTGTTAAAACTCCAAGAAACACAAACACAGGTGCATTGTCAATTGGTCAGAGATGCCAATAGACAATGTGTCCTTGTTTGTATTTCACAACGTTGGTTTTCACAGCCACATTAAATAGGAGATAGGGTAGCTTGGATAGTGATGGGCTCAAGCTGACTCAGAGCCGGGCATCTGGTTCGAGCCACTCAAGCTTTCAAAGCTCGCCCACCTCCAGTGCTCTTGCCTTAAAGATTTGGAAATTGTCCACTATCAATGACAAATAAAAAATAAAAGTTTCTGATGCAGGGATCCTTTATTGGTTGAATCAGCCGCCTGTCCTCATTTTAGATCCAGTAACTAATTGACACGTCGATCGGTCACTGTTACAGCGCACTGAGCCTCTTTCTACTACTGCTACTAGAGATTGTGCAAGATGAGGTGAAGGGTGCGTTTCTAAGATTTTAAGTAATCTATGGTACGCCTAAAACTAAATTCACAGATTTTTAGTTTAGTCTAACCCAAATTCGGGACAGTCTGTGAACTTCAAGGCGTTGTCAGTGGTGTTTTATTAAATGTATGCACATTTTAACCTCTGAATAACTTTTTGTTTTGGGCTTTTCTCTTTTGGGAGTGCATGTTTTGGGTGCCAGGCTGAGTGTGCCTTTCTGTACCCCCGCGCTGTCCTTCCAGTGCCGGTGCAGGAACAGTGGAAGGATTTTCTGCGTTACATATATTTGATGTCTTTTTAAATCCGTCCCAATCATTTCACGAGGTCCATTTTAGGACCTCGTTCTGTAAATTTGCACTCTAAGGCTGCGGATTTACCAAGTCTTGTGGAAGCAGCGTACCAGACCAGGTACGATGGTTTGATTATTAAAATGTACACATGCACAACAATGATGCGTGTTTGCCAACGACCCAATATGTGCCACATTGTAGTGTCTAAGGGTCACGAATCAGCTGTGGTGAAAAATAACTGGACCCCAAGTCAGGTTGTAAGGATGCGTGAGCTGTTGTCCATGGCTTTAAGTGAGCTGGGTAAAGCCAGGTCTGCGCACCGGCAGTAATTAAAAAAGTGGATCCCTTTCGGTATCTATATTAATGCTCTTAAATACTGAGCTGCAAAAAACTACTGCAGCTCCGACAAACAAAAGCATTGATTTGCAGGCAGTTTTAACTCAGTAACCTGGCTCACCATTGTAATTCCTGGTAGTATCACCGCAGCCGGCACCAGGAGGGCAAGAACAACCAGAAGTGGGTCTGGAAAGCATGATGGCTATCCGAAGCCTATACCATGCTTTCTTTTCTGCCACTTTTGGAGCCCAGTGTCTTCTTCACACAGGACTGGACTCTCCCTGAGGATCTCACTTTGTGTGAACCAGCAGACCCTGTCTTCTGTTGTACTGTTTATTGTTACTGCTCTTCTTCACACAGGACTGGACTCTCCCTGAGGATCTCACTTTGTGTGAACCAGCAGACCCTGTCTTCTGTTGTACTGTTTATTGTTACTGCTGTCTGCAGCATGGACATCACACAGGTAAATGATGAGTTATGGGCCTTTTGGCAATCAGACTGTTTTTGGGTCTCGCCTGCAACAGTGCAGGTGCAACATCCGCTCTTGCTTGCAAGAGATATTGTATATAACAGGGGGTTTACTGCCCACCTATTGCTTAACATTTGTTGGCTTCATTGTCGCTTTTATTTTCTGCCTTCTCATTGGCCAGCATGTGCTGGGTTGACATCCTCTTTTTTTGGCTGGAGCATGGACCAATTACTGATTGTTTCAGCTTGACAGCTGTCCTTCTGCTGAACGAGCTTTGATTGAGGCACTATTTTCATTTTTTCTTCTTCACTGTCGCTCTTGCTGAACCTGTTGGCACTGGTAGCTATGTTTTACTGTGCCACATGCACTTCAAAGAAGACTTTTTCTCCTTTGAAGTGAATGTTTAGAGCGACAACAGATGTTATCTGCTTTTATTGTGTCAACAAATATTATCTGTTTCCAAATGTATTTTCATTAAGACATGGACATGGGCGCAAATACTTTCATTGTGTGATGGGATTTTTTGCCAAATGTCATCTTTTTTTTGTTGACCAATGGGGAGATTAATTGATTTGCTCAGAATCACAAGGGTCTTGTACTGAGACATAAGAAGCACTGGAAAAGCCAATGGGTTTGGCCTTTGAGCCTATTGACTTTTGTTCATGCAGCATGGGCATTGCTGACTTTGGCATGATTTGTAGACATGCTGTATAGCAGCATGTCTCATGTGTAGCATGGCTAAAAATAATAATAAAAACAAGACTTTGATGCTTCTAGCGCTAATGCAATTGAAATAAAAACATTAGCACTGGCTGCCTCATTTCAGTTTCTTAAATTAGTTTCAGCCACAACATCGCCAAAGCCAATAGCTCACATGCGCAAGAACTTTTGGCTTTGCCAGTGCTTCTTGTTGTGTGCAGCTGCAAGAGATAGGATGCCTACCCCTTCCTAGCCCCTGTACTCGGTGGGAATTAATTTGTAAAAAAAAAAACAGTTTTAGCTTGGCCATCAGATCAGTAGATTTAGGAGCAAATGGAAACTGCAGTAAGTGAAGTGCTGTGTAGTTTTTTTGTGTGCATAATTTCTTCTTCCACATTTTGTAACAGGACTAGTATTAAGTAGAGAAAGCAAATGTTAATCTGCTTTTTTTCCTCAAATGGAGAAAGGCTACATTTCTCATCTAGCCCCTGACCCTAATTTATTTTAGCCTTAAACCTGCTTTTTGGGCACCATTTCTACTCGGGTGAAATTATTTCCCACTTTATCCACACTACAGCTCCATGATGTTTATATAGCGCTGAATTCCTTTGAAAATGTGCTGAAATGTCCTTGTTTGCTGTAGCTCTCAGGAACAGCTATTTAACCTGTGTCTTATAAACAGAAAGGTAGTGTTGGGTTTGCATTCTTATGTGAATGGTGACCTAGAAACTTTTAATAACTTCTGCATGCAACAGTGTGATGGGTCCAGCCCTGACCCTCTCCTCACCCCGGCACTCTCCCTCCCCACCCCTGGCACTATATTGTCTCTCCCATCCCTTATACACTCTCTCCCCCCACCTCGGGCGCTCCTCCCCTTCACACTGCCATTCACTCACTTCACCCCTGGCACTGCCTTACCTCTCCCTCTGGCAGCCCCTCTATGAGCCTCTGACACTACTGTCTCTGCGATTAACGCTGCCTCTCTGCACTCATTACCATTTCGTCCTCTCCTGCACTGCCTCTTACTGTCATCACTGTTAACTGCCACATCACTACACCCATGATGCTTAATATCTTGTCACTATAGTTATTTTATGTTGGTTGTAAGCGTGTGGAAACTCTTCACTTTGGAGCTGCGCTCTCTGTCTCTTGTCACATTTTCAGCCCATCAGGTTGTTTCTGTAGCTCACATAAAGTTGCATTCCGGGACATGCAGTGTTAATTTTCGTTGTTTCAGAGGCTCTACCAAAAGTACCAAAACATACAGTAATGGAATCTAAAAAGAAAGTAAGACTTGACGAAAATCTCAAAGTATCACACATAAGGCGTTTAAATTTCACCATTTGGCATACTGAACAAATCTGAAAACATGGAAATGTCACATACAGTCAAACCCCATTAATAGGTTCATTATGACTAAGCTCACCACAGGTACAAAGAGATTATTATTATTAACACTCATTTACAAAGCGCAGTGTTCACCTCCTAGGTATCGTGGTGCTAACAAACTGCCTGTAACACATAGACCTAAGCAAAAACCTTGGTCATCTATTTACCCCTGGTTCTCCTGCAACTTAGGGAAGAGCCAGGTTTTTAAATTCCTCCTGAAACTATACAAATGCCATCCTTTCTAAGGAAGTGTAGAAGTTTATTCCACAGTTGAGCAGCCTTCACCTGGAAAGACCTACCACCGGACCTAACCTTCTTGAAGCTCGGTACTCATACCAAATTTGCAGATGCTCATCGTAGTTGCCTCTGCGGCCTATGGTGACAAAACTTCTTCTTCAAAAGAGTTGGAGCAGTCCCATTTAAAGATTTAAAGGCTAGGCACCTTGCTTCAAAGATAATTCTTTCTTTTACTGGTAACCAGTGTAGCTCTCTAAAAGCACTTGAAGATGAAGCATACCTGGATTTGTTAAGTGCCAGCTTTGCTGCCATTCTCTGGACCTAGTCAAGCCTTTTAAGTAGATAGTTAGGGACACCCAGCAGAAGTGCATTGCGATAGTATATTCTGCTGTGCAGCACACATTGTATCACCAGCCTCTTTGCTGGTTGAGGCAATAAGGCAGTGATTTTTCTTATATTTCTCAGCAGGCCATAGTATGTTGCTGTTGTTCTATTAATGTGGGTTTCCATCAATAGTTTTTCCTACAAAAGAATCCCATATTTTGAACACTTCGGGCCGTATCAATGCTCTCAGAGGTGTTCCAGGGCCAAAAATTACTTGGGAGGGAGAATGACACCTTTGCAGGCCGGCAGCAGAGCAACTCCCTCTTACTCTCATTAAATTTCGGAAAGTTTTGCTAAAGTCACTTTGCCATCTCTAACAGGCATGAGTGCAGCTTATATAATAGGGTCAAGCTATTATTGTTAAATGATAAAATGATCTGGGTATCAACTGCATAGTTGACAAAGGCAATCTCATATGACTCAATCAGTCTCAATAGTGGCTGCAATAACAAGGATGACAAGGATGGGGCTTAATGCAGAGCCCTGTGGGACCCCATGAAATCTCTCTAAAGCCTGATCGGTAGGGAGGAAGTGCAATTGCCTGATATCATTCAGCCAAATATGATTTTATCCCATCTAAGAAAATGCCTTCAACCGCAATAACCTTCATTCTACTAAGTAGTATTCGATGGCTGACAGTACTGAATGCAGCTG